>NW_023397186.1:400163-769376 GCF_011125445.2 Fundulus heteroclitus | reverse complement strand
GTACAAATGCTGGGGGAAATTAAGGTGTACCAGCAGCAAAGAAACAGTTAAAGCATGTAGACTTACACAAAGGCACCAAAAAAAAAAAAAAAAAACAACAATTTAAAAACAGGATTTAAGAAAAAGAGACTATACAGAGCCAGAAAAGCGTAGAGTGCCTTCTCTGGATCTGGGAGGATGTCCTGCCCCAAGTGGAGGAGTTTAAGTATCTCGGGGTCTGTACCTTCTCTGGGGTCTTGTTCACAAATGAGGGAAAAGTGGAACAGGAGATCGATAGGCAGATTGGGTGATGCGTCTGCTGCGAAGCGGGCGCTGTACTGATCTGTTGTGGAGAAGAGAGAGCTGAGTCAAGAGACAAAGCTCTCAATTTACTGGTCAATCTACGTTCCCACCCTCATCTATGGTCATGAGATATGGTTCGTGAGTGACCGAAAGAACAAGATCGTGGATACAAGCAGCCGAAATTAGTTTTCTCCATAGGGTGTCTGGGCTCTCCCTTAGAGAAAGGGTGAGAAGCTCGCTCATCCGCAGAAGACTCAGAGTAGAGCCACTGCTTCTCCACGTCGAGAGGGGCCAGTCCTCTTGACGAGTCCTTCACTCTACCACCACCTGCACAGGGTTGAGGAGAGATCTTAGAACAGAGCTGGCCTTCCTGATCCCACATGAGACTTTTGTTTGCTTACATTTTTTATTGCCCAAAGACAGGAAGTGGTACCGGTTTGTCAAATAAAATCTAATAAAATCTAATTCAGCACAGTACCCAACAGTCCCACATTTATTTGATATAATCAGAGTAGGAAAAAAAATCTTTTCTGTCTGATGGTCACCTCACTTTGCTTCAAAAATGTGCAAGTTTGTCAAGATTTGTGCAAGTTTGCTTGTCCATTGTGCCATGATTTTCTGACATGAACTCAGAGCTGCTCTGTTACTGTTATTGTCATTGTTTACAGTTCTTGGTTTTGGTATTTATCAGTTCAGCCTTGTTTCAGGTCCCTTCTGTAATGTATTTAGTTTATTCCCTGTATCTAGTTATCCTCAGTTACATTTAGGTTGTCTTTCTTGTTCTTCTGTTGCTCTCTCTGGCCCCTGTTGCCACTCTCTCTCCTGAGTTGTTCTTCCAGCTCTTTCTCCACACCTGTCATCAGTTAGTCAATCAACCCCTGCCATTGTTACAACTCCCATCCTCCCAGTGTTTAAGCTCCTCTCATTGTCCCATTTACTGCTGGTTCCTACTGTTTGCTTCATGCCACTTTGCCCAATCGCTTCCTCGTTGACTTAGACTTAGACAACTTTATTGTGATTTTGTATGTACAGAGTGCATACAGAACAAAATTTCGTTACGACAGAGTAATGAGATGTTGCTTCCCAGACCTACGTTTTGATTTTACTCTGGGGTCCTGTCATTTGTGAGTGTTGGATCTTTGTTAAATTCACCCATAATTGCTCCCGGCCTTTGTCTCTCTGCTTTTGGATCCTACAGCGATCACTACCAAAACCTGACAGTTATTTCCTTAGATATAGATTAAAAGATAGTAATCTTTGTTAAAAGACAAATAAAAATGTCTAATGAGCATTTGGGGTTTTGGTTTATGACGAACCTTCTTTCTGTGCAGTCCTGTCTAGCCTGGTGTTGTTTTTTAGACCATGTCGCTAAACACCAGCATGTAACGAAGATCTAACATTTTAGCTTTTTTGGTTTTGAGTATTAATATAATTTTGTACTTGTCAGGCAGCTTCTTTTTGTCAACATCAAGGCCTTCTTAATCTGTCTCGGTTGGAATTCTAACCGGCCTGAATTTGCATGAAATGCAACAAGCTACTCAACACGTGGAGGCTTCACATATCCCATTCCCTTTTCTACAAAGCCATTAGTCATCAGTGTCTTGCAACATGTTCCTCTGGTGTGCATTCTCTATGCTCGCTGGTGACCCAGCTTCCAGAGAAGAAGGTCACACATCCCTGAGTGAATTTAAAGGGAATGCGACATGCTTGTCACTGAACATAAGCTTATACCCCACAAATTCAGGTTACTATATCTTGTCCTACCAGATGTTTTACTGGTTCCTTTCAATGCCGTTCTGCTAGAAGAAGGTTGTGCATGCATGCTGATGATAATTCAAAGAAAATGCTGAGTGCATGGGGCTGCACAAATCAAATCGCATTTTTACATGCATATGTACTGTACCCATATGCTTTAATTTGGAAGCAAGAATATTTGGTTTGTTTTTCCAAGACATTTTTTAACACTGTGTCTAGAGCTGACCTATTATGCTGATTTAATCAAACAAACTTTGAAGGTGCCTACAGGTAATTCTGTCAATTTTTCTCCTGTTGTGTTTTTCTGAGGCAAGTAACATACTCTGAAAAAAATGGAAACATTCTTTATTTTCCGTTTTTGTAATTTTTTTTACATAAATATAGCTATGTCTTACTTGCTGAAGCATCAGTCACTTGTTTGTTATACAGCTAAAACAGAATATGAGGGAAATTGTCATGTGACCATTTATGAACTTAATCCAATAACACAGTTTGCTATAAAGAGAGCACTAAAGCAAAACACTGTTTTGAGCCTTAAATAATAATAACCTGTGCAAAATGGCAGAAAATCTCTCAGCTGATGCTGACACTTTCCATGCAGGGAATTCTGTGATCATAAATTAAGGTATATTTTTGATAAAGTGGCAAATCTTACTGATTATTTTCTTTTTCCTGTCTTTTTTGTGAAAGCATGCTTTGATTTTGTTATCTTAAATCTACAATATTGGCAAGTTACTCAAAATACAAGTGACTACTCTTGAGCTTAGCTTAGAGGTAATGCGGACTGAATCAAGTGATCCTATAATGAATGTTTTGACATTTTAATCAGTTAAACACATGACTGTGCCCAAGCAGACTGTATAGATCAATCACTGTGGTAATAAATGTAGGTAGAGGGAAAATAAGGAGGCTTAGGCTTTATTTTCAGACAATTATGTGAGCAACACATTTAACCTTCAATTTTTAGATGTAGCCCTCTAGTTTGATCTTGATTAATCATCATCATTAACCTCGTAATTATTACTGTTATTTGAATTAACACAACCAATGCTCTGTTTGAATGCCTTATCAAGTCATAACAGTTTGGTATTGATTCATTGCCGAAAGATTTAACAGTGACACAAATTTTGCTTTGAGATTTTATTTCCATACAGTGATGACAAACAATTAATACGTTGGAAGAAACTGAAATGAAAAGTCAATGTTTGCAGTGTTCCGCCTTGTTTGTACTTTCTATAACTTGGTTAGACATACATATCAACGTCTGATCCAAATGACTGACTGAAGGTGACCCAGTCTGTCTTAACACTCCTTGGAGGTGTTTACATTTGGTTGGATTCTGTACATCCATCCATCCATCCATCCATCCATCCATCCATCCATCCATCCATCCACCGATCCATCCACCGATCCATCCATCCATCCATCCATCCATCCATCCATCCATCCATCCATCCATCCATCCATCCATCCATCCATCCATCCATCTCCTTTTCCAATTGAAAGTAAGCTTTCAGTGTGGTGAGGAACTAGGTAGTCTCCAAGTGCCAGATCCTAAATTTAATGTCATAATACTTGAGCCACTTCCTTTGGCCTTTTTGCTATGTGAGACCCTGTTCAGCCGTAATGTCTGCTTGGACTGTTGGGGGAAAAAAAAACAACCTTTTGTGGGATGCTTTGAATTCACGGTTTACTAATGGCAGCAATATAGAGCATGCTTTTGAGTAAGTCCACTTGAAAAGAAACCCTTCACAACAATTTGGATTTTTCACCGTCGGTATGACACAGAACGCTTTTTGCTTCTTTCTTTAGAATTTCACTTTTCTCTCTCAGCTGGACAGAAATGGCTTTATTGGTGCCCTTCTTGTCCCAAGGCCCAAGTCTTTACTGCACTGTTTTTGTAGATGCAATTACACCTACCTGCTGCTTTTCTGTTCAGCAGGGTCTTCATCAGTGACAACATGACTCTCGTAGCTAGGCAGTACTCACATGTGCAGGCTACTCTTGGACATTATGGAGCGTTCTTACCTGCAACTGAACCTTCCACCGTGGAGTTCTTCAATATTAAAAAAAAAAACCTCTTCTTTCAGATGCAATACTCTTAGTAATATTCTCAATAATGCAATAATCTCCTTGCATGCGAGGACGTTTTGATGCAGAAAAAAGATAGCTGCACATCTTTCTTTGATGAAATCAATACAAACACAGTGATTTGAAGCACATTTGCACTACATTTATAACAGCCACATCTTCATTTATACTGATAGATGGCTTTTATCTGTCCCTTTTCACAGCTTCTACACTTTTTTGTGATTATACTGAAATCAAGTTAGTCAATAATATAGTGAAATTTCTTTCGTGATAATGTCAACTCTTCAAGCTGTCAGCTAATAACCATGTGAGCCTTCCACAAATAATCTAACAATATCATGCTCTTTCATGACAAAAAAAGGCCGCAGATTTTGCAGAACATACCAATTGGAGGACATTTGGCCACCTTTGTTCAGAAAACCGCAACAAGACAACGTTAAAAGTTAAATGAAAATCAAACTTTCAGTAAGTTTTCAGTTTTGTTTTGTAACAACTATTTCTGATTATTTGTAATGCAAAATAGAATTTTCACAGTAGATTAAAATTTAAGTTTTAATTACAACTTTAACAATAATTAAATAAATTTACTATATCAGCAATGCCAGTGTGATCTTTAAGCCAAACATATCAATTTCATCGTCATTGAATTCCATATGAAAGATTGGATATGTTGCACAAACTGCTGCAGAATGAGTCACCAAAGAGAAAAACAGGGAGTGTGGTCTGTATTTTAGCTCCAAGCTCATTTTCATTTGCAAGGTTTTTGCCATTTTCTTTCCCACCTCCCTCTGTGAGCATTTTATTTTCCATACAATCCCGTTGTCTTCATTACAAATCACAGCAGGCACCCAATATCCTTTTTGATCACTTTTGCAGCAAACTCTGTTTAGCAAGGGTAAACATTACAGTATATGCACGTGTTTATGTACACCTGTGTGTGAAAGATTACTCTGTTACTGTGTCTCTGTGGGGTGTTTTTCATTTTAAACAGGCTCATATTCCCTTACTAAACACAGAGACTGATAAATGAAAATGGTCTTAGTCCTAACAGTGTCTGTGTGTATGGGTGTGTTATGTAGTTCCATTGACTTTTATTTTGCCTTGTGCCGGTGAATTATAGAAGTGTGCTGACGGTATTTTTTCTGAACACATCTTTATGTGTTGTGACACTTCTGCATAAGCAGAGTAAAAGGGATAAGTGAGATGAATAGGAATGGGGAGGCCAAGATGCTGACGGATAGAAATGACAAGTGCCAAATGTCTTCATTAAATTCTCATTTCTGGAGTGTTTCATTCCCTCTACCTCTCCAAACTTTTAATGGCGTTTGTTGAATCTCTGCATGTCTGTGTCTTTCATCGTCTATCATCTTCTGCATTTATAACCCCAGTGTAATTTCTAGACTTCCTGAACTTTGTTTCTGTGTCTGTCTATCTTAAAATTTATAACTGTCTTAGGCCCTCTTTATTTGAACTTGGTCACTTTAAAGCCAATAGATAGGGACTTATAATAAAACTGTTTAATTGTCGTAAAAACATAGCTGGAAAACAAAGTAGGAATTTTATCACCATTATCACTAATGTGACACTGCGTCAGGGTCACAGACATAAAAACCTCTAGAAAGGATTTACTGGATATTAGGAAAAAGTGAAGATCAAGGTTAAAACGAGAGGTCCAAGGCGGTCAGCTGGATTTAGAGAACACTTTGAATATTCTGCCACAGATTCTAACAGTGATTTTGAGGTATATTCACCTTGTCAATCAGACTTTTCCTGAGGAACGCAACTCAGATGAAGAAAATGTGATAAAGATCAGACAGAGCAATAGTTCCAGCTGTGATCAGCTTGATTCTCTCTTCTTTTGCTGCAAAGCAGTGTTTTTTTTTCTTCAGTTTTACCATCTGTTGTTGACTGAATTGATGGCGTTTACACTGTGCCAGCATGGTAGAGTTAACTGGTAGGATTAGGTTCTGTAAGTATCTTGTCCTGGTGATTGCCATCTGCCTCCTGATCACTCTTGCCGGTGGTAATGCTGAAGTTTTCATGTGCTTTAAGGGAACCAGAATTTTTTGAGAAGCTCTAATTGACAATTAAATACAGCTGATCAAAGGAGGTCCCAATTCTTTATAAGCTGTAGATCACTTACATTTGTTTTTTATAACAACTTGGGTCGAAAAGATCCCTGTAGGTCTTTTATTATGGAATTTATCTTTTTCTGTTTCTCATCTTCGCAAACTGTTTCCATGATTAAATGTCATCAAATTATCATGAAATCCATGCAGAGATGTCTGCCTGCAACCACAAAGCACAAAAACAAACCGCAATAAAGGATACATTTTATTAAAAACACAGACAAAAACAGACACACTCAACTGTTCTCAGAAAATTTTTTTTAAAACTGACCATCGTATGTGCCATTGTAGTGAACACACAATATCTAGTGTAAGTATAATTAATTTTAAAACAAAACCTGGCTAGTAAGTTAAAATGTATAACCAAACATTTAGTCACACACACAGACTCAAAAATACACCTGTGATACATTTAACGCAGTAGTGTCTATGTGACCTGTAAACTCCAAAGTAGTTTGGAATAAATGAAAGAGGTTGGGACACTGTGTGGCTGTTCTTAGAAAATAATGACTCACTCTCATTACAAAGCAAGCCAGGGAAATAATTATAGTCTTTAGGAAAATGCAATAAAAAACAGCGCAGTGAGCTGTTCATGTGCAGGGAAAAGGTTGAGAGGCTTTCTACTTTCAAGGAGTTCAGATATCTGAAAATCTCACCTGGAGGCTTAACACGTCATGCCCGATTAAGAAGAAGAATCCCACACAAGTCGCACAATTTTTTTTTTTTTTAACCGCTGCACCAATTAGAGCATCAAATGTTCCGACCGCTTGGTACTCCAGTTGTACTCCACCACAGAAGAAGGGCTAAAAGAGGGTGCGGAAACGTCTTACTGAGTTATTGGCTCACACCTGAGTGGCATCCACTTTATGTGTTTCTGCAAGCAGGCCTCCAACTTCTCTAGGGGCCCCTCACACCCTGGATGCTCCCTGTTCACCATCATTACTCAGAATTAGAAGAAACATTTTGAAAATAGAAAGCAAGAATGAACTTAAAGCTTGATTTAACTGAGTGGAGAATATTTCAAAGAGACTCATTGAACAAGGCAAGAACTATCATAAATGACTACTTTAACTTTTGTGTGTATTTTACTATTGCTACAAAAGAAATTAAAATCTATCTAAATAACAAGACATTTTTAAAGACATTGTTGTGCCACTACGTACGGTTTTAAGTTATTTAAAGTTTAATAAATAACGCTCTGTCTTAGAGGTATTGTCCGTTGAATATCAGCCGAAACAGCTGATATTAGGACAATAATACAAAAGGTGATTCGAGCATTGGCATTCTTTTAACAGCAAACTCTGCACACATATATAATAAAGGGGAGACAACTTCTCTTCAAGCATAAGGATTTATTAACAAAAATAAAATTAACATCCAAAGAACACCACGATAGAACGTTTATCTGGATTAACACTATACTTCAGTCAACATGCCATCTCTACTAGGCTAGTGAAATTTAACTAAACTACTAAGCAACGTTAAGGTAGAAAAACTAAGGAACTATGTACACACAAAAGAAACAAAAAGGACAAAATAAAAATAGTTGAAAAACATCATCAGAATTCAGTGAATCTTGGTGCACCCCTGATCTAGATTAGATAACCAAAGTTCATCTTAAAGATATATAGCCACGTTATATGTTTAAAAATGACCAACAAGTGTTTGATCATTATAAAATAATGTTACATACACCAAGTCTCCATCCTGATAATATTTTGATGGTCTTTTTATGGTAAAAATAGCCCCAGTGCCGGGTATGATTTGCAAATATAAACAAACGTGGCGCCATCTAGCGCCAGTATCGCAGAACTATCTAATGCCGGTTTGCTTACTTAATAAATCCAAATTAAATAATGTCATACCGAGCCTGACCCTCTGCAGTGCCCCGCAGTAAAGCCAAGACCATCCATCCCTCCGATTTCTAACACGGCTATCCCTTGTGGGGTAGCGAGGGGTGCTGGTGCCTATCACCAGCTGTCAATGGGCGAGAGGCGGGGTCCACCCTTGAAAGGTCGGCAATCTATCGCTGGCTGATTGAAGACCAACCGTCATTAATTAAATCAACTGACCAGCAACTTTAAGAGCTTCGCAATCAGAACATTAACTCACATCAGTCAACTCTGTGGTCAAATTGTTGCAGTGTGTGATCTCTTCATAGCATTTCCAACGTCACTGTATTCGTTCTCTGGAGGCTGCAGCGTACTCAGCTCAATCTGTCACAGGAACCACTCCTGCAGCTGCGCCTCAACTTTCCTGTAACAGCTGAGAAAAATCACAAGGCTGGTTTCCATATAGGGACTGATTTCTTAATCCGCCGTCTGATTGTACAGAGGACAGACTGCAGACTTAGCTTTGATCCAGCCTGCATATGTGCATGGGTCTCTCCAGTGGAGGAGAGACCCATGCACATGTCCTCATGGGTCCACAGGCAAAAAGAAAGATAAATCCTTGGGGGCTTGGTACATAGCAATGTAGGCACCCCCTGCAGTGATGGGCAGTCCCCTGGGAGCCTGTAAACATCTCACCTTTCAGTGGCTTTAAACTTACAGTCTGATTTTATCCTCCATGGCTGATTACACAACAACATAGACAGACAGAAACAAAGACAGAAAAATCGGGTTTACGTAAAGCAACTAGAAGCATTTAAACATATAGCAATGCTGTACCTTTGACCTGATAGAAACAGTCTGTGCTCATGATTCCGAGTGTGTTCAGGATTAGACGCAACATTTTTAGCTAATCTCGTTATATTATTAGGGTATGAGGATTCATAAAGTTTCTCGACTGGATGGCCTACAATCTTAGAGCAAATTTTCATTTGATAAAGCAGTTTCGATTTTTCAACAGTGCACTGAGTTTCATACAATGTGGTATTACAGTACTAAAAAACACTCTATCACTGAGGAATGAAACAAAAGAAGAACTTCTTTTTGATTGTTTTTCTCTTTACACATTGACAAAACGTATGAACTGCACTGTTTTGGGTTACCAGTGGATAAGGTTAAACTGAAAAATTCCTTTTGTGCATCAGTCAATCCTGAATTGGAACATGGAACATTTTGACTACAACACAATATGTACTTTAAACACCCAAAGGACCAAAGTGTAGTTCACAGGATAACATGAGCCTTGAGAGGTTTGTCAAGCAAAATTCATTCAAGAACTTTGTAGAGCTTAACAAGGAGTTGACAAAAGTTGGAGTCAGCGAATCCAGAGCCATTACGCACAGATGAAACCTACACAAGGCTACACACGTATTTCCTGGGCTAAGGAGAAAAGAGTTGTCCTAAATCCAAATAAAGTTTGCATTTTATTTGGAAATCAAGTTCCCAGCACAGGAATAGTAGAGAGGCACAGAACCATGTCTCTTGAGGTCCAGTGTGAACTTTCCACATTCAGTGATGATTTGGGGTGCTAAGTCATCTGCTAAATGGTAAACGGCCTGCAGTTGTATAGTACTTTATCATGTCAGAGGACCCCAAAGTGTTTTACTCTACATTCAGTCATTCATCTATTCTCTCACACATTCACGTAGTTAAGCTATATTATAGCCACAATGGGACACTCTAACAAAAGCAGGGCTGCAATACAATCGGCACCACGTGTCCTCTGACCACTGGCAACAGACAAGTGGATGAAGTGTCTTGTCTAAGGGCACAACAACTGACACAGAGTGGGAGTTTGAATCCGCAACCCACTGGTGTACAGGACGAAATCCTAGCTCCTGAGCCACAGCTGCCGCCGGGCCGGTGGTGTTGGACTATATTTCCTAAAGTCCATAGTCAACACAACCATCTACTTGGACATTTTTGAGCACTTCATCCTTCCTTCTGCTGCCAAGCTTTATGGAGACACTGATTTAATTTTCGAGCAGGACTTGACAGCTGCCCACATTGCCAAGGGTACCATTGGCTGGTTTAGAGGTACAGGGCATGATTGGCCAGAAAACTGGCCTGAGTTGAACCCAATACAGCATCTACGGGGTATTGTCATGAGAAAAATAAGAGACACCAGACCTAACAATGCAAATGATCTGAAGGCAGCTACCAAAGCAACCTGGGCTTTCGCTACAACTCAACAGGACCACAGGCAGATCACCTTCAAGCAAGATGTATGATGAAGTAATTAATTCCAAAAAGAGGCCCGGCCGAATATTGAATTCATTGAAAGGAACAAACTTTCTAGAAGCCTGACACATCTGTCTCATCTGCAAGCCATAGCAATCAGAATTACAAAATAAAGACTTGACAATTTTCACTCAGTGTGTAATGAATCTGTGTAATATATGAGTTTCTGAAATGAGTGACAAAAAATATTGAACTTTTCACAATATTATTATTTTGTTTTTAGATAATCTGTACATATTCATGCTCAGTTGTGCGAATGGAAAATTACAGCTTGGTTAATAAGGTCACCCTGGACCTAGCTCCTCTAAAACATGTGAGCAGGTGCATAAGGGAGGAGACGAGAAGGGCCTGCTACTGGCTCTACTTTCCCCTGGTCCGTTGAGGCCATTGCTCTCATAATTTCTGTGTTGGATTGTAAATGTTTGATTATGAGTTGTTTTTGTTACCTCTTTATGGCGAAAGCTGCTGCCCGGTGTAGCAATGTGCAAGAGGCAGTCGCCTCAGATTCAGAGGAGAACAGAGCTGGGAACAGAAGGGGTGGCAGGCTGCAGCCAAGCCAAGGGTATGATTACTTTTGCGCTGCTTCTCAATAAAGTACTGAGCTGAAACTTGACAGAATCACCGTTTCCTTTTATTTAATAAGTACATATATCAGGGGTCAGTTAACATTATTCCCCACAGCAATGTACAAGGGAAACAAGCTGGACAAGAAAATGTGTGCTGTGCTGTGGGATGTTACTACAATTGTAAAACTACTTTTAACATGAAAAGTTGTTTACATGCTCCATAGTTAGAAAGAAAACTAGGCTGACCAAATAAAGCTTCTTGTATGAGGAAGGAATGATAACAATAAGGTGCCCAGTGTACTCCAAAATATCAGAGATTAAAAATGATGTGAGAAAGGCTTTCTTGAGGCAATTATATAAATCTTTTTAAAATTCTGTCCATGCAGCGTTCGTAATGGCAAGGCAGAGAACTAACCTTTCAAATCTTAAACACCAGATGAACATTATTATTTATAAAAAGCAACTCAAATACAACTAAAGAAGCACTTGGTCAATAAGATTTGACCAAGTGCTTAGCAATAAGATTTGGTGATTTTCTGAACATTATTTTAGCTTTCCTGAGATAATTTTTCTTCAGGCTTCACATATTTTTTAAATAACATAAACTGACAGTTTCAGAGGATTTCAAGTCCAAAAATGTGCATAATGAATGTTGCTGTGCTATCGAAGTAAGTCAGAAGTTTTAATGGTCTCCCTTTCTCCGGTGTTGTTTCGAAGAACAGATCATTATGCTGCTCTATTTTAACAAGCAGATTTCATGTTTACCATTATTTGATGCTTGACTGCTGTGAGTATAAATGGAATAATGTCTATTGAAGCATTTTAAAGTACTTAAAACTGCTATTGGATTTTTTCAGTGCTACCTCAGATTTGTTTTGTTGTCTTTTATATTTGTGCAATGACAAAAAAAAAATCTTAATCCACGGTAAATTTTATCTCATATCTTAGTTATTATAGTTGGAATAGACATTGAACTAAATAGATGATTTCTCTCATAAGTACAAAGTTTTACATGAAATGCAAAAAAGAGAAAAGAATCACTTCATTCCCTAAATCATTTTGCTGCTATTTCCTGTAATTTATACAGATGTCGGGAATTTATTTTTTCTTAAAGAAGACCTGTGTCGTAGTGATGAAATTTACTCAGATTACCTTTGTGTTTACTTGACATTTGCCTTTTAGCACTTTTGTAAGTTATGATGCAGTTATTAAATGCATCTTATTTTTTAAAAGAATTGCTCAAACAATACTTTGGGAGATAATTAAAAGTGGCTCTCAGAGGATGATGGTGAAAATAAAAATGTGAGGGGATGAATTCTAAATTATCAATATATTCAAGAATTATACAGTGTGCATGCCTATTAGACTTAATCTAGGGTTGTCTTCAAGTAGTATTGATCCATATAATCATATTAAATTCAGCTCGATGGTTAAATAAATTTAGTTGTTCAGTTCATTTTATTAATTTTGCCTCATTCTTTGTTATTATTGACATTGATGTTCTGAGGTGTTGTTCTTTTAGACATTTTATTTTATTTTGTGCCGTAGTCCATAAAAACCCAGCAGATAAATTAAACATAACTGCTGTTTCTGACTAATCTCCATTTGCATTATGACAGAGGTTTCACAATACAGTTAATCTAATATGGATAAATGTTATGTTAGAGTAAAGTAATCATGCACAAGAAAAAGAAAAAAAGAGAAGTAACATGAATCACCATTGGGTTCTATCCTTGGTTAAGGGGTCCTAGATTAATACAAGATTGGTACAACAGCAGATATTTAACACTAGCCAAAATGGAGACAAAAATCAGACCACCCTTGTCATTACGGAGGCTTTAAGGTGGCAGAAATGGATTTCTGGTGAATTCCTTTTCACATTGAACATTTTTTTGAAAAATGTCCATAAACTTGAACTGAACAGAGCCCTACATACCACTTTTCAAATAAAATGTCTCACAAAATCCAAACTAAAAGGGATCTATCATGTAATTAATAGTGTAGAAATTTAAATATGACATCTGGTATTTGTTTCAAATACTAAATCTTAACGAAAAAACAAACAAACAAAAAAACAGTGCAGTCCATAGGTTTTCATTAACAATTTAAACACTCACCAACACAGTGTTGATTAGTGTTAAATGCAGATCAAATTGTACACCTTGGCTGTAGAGCTAAATACAACAAGCAAATGTAACACCAACATAGTCTAAAATTAACTCTCAATATTAAAATGCATTGTACACGGTGTGCGCCTTTACCTTCTTCTTAAGCATTTTTTTGCCTTCTGCCTCTGAGCATTTTCAAACCAAACAAAAAATGGTGATATCTTTGATATCTTTAGTGTATTACAAAATAACATTTATTGTCAGGTGCATTATCAAGCTTTTCTATTTTAGCCATCTGGATCAAAAGATTGCAGAGTTATTCCCTGCAGAAATTGATACAAGGAAAGTAAGCTTTGCTTCAAATGATTTGAGTTTAATCTGATTCTCTGTTTGGATCAAGATCCTGTCATTTTCAGCCTGCTGGAGCAGAGAAAGAAGTCAGAAAATAACCACTGGAGGCAAACACTTCTTACCCAAAGAGCTACTGAAATTCTGTCACCACCTCATTGTAGTTTCACTTTATGCAGTGGCTCAATTTGAATTACTTCAAGATTAAATGTTACTGGTTTCTACAGATCTGACTGCGATCTGAGATTAGTGACTATCTGTAAAAAAAATTGTGATGCTCGTTTTTTAATACACTTTAATGAATTCTAACCTGTTTTATATTCCGTTTTGCTGTCATGGGCTTTATTCTCACAACACACTGATGCACAAAAATCAATACACAGCGATTAAAACCAATGGAATAGTTTCCATATTATCTGCTTGATGCACCATTTGAGCAATTTTCTTTTTGTTTATTCTTGACAATGCAAGTGTTTTATTACATTTCATCAATTCTGCTCAGATGAACACACACACCTTGGGCTCCTACAGGCACCTAGTGCCGCTGGCTAGCTGATGGGCCATCATGACTCACGCACGCTCCTCTTTGTCAGCGATCAATAAACTAAATTAAACCGCAATCCAAGGGTTTAGAAGCTGATTGCAGGAGGAGAAAAGAGACAAGGAGGGCACACACACATTTACAATCATGGTTTCCACACAGCAACATACTGTACTCATCGTGTTGATTTTCTCTAAAACATAACTTCACTAACATTGAGCCCTCTATCTCACAGGGGATTACTGTTTTACCCAGAGGCTGCACACAAACTGGATACAATTTCAAATGAAATAACATGCAAACTATACTCGTGGACAAAAACAGAACTTTGCATTTTCCTTTTTCTTTCAGGCTAACAAACACCCACCCACACACTAATGACCTAGTTTCAGACTGCCTGAATAAAGACTTTAGTGACTTACAGTCTCTTTGTAATTTTTGTTAGACAGCTGAGGGAGAGCAGACAATCATTATTCTCCACATTGGCTAAAAACCATTCCCTCTCCTCTCTTTCAATCTGACCTGTCCCAATCAATTAGGTAGAGAGTTGAAGTACGACTAAGCTTATTATTAGCCTAACTGAAGTCAAACACGATTGAGCTCATTTTATTTCTCTTCTTCCAGCTGCTTTTAGAAAGTGAGAGCACATGCTTTTTTGTCAGGGTTTTAGTGTAATTAGTAAAACTGAGCACAGAAACACTGAGAATACTTACAAAGGGATCTGACAAACGCCTTAGAGACATGCTTGATCAATGTGTCAGATATATTAATGGATTAGGAGGAAGATTTCCTTTTTTCCTCCTAAGCTTTAAGAAGTCCAAAAGACAGATTTGAAAATAACTGGCAAGAGCAAGCAAAGAGAAAATTAGAAATTATTCCTCATTAGGCATCTTCTCATTGATAACCGGAGGGTTTATTTTATTGGATATGTTTGGACTTAATTGTTTGTTTGTCTGTTTTTTTTTTTTTTTGGGGGGGGGGGGGGGGGAATGATTTGACTCTAATATACATTAAAAATAGTCACTTTCTAACCTTATGCTCACATGATTCCTTTACAATTGAGAAAGCCTGGAGGACATATTTAGATACAATCTTCCATTCTCAAGGTAAGATGAGGAATACTGTAGTTCTCATCAAAGTTTACCTACGGTAATGAGAGTTGATAATAGTCACAAATATCATGTTTACTTTTTGACTTTTAACTTTTGGGTTTTCAAGATGAATGGATGGATGGATCCATCTTAAGAGGCGACATATCATGCAAAATCCCAATTTTCAGCCCTTAAATACATTTTGTTGTATACTTTGAGTCTCTAGGAATGCAATAAATTTGCATATAGTCTCTCCAGGTACTGCATAAATAAAATACTTTGTGATATTGGCAAATATCGTATCGTCATCTAAACAAATTGATATAAAATCATATTGTGATAAAGCTGGTGATTTACACCCCTTACCACAGTACAGCACCGGCGGACTTTAGTGCTTTAAATTAACAAAATCTAAAGTTTTAGCTGCTAAACTCTGGTTGAGTTGACACAATGCCATCTGGGATGTACAGGGTAAGTAGCGTGATCATAAGTAATAATTTGCTTACAGGAATGTTTTCCCCCTAAAAATCTCATGTTCAATGTTTTAATTCGGCACTTTATCACATGATATGGAATGGGAGTGACAAGCAAACAGGGTTATAAGCCATATAATTAAATGTATTTGCAGGAACATAGAAAGTGACACAACACTAAACAAATCCTCATTTTAGTCAAATGTAACAAATGTGCAAAATTAAACAAGATAAAGAAAAGTGGCAGGACATATTCCTGTGTCCCTTAAAAACGCAAATAATCAAGTGAAATATCTGAAAATACAAATTAATCAAATAAAGATCCATCTCTCCTCGACTGTCACTCATGCCTTCTGGTCTCTGCCCTGACACATGGCCTTCTCTCTGGGCCTCCTTTTACAATACAGATTAAAATATTTTAGAATGTGAATGAGAGTTACTCGGAAATATCTGTGAAAACCCTCTCCTGATAACCTCTTGGTTTTTCCTTGCAGATAGATTACTCAGTAAGTAGTAGCCTCACCTTCACTGTGAACACCCAGCATTACTGTCCACTCCTGCTGCCTTCTGCTCTCCCCAACTCTGCTCTTTCTATTGTGGCAATAAAAATTTATTTTAATTATGTGGAAAGCTAAAATGAGCCTTCCACATAGTTCTACATAGAAGAGGGTGGTGTTTATTCTTGTCATGAATTAATTAGTGAGGCATGTAAACACAGGTAACAAAAATATTCATCAAGTTTAACATTACACTGGCAAATATCAGTGAGTCATCATTTAGCTAACATTATCTACACGCAACAGCATTACTCAAATTACATGTTTTATTTGGAAAAATAATGTTTAAAGTTTTTTTGCCCTTTGCTTACCACCCTAAACCCAACATACTCCAAACCTGACATACCCTGTCCATACTCCCCAGTGATGTTCCCATTCCCCAAACTCCTACATGTGTGGCCGTGTGATGGAGCAGACAGAGGGAGGCATCTGGGGATGGGGAGGAAAGGACTGGTGAGCAACATGCCCTCTCAGTATGCCAGCTCCCCCACTGACTCCAATAGATACCCCTGTTCTCCAAAACCTACCCAGAGATAGAGACACAATAGTAGCACCACCAAAATCTGTGGACCCCGCAGATTTTGGTGGTGCTGCGGCGTTCTTTGGCTTAATGCCTCAAATAGGATAACCCAAGGAGAGAGAGAGGGTGGCCTCCCTCCGCATGACTGTGGGGGGATGGGTTCTGACTGTTGTTTGTGCTTATGTGCCAAATGGCATTTCAGATTACCCTCTGTTTTTGGAGTCCTTGGAGGGGGTACTGGAGAGTGCCCCTCTTGGGGACTCCCTTGTTCTGCTGGGGGACTTCAACGCTCCTGTGGGCAATGACAGTGAGACCTGAAGGGGCATGGTTGGGAGGAAAGGCCTGATCTGAACCTGAGCAGTGTTCTGTTGTTGAACTTCTGTACTCGTCATGGATTGTCCATAACGAACACCATGTTCAAGCATAAGGGTATCCATATGTACTAGTCGTACAGGCCGTAGTTCAATTATCAACTTTTTTGTTGTTTCATCTGACCTGTGGCCGCATGTCTTGGACACTCGATTGAAGAGAGGGGGAGAGAAGTCCACCGACCACTACCTGGTGGTGAGTTGGCTCCAATGGTGAGGGAGGATACTGGTCAGACCTGGCAGGCCCAATGTATTGTGAGGGTTTGCTGGGAACTTTTTGCAGTCTCTCGTGAGATGGAGCTTTAACTCCCACCTCTGGGAGAACTTTGAACATGCTCCGAGGAAGGTGGGGAACACTGAGTCCAAGTGGGCCATGTTCCATGTCTTCATCATCGAGGCGGGTAGTCGGAGCTGTGGCCGCAAGGTTGTCGGAGCATGTAGCAGTGGCAACCCTCAAACTCGCTGGTGGACACGGGTGGGGAGGGATGCTATCAAGATGAAGAAGGAGTCCTATCGGGCATTCTTGGCCTGACATGTGGCTTGGATGGTCGCCGAGGCAAAAACTCGGGCATGGTAGGAGTTTGGAGAGGTCACGGAGAAAGACTTCCGTACAGCTTTGAGCCGATTCTGATCCACCATCCGGCATATCAGGAGGGAGAAGCAGTGCAGCACCAACACTGTTTATAGCGGGGATGGTGTGTTCCTGACTTCGACTCAGGATGTTGTGGGTCGGTAGGCAGAATACTTTGAAGACCTCCTCAATACCACCAGCATGTCTTCCATTGAGAAAACAAATCCTGAGGACTCTGGGTCGGGTTCTCCTAACTCTTGTGCTGAGGTCACCTAGGTGGTTAAAAAAAGCTCCTCGGTGGCAAGGTCCCGGGGTGGATGAGATTCGCCTTAAGGCTCTGGATGTTGTGGGGCTGTGTTGGTTAATGTGACCCTGCAATATTGTGTCAACATCAGGGGCAGTTCTCCTGGATTGGAAGACCAGTTTGGTGGTCCCCTATTCAAAAAGGGGGTCCGGAGGGTGTGTTCCAAGTACAGAGGGATAACACTCTTAAGTGTCCCCGGTAAGGTCTATTCAGGGGTTCTGGAGAGGAGGGTCCATTGAATAGGTGAAGCTTGGATTCAGGAAGACCAGTGTTATTCTCGCCCTGGTCGTGGAACAGTGGACCAGCTCTATACCCTCAGCAGGGTCCTGGAGGGTGCATGGGAATTTGCCGAACTAGTATACATGTGCTTTGTGGACTTGGAGAAGGCATTTGATCGTATCCCTCAGGGGATCCTGTGGGGGTCTGGGAGTATTGAGTACCAGACCTTTAATATGGGCTGTTAGGTCTCTGTATGACTGGTGTCAGAGAGTGGTCCGCATTGCTGGCTGTCAGTCGGACTCGTTTCCGGTGAGATTTTGACTCCGCCAAGGTTGCCCTTTGTCGCAGATTCTGTTCCTAACATTTATGTACAGAATTTCTAGGCACAGCCCAGGTATTGAGGGGATACGATTTGGTGGCCTCAGGATCATGTGTCTGCTCTTAGCGGATGACGTGGTTCTGTTGGCTTCAGCAGGTCATGATCTACAGCTCTCTTTGGAGTGGTTCGCAGCCGAGTGTGAAGTGGCCGGGAGGAGGATCAGTGCCTCATAATCCAAGGCCATGGTCTTGAGTCGGATAAGTGTTAAGGGTTCTCCGGGTCTGGAAGGATGTTCTGCCCCAAGTGGAGGAGTTTAAGTATCTCGGGTTCTTGTTCACAAATGATGGAAAGATGGAACGGGAGATTGATAGGCGGATTGGTGCTGCATCTGCAGTGAAGCAGCCACTTTACAGGTCTGTTGTGGGGAAGTGAGAGCTGAGTCAAAAAGGCCAGGTCATCTGGAGAGGACTCAGAGTAGAGCCACTGCTTCTCCATGTCAAGAAGACCCAGTTGAGGTGGTTTGGGCATCTGGTTAGTATGTCTCCTGGTTGCCCCCCTGGTGTGGTTTTCCATTCACGTCCCACCAGGAGTAGATCCAGAGGAAGGGACCATGATTCTCGGTTGGCCTGAGAACGCCTTGGGGTTCCCCTGGAGGAGCTGGCCCAAGTAGCTGGGGAGAGGGAGGTTTGGGCCTCTCTACTAAGCCTGCTAAACCCGTGACCTGACCCTGGATATGCGGAAGAAGATGGATGGACGGATGGATGGATGGATGGAGTTCAATAATTAAACAGTTCAACTGTCCTTGAACCTTTTATACAGAAGGCAATTAACACATACATGTATATCCAATACATGCAAATTTCAGTACCTCTTAAGGCTGCCAATGTAGGACCTATGGCTTTTTATTTGTCAGCATCATCACAGCACTTAAAACTTGCTTCACCATAGACAATTTTCAGTTTATGCCAGTTCATGATATGCTTAGGCCTGGGCGGTTTCCGGGGTGTTCCTGATTATTCTAGCCAATTTCTAACCAATCTTTCATCTAAGTGAGAGTAAGAGACAAATGGTAAAATATGTACACAGTCTGGTACGCCAATCAGCACACTGTTTCTAAACACATATCAAAATTGGTTTTGGTAAGCTAAAGCAAGCTAACACTAGGCACCTCAGTTCTTATGGAAATTTGTGGACTAAAACAAACTGCAAATTTTGCCAAAAAGTTTGGTCACCTTTTGCCAGGGGCTTCTTGATGAGCTCAAAAATCATACGGTCGAGATTCAACTAGCTATGGGATAAACTGAATATTAGTGGGGGTGAGGATTTATCTCTGGCTTCCATGTAAAGCTTAAACTATGTTTATCTATCCGCCATAAATCCAGATTTGTGCATCATTTTATAGTTATTTAGTTATTCCATCTCAGGAAAATAAAAGCTCGAATAAAACATTTTTGAAAACTCAAGATTGATATTGCATTCATGTTTTTAATGAGTGTACATGAACTTCTGACCAGTACTGTACTCAATGTCAAATTTGAATGTATTATTCATGTAAATGTACCCACGCAATTTAAATTATGTTATTCAGATTGAACCTACTCACAACAGTCATCTCAGAGTGCCATTAGGTCCAAATTAAATCCAATTACATACAATCCATTCAGTTTAATATAATTTATTTCAAATTAGGTGCAATTAGGTTTGATTTATATTGCAAATACATGTTTTACAGCCATATATAATGTATTTGTAAATAACATTTCCAGTTTATAAAATCATTTCATAAATATGCACCAACTACTCACCTGATGTGACTCCACACAAGTAGTGGCATTTCTACTGATACTTTGCTACTCCTCCAGCACATTTGAAACACTCCAGTTTCACATCTTGTATCATTAACAAATGATCTTATGTGAAATCTTATGTTAATTTCTGCACCAGCACAGAACAAAGCAGCAGCTGTGAGCTCAGCCACAAAGCTCTGAATCTGTCATGTCGGTTGTGGGAGTTTGCCCTGATTGCTCAGCACTGAGCTGCACATATTTCTCCTCAGAACTTGTGTTTCAATGCAACATAACAGAACTTGACATGGAGCATTGGGGCAAGGAGGGAAACTGTTATGCATTACAAGTCGCACACAGCTAATGGGTGGTTTACAAGTAGTAAGCTCACTGTTTACTGTGAGCTGGTGTTTTCAGCATTTTCTTCAGGGACTCATTTAAAATGAAAAAAAAAAAAGAATGTTTAAAGCTTCACTTCGTGTCAGTGTCGTCAGTAGAGGACACTGAGCTCCAACACATTACAAAACATTTTATTTTATGTTCTTATTACCACTCTCAAATTGCAACACCTAACTTTCCCTGAAACATATCTAACTGTAACTCAAAATAAATAAATAAAAAGCATGACTTGGTGTGAATAATAACATGGATCTGGGAACTTAATGGACTTACAGTTTTACAGAAACTTTAGAACAGTTAGATTTATGGATGCCATTAGATGTGCAGGTGATGCCCACTCATTTGTTATGTAGAGCTTGAGAATGGAAACCATTAACAAGCAAGCAGTCACTCAAGTTACATGTAGAGAAATATTTTAGCATCAAGTCACATAGTTTAAGTTGAGAATAGGATTCAGAAAGAACACTAGGGTAATGGGATCCAAGGATGAACCAGGAGATAAAACCCTTTATGGGAAAAAATGGAAAAAATGAAAAATTGTTTATTGTGAGAAATTCCAAAAAAAACATCCAACAGATAGAACCTGACTTAATGTGATGCCGTTGTTATGAGTCCCAGATGGCACAGTGACCATGGTATTAAAGAATGTAAAATATCCACAAAATATATGTAAAGCAGGGGTGTCAAACATACGGCCCGCCGAACAATTTAGTCCGGCCCGGTGGCTAAATGCATTATCATTATAAAAAAAAAAAAAAATTACAAAGTTTTTTTTTTTTTTATCCAGTGTCCTGTCTGGCAATGTGGCAATAAGAATTGTTGTCTTAATGCCAAAAAGAGCTCATCAGATTTGACTTTCACAAGTGGAGCAGTACTGCTTTTGCCATAGTGCTCCGCTTGATTTATGAATGTGAATAGTTTTATTATGATTCACGCGGGGATTATCTCAAATGATATGGACACTACAGTGGGAAAGTAAGAGAGGAAAGGAACAACAGTAAGAAAAAAAGAAAAGGTAAAAGAAAGAGGAGATAAAAGGAAGAGAATGATAAAACAATTATTAAAAAAACATGTACTTCGTTTAATTGAAAATCTGCAGTTCCTATATTGTCCACGAGGGGCGCTGTGTTTTAATCAGCAGATGGCAGCACTGAGCTTCAGATGTGGAGTATTGATTTAAAATTATTTCTTAATTTTTATCTGTTTGATGTATTTTGTCATGCAGGACAGTGTTTTTAAGTTCCAAAAAAATGTTAATAAATGTTTTTCAACATTGTACAATCACTGTGATCAGTTCTTATGCATAATGCACAAGTAAAAACTTTTACTGAGTAAAAGTTGAAATTGCACATACTTTTCTTAAAAACGCTGAGGTTATTCAAAATATATTGTATAAAAGTGAAATTAATTTAATATAAAAATCAACAACAAGTTTACTTTTATTAGTTCTATTTAATCTTGCAATGAGTTTACTCGTGTGGCCCTCTTGAGATCAGATTAAGCTGTATGTGGCCCCTAAACCAAAATGGGTTTGACACCCCTGATGTAGAGCATAAGCGTGAGAACCATTTCAACACTTTCTCCACATTTGGCTTGAATGGGAACAGAAGTTGGTCTGCAACATGCAACCAGGGGGACTGGCTGGGACCACATAGTGCCACACCTTTAAAGCCGGGCATACACAGTACGAGTTTCTGCCCTTTTTGGGCCGATTCTTCAGTCGTGCGAGACTTTTTTGGATTGGGCCGAGCGTCCTGCGTCATGTAGTATACAGGGGGTAACGAGGGACGATTCGCCTTCTCTCACGACCACCTCCCGATCAGGAATCGGACAGTCGGATGAAAATCAAACATGTTTGAAATTCAGTTGGCCCTCGTGAGGTGATCGTGAGCACATCCTGCTGTCGAAGCGGAGTTACAAACGTCTACCAACCGATTTCCCACCAACCTCGCGCACAGCGCATGTGCAAACAAGGGAATTCTTCTTCTTCTCAGGCGAAAAAAATAGAGTGGAGAGAAGCATGGTGGCAGTACGTGGGACACGGAGTCAAACTATGGAGGAGCGACTCGTAGAATTGCCAAGGGAGTGCATTTCGTTCCATTGAGCCTCATATTTAACAGTGAGCTTTGACACTTCCGTCTTTTTCTTCTACTACTGTTTACATTGGGCTTCCGGATAAATGAGTCCGAGTAGTGCCATCTCCCTACGGGAATGAGTCCAACGTACTGTGTGAGCACTTAGATCGCATCAGAGCGTTGGACCGTAAAGTGTAAGAACATATATCATGAGCTGTGAACATTTAAACCCTGCGGTTTCATCGTACAGTTTCAGCTGTATCTGAGTATTGAAAAAATCGTACAGTGTATGCCCGGCTTAACTTGGATTCCTGAAAGGAGCCCAGAGCTGCATATAAACACCTGTATGCCAAGTGCAAAATACCGGATAATTCAGTCGGACAGCAGGAGTGATTTCACTGTTTTTTATTAAAAGAAAAACTCCTGTTGTGACCTGGGAAACAGCCGAGAACGCTCTCAGGAACCACTGTAAAGGAGAGCGACAGGTTAGTGACTGTGTCATGATAAGTGAGATGATATTAGTCCTGAAATAAAGCCACCAACCTTCTCAGAGTCTAAGAGGCAGCACTGGATCGGACAAATAAAACCTGGGGCTCCGTGTGAGTCCTAGAGGGGATGATAGTGAAGTCACTGGGACTGGGGCTTGAGTGGCGTTTCACAAGCACAATGTGCAAGGGTTGAAGAAGATGGGAAATCCAGAGTCAGGGTCCAGGCGGGGGCTAAACAGGCCACTTGGTTGAAGAGCAAATCCGTAGTTCAGTGTCCAGAAATCAGAGGGCCTCTGACAGAGGGCAATGGAGAGTCTAGCAGGGGGGAGGCAAAGAAAGGGAACTCCAAGGACGAACCTAGTAACAGGCAGGCAAGGTAATCAGAGAATACTGGATTGTCTACTCACACAAATGATTTCAAGAATCTGGCAGAGACTGGCGGTGAGAGGCAGATATTTATTGGGAGAATCACAGGTGGAAAGAGTGCAGGTAATTAGGAGCAGCGCAGGTGCTGCTGCTCCTACTAATTAGTCAATCAGACCAGAGGGAGACAAAGAAGGCAGTCGGACACAAACACAACAAAGCAAAGTGGGGGGCAAGGAAACAGAGCAGATACATAACAAAACCAGACACGTAGTTAATAGATTACAAGCAAGGACACTGGAGGAACTCAAGCAGTGGTATCTCAGAGAAGTAAGAATCAGGAGACTCTTAATAAGTGCACACATTTTCAAAGCTTTTTGTCACGTGCTAGATAAGGATGAAGAGGTAGATACATAATAACTGCCTGCAGGGCTTTCTTGGGTGACCTTTTGCAATAATGATAATCTAAATGAGCTTGAGCTATTTTCAAAGATTAATGGGCAAAAACCTCATTCGCTGTAGGTTCATTCCCACCTTTTATTGGTATAAATATATTTGTAATACAGAAACAGAATTTTTGCAGTAGTCCAGATTTTTTTTAAAGAATTAGAATTATTAAATTGTTTGTGCCACCTAAAGCTGAAATCTTGAAGAATGAGCCTCTTGGGGAAGAAAACAATTATGCTTGTACATCTTTCACCATTAAGTCCCTATTAAACCTCAGTCAATGCTGAGTTCAGTTTTACCTCTGTAATCAGATTGTTTGTGCATTATTTTTATTTTATAGGTCTATGTGTGTCTTTTGATTCATAATGCAATATTAGTGCTATAGATTGGTTGCTTTCTCTGAAAAAAAAGAGCATTTTGCATGCAACGTTTAATTTATTATATCCAGAATAGAGTTGTGTTGTAAAACAATGAACCCATTGCAATTATTGATTCCCATTTAGGAAATAATAGTAACCACACCAACAATAAACAAAAATACCAAGACTGGCATAGACTATGGAGGTCAATCCTAACCGCTCCAGTGGGAAACAATTTGACATTATTTTCTTGTTTTATAAAACAAAAAAGGAAGTCCAGTGTGGGCAATGTGATCAAAATTTACAGAGTAAAATTCTGTGTCAGAAATGAGGTTTCCTTCCATCTTATTGCATTGATAGCCATTCGCTGCTCTTCTTTTTTCTCATGTGGGGTTTTTGATAGAGGACAGACGACAGCAAACAGCAGTCTCAGCCATTCCCACTCAGAGACATCAAAGATTGTGATAAAAGATCAGAAGGAGTTTCCAGTGATGGATTTGGAACAGGATGTATTGTGACACATTGTATGGGAGTGCTGACACAGAAATCCTTTTTCTCTATAAGTACAAATCTAACATACACACACATGCAATCATGGATGTGAACCCTGAAAATGCAGCAAACAATCTGTTGCCCCTTGCTTCTTGATCGTCAGTTGGGAAGGTAGAAAAGAAAGAATAATTCCTATATGCTTCTTTTTTTTTACATATACATGCACACCTGCAAAATAGTTTGTGTTTGAGAACTGCTTGTGCACATTCCCATACCATCAGGTCCTAGCAGCATGTTCCACACAACTACCAACCCCATAATAAAGGCTTCATTCTGCCTTCTTGATTTGTTTGGATATCATCTGAGCCCGTTATATAAGACTCTCCCTGGAATTCCTTCTTTTGAGCCGCTGTCATTTCTGTCTCACCTGCAGGCATTTTGCTCAAACAAAGAACAATGCCGACTGGAGAGGGAATACCCACATCCTACAGAGTTTGTCTTTCTTTCTTTAAAAATAACAACAACAAAAAAAATCTTTGAAAGGGGAACTTTGTGTGTGATATGCTTGATTTACCTTTTCATTTACATCGGGGACTTCTGGAACAACCTCAAGGGCAAACTTCATGTTTTAGGAAAGATGAATTAAGCACACTTCATATTTCAAAATGCCTGAAGTATGGTTTTCACATGAATTTTCTTGTCGGTGTCAGGTTTTCATGGTAAGTAGTGATTATTATATATTTTTTTATTTCCCGAATGTGAATTTGTGTTTTCAACTGAATGCAAACTAATAATCTGAGTCTATTCTATTGTAAATGTTCAATAATGCCTAAACTATCAAGACATTCAAAGAGCACTGACATATTAATTCAGTACTATGGACAGAATTTACTACAGGAGTAATAGGTGAGGTTACTGAAGACGTTATAACTGTCGAATGAGACATACATATGCCCAGAAGCAATTGGTAAATCTGTGTTTCTTTTGTAAAATTTTGTCACAACATTATATCAGCTTTCATAATTTTTTAAAGCAGAACATTGAGGGTAACTGCAAACACTCTGGGATTACATATCTGTCACTGTCAAACAAATGGAGAATAGGAGAGACTGCAGTGTCTTGAATGTCGTTGCTGAGCAGGTTGTAATACTGATTAAATGTTGTGTGCTGTTTTTTCTGCACTTTAAAGCTACTTAGTTAGCAATCACATAGTCGGGACTAATTTGATTAACTTAAAGAGACAGTGTGTAACTAATTTGGCATTTCACAAGCAAAAATAAAGTATTGCTTTCATAAGTACATATTCTGCCAAGGTCTAATAACAATTGCATAAATAATGGAAGCCTTTTCATAGCTCAGAATGAGTTGTTTAAAAATACATAGCTGACGGTGCACTCAATGAATGACGGCATGTTGCGTTGCCATTTTTGATTACAGTAGCCGAAAGGGGACAAACTTGACAGCCTTATGCGCTTTACCTGTAAATGAAGATGTGTTGTCTGTGGAGAAGGAGTATGAAACAAGAAAGACAACCTAGATCATACTACTAACATTTTCTGTTGAAATGGAGGATCACTCCACTCTTGCTCGGGGACCCAGAGTAGCACTCTGTGGGATTCAAACCCGGGAACTTGTGGCCTCTCCAGGACACAAGTTCCTTGCTCTAAACAATTCCCCCAATGACATATGATATCAGGGACAAAAACAAAACCTAAATGGGATACCCCAAGTAAATACATCCACAATACACACAGAGAGCAGTATTTCATAAGTAAAACAAAACAACCTGTTTTCTTCAGCTGCTGCTTTCCAGCTGATCCATGTAAAGCCTAAATTTACACATCTAAATACTGTCATGTATCTGCTGCAGCTGCTCCTTGACGTACAAATTTTATTGAAAAAATGTGTTTCGTTTTACCATGCATGTCTGAGCCAATGTCAAGCTTCCCTGTAGAGCTGCTAAATGAAACACCGTAAGATCCAAGATTAGATGAAACCCAAAGTCCCTGTTCTGGCATTGATTTAACCCATATAAACTCATCTCATTTCATCAATATTACATATTTAGAAGTTTTGCCATGGAAACAATCCCTTCATGCCTTGAAACGGTTTAGATGTTACTCTAAACCTCTGCCTAATTTAGTTAAGGGAATCTATAAATATGCAAATTGGTCCCTGACTCTGTTTCTACTGCTCACCTGCTGCTGGAGCACACAGCTCTCTTTCAACTCTGCCCAAACACTTTAGGATTACTTTATGCTCCACAGAGGCAAGTTGTGACACTACTGTAGTGTAGTCATTAACAGAAGAAGGGTTCTGCTAATTATATTATTGACTTATATTTCAAATAGCCTGAAATATATTGCCAAGGATTTATGAACCCCCTTTTCCTACTTTTAATGAGGTCTTTTGGAGCGTAATTATTTCTGTTACCATAAATTTTTCTAAGGCTGTTTTTAAAGTGCCTTTCCAAGGCAGAGTTGGTCACTTTAACAAATGTTAACCCAAAGTTTTGGTAATAACATGTATCCTTCCAGGTGACAAACACTACATAGACCTGCTAATATTGTTAGGTATAGAAGGTATTATTAAAATTTCCCATGAGCAAAGACTAAAATGTAGCATTGTTTTAAGGAAATAGAAAACTTTAATTTATGGCAGATTAAAGATCTCCTAAATGAATGTAAAGTGACTTATAATACTGTGACATACAATACTATTGGGCTGCTGAAGCTTTAAAGCAGATTTTAGGAACATCCATTTCACACCACATTGTGAAAGCCATAAAAAGCTGGGGCTGGACAGAGGCAAATTTTACCTGCTACTTCTCAGCACAGGTATTATGTTTACATTAGGTTGTTTCCCTCTCTTTATATATGGTAGGGTTATGTGCCTCTGCTGACACTTTCAGCCTTGCTTTGCTGATGATGGATGTGTGACAAGATACATGATATCATACATGATATCATGTGTATTAGAAATATACCACACTGCAAAAACTGAACTAAAAATAAGTAATATTTTCTTAAAATTAGTGAGTTTGTCCTTGATTTGAGCAGGTAAATAAGATCATCTGCCAGTGGAATAAGAGTTTTGCGCTTAAAATCGCAATAACTCATCTACATCGTCTCATTTCAAGTGCGGGATGTCTAATTATCTTATTTTAGGGGTCAAAATACTCGTTCCATTGGCAGATAAGATTATTCACCTGCTCAAATCAAGGACAAAAACACAAATTTTAAGAACATTTTA
This sequence comes from Fundulus heteroclitus, assembly GCF_011125445.2. Classification (NCBI taxonomy): domain Eukaryota; kingdom Metazoa; phylum Chordata; class Actinopteri; order Cyprinodontiformes; family Fundulidae; genus Fundulus; species Fundulus heteroclitus. The sequence goes on along the minus strand of NW_023397186.1, from coordinate 741,345 downwards.
CTTATTTTTAGATCCGTTTTTGCAGTGCAGTTGTCCGAGTCCTGCAGTGTCAAAATGGGCCCAAATCATTGGCTTCATTTATGATTAATGATTCTCACTGCAGAATGATGATTTCAATGGATGTGGATATGGATTCAACCCCTTCCCAGATTTATCAATGTCAACAACTGCTTCCCTAAGGTCAATGCTCATTTCTGTCCATCATAGTATTTTAACCAACACATAAGCTACTGCCCAGCCTTGCAATCAAGTGCATTTAATTGGAAGTACTTGGCTGCGACCTTTCTTTGTAAATTCTTTGGAAGAGTGTAGCGAGCTTTTACATTTTGTCTTAATTTGTGTTAAATAACAACATAGAATCAGGAGTTTGCATGTTTGAGCATAGATTTAAATAAATTTAGAACCTGGTAAAAAAAACTATTTTTTTTTACCATATGTAAAACCCTAGAATCAAAATTTATTTCTACCTGATGAGACTTGGGAGCAAAATCCATCAAGATAACAAATTTTTCAGGCAAAAACAAAACTTCCTAACTGCTTACTTTTCTCAATTTAAGCATATTCCCTTTGGGACTAAATTGTCTGCAAATCATTGGCAACTGGTTTTGATTACACTGTATACAGAATCCTTTTTATTTTTCAAGAATTGCCTTTGTGCATTGAAGTAACAACCATTTACTTGTGACAGATGTAAGACAATATGCCACAAGTAAATGGGGAGGAGGAGTAGAGAGGTTCTCTTGCCATTCATGTCTGAAGTTTGTTAAAGTTTTCTTAATTTTTGAAAACTGGATTGCTGAGTGCTCATCTCTTGCTAAAAATAAAAAAATGATTTGGTTCATTTTAATCAGCCATACACACATAAGCTCTGCAATTTAGTTTGCTGTTTGTCTTTCCATGGTTTATTATGTGACAGAGTAGGATCTGCAGGAGAGAATTACTCTACTTCTAATGAGCCCTCACAGTCAAAGGGTGTGAGGATCAGGGTCAGTAAGTAGGAGTGTTGTTGACAAGTTGCGTGTAAAATATTTCCATACTTTTATCCATGCAGCTCTCATTTCAATGTGCAGAAGATTGGAGAAAAAAAAAGATAGAATATTCACTAATATAACTTATAAGTTCCTTTCACCTATAGGGCATTAAAAATAACTGACCAATTTCTAATTAAAAAAATGAAATTGTGTGGTTCTATATGCTTTATCAGTGGGGAAAAAGTTGTCTGACATTTCTGTTAACGCTACAAATTCACATTAAATTATTGTTTTGGACTGGAATGGAATACTTTTGTATTTAAGTGCCGAAATGTTTGTGCATGCCCTATATGCAAGTCCTCCTCTCTCTTTTGCATTGCAAATAGGGGCAACATTTGCTCTTGTCTTTTTGTTTACACTAATGCAAACAGGGGAAGTTTGTTCTATTACTTTGTATGTGTGTGTGTGTGTGTGTGTGTGTGTGTGTGTGTGTGTGTGTGTGTGTGTGTGTGTGTGTGTATGTGTGTGTGTGTGTGTGTGAACAAGTTTGTAATTACAGCCAAATCCATTACATTACAGAGAGGAGGTTTTCAGGGGGATTCATCTCTGCAAAGGGGCAGCTTTTTCCTCCTCCTCTGATCCCTTTTAATTTGACGGATATGTTTATCTATTTATTTATTTTTTTTAGATAAATTGAACACAGTGCCTCCCTGCCGTACATAAAATTGAGAACTGCAATTAAAAGTGACACGGTGGGTTTTGACTATTTACAACATTATCTTTGTGCATTTTGTTCACCTGAGTCATGGCTGCCAGAAGGTACTATTGTCCAGCCCTTGCCTCAGGTAAGTTTCTACCAGTGAGTGTGACTTTTTTTTATTTTCAACCTAGACCGTACATCACATTTGTTGGACTCACTCTTTAGACTGGTCTAGGTATACTTAAAGACTAGCAGAATTTCTCCGACAACAGTCATTTTGGACCAAGTTGGTCTGACAGAAATGTCACAAATGGCCTTATCACTGCTGTTTTCTGAATTATTGGACAACATTTACCTGGTATTAAATTTAGAACATACCATAAAAAAATTTTATGCATAGCACAATCACAAACCTGCCAAGGCATGGCTATCTACCTAAACTGACAGGCGTAGAAAAAAGAGCATTATTTACAGAAGCTACAATTAAGCTCTTGGTAACTCTGGAGGAGTTGCAGAGATCTACAGCTTAGGTGGAAGAATCTGTTGAAACAACAGCTATTAGCAGTACACTCTACCCATTTGGACTTTATGAAAGAGTCCGTCCGTCCGTCTTCTTCCGCTTATCCGGGTTCGGGTCGCGGGGGTAGCAGCTTCAGTAGGCAGGCCCAGACGTCCCTCTCCCCAGCCACTTGGGCCAGCTCCTCAGGAGGAATCCCAAGGCGTTCCCAGGCCAGCCGGGAGACATAGTCCCTCCAGCGTGTCCTGGGTCTTCCCCTGGGCCTCCTCCCGGTGGGACGTGCCCGGAACACCTCTCCAGGGAGGCGTCCAGGAGGCATCCTGACCAGATGCCCGAGCCACCTCAACTGGCTCCTCTCGACGTGGAGGAGCAGCGGCTCTACTCTGAGTCCTCCCTGGATGACTGAGCTCCTCACCCTATCTCTAAGGGAGAGCCCAGACACACTACGGAGAAAACTCATTTCAGCCGCTTGTATCCGGGATCTCGTTCTTTCGGTCACGACCCAAAGCTCGTGACCATAGATGAGGGTAGGAACGTAGATCGACCGGTAAATCGAGAGCTTCGCCTTCTCTTCACCACAACGGATCGGTACAGCGCCCGCTTCACAGCAGACGCTGCACCAATCCGCCTGTCGATCTCCCGCTCCATCTTCCCCTCATTCGTTAACAAGACCCCAAGATACTTGAACTCCTCCACTAGGGGCAGCACATCCTCCCCAACCCGGAGAAGGCACTCTACCCTTTTCCGGTTCAAGACCATGGTCTCGGATTTGGAGGCACTGATTTTCATCCCGGCCGCTTCGCACTCGGCTGCGAACCGCTCCAGTGAGAGCTGTAGATCACGCCCTGATGAAGCCAATAGGACCACGTCATCCGCGAATAGCAGAGACTCAATCCTAAGGCCACCAAAACGGATCCCCTCAACACCTTGGCTGCGCCTAGAAATTCTGTCCATAAAAGTTATGAACAGAATCGGTGATAAAGGGCAACCTTGGCAGAGTCCAACTCTCACCGGAAACGAGTCCGACTTACAGCCGGCAATGCGGACCAGACTCTGACACCAGTCGTACAGAGACCTGACAGCCCTTATTAAAGGGTCCGGTACTCCATACTCCCGGAGTACCCCCCACAGGATCCCTCGGAATTTATGAAAGAATGTTGTAAAGAAAACTCTTGTTGGTAGACAGCCATAAGAAGTTTAACACACACCATATAGGGGGCCATACAAATGTTTGTAAAGATTCCTTTGCCAAGTTAAACCTTTTTTTTTTTCTGCCTACTGGCAGAAACTCAGCTTGGAGAAACAAAAAAAAAAAAAAAAAGTGTACCTTGAACACCTCACCCCAACATTCAGACTTTTTAGCTGCAGCACCATACTGTGGGGATGCTGTTCTTTAATAGGGACAGAGAAACTGGTCAAAGTCAATAGAAAGTTTGCAGGGGATACATACTGGAAGAAACCCTAGTAAAGGCTGCAAAACACTTGAGATTGGGCTGGAGGTTCACCTTCCAGCAGAAGCCTCATGACATTCACCTAGAGTTAAATAGAATGGTTAAAATCAAAGCATATTCATGTATAAAAAATGGCACAGTTCCATTCCATACCAAAACCCAGTATAAGATCTATAACAAAACTTTAAAAGTAACATTCATAGAAGCTCTCCATCCAATCTGTTGGACTTTCAGCTATTTTAAATGTAACATAAGTAACAGCAATTCTCTTAATGTGCAAAGATGGTAGAGACATAACCTAGATGTTCATCGTTACTTTCTTTGGATAAATTATAGTAGTAAGACGTGCAATATTTTTTGTGTTTAGTGCTAATATGTTTATAAAAAAATGTGTCTGAGGACAAAAATCTGTGCAGTGACTGTTTTATGGAGCAAAGGCAAAAAGCATCATTTGACAACAGGAAGGCTAACTGGATTACATATAGATGCTGTGTTCTATCCTCTGGCGGTTTCAACCTCTGTGTGCTGTTGACAAAATGGGATTTAGGAATGTTGGCAGCCTTTCTGAATACTTTGACTCAAGCAAGGAATGTTAATCTAAAAAATTACTAATGTCGTTAGTAATGCTAACTGTGCACCTGTCTACTAAAAGCTGTTAAAACTGTTCCTAGATCTATTAATCAATGACAAAAAAAGCAAACTCATATTTTATTAATTTTATCTAATTTTTTCACGAAAAACCCCTCCTGAATACTGTTTATGGAAGAAAGGCTCATTAAATTTCGCTATCAGATGTAGTTTTTGTTACTGGATTGCAAATCCTCTTTAAATTCCTCAGATCTGACAGTAGCAGCCTTCTTTTCCCCCATTGTCTATGTGCTGCTTCATGGCAAACAGAATGGCACTCTGCCCGCCATAGTTATGCCAAACATATTGGCTTTACCAAGGGAGGCTTTATACCTATAAACCCTTCCTTGACACCCAACCCTTGATGATTTTCTTCATTGCTGTTAAGGCATTATGTACAAACTGATGCCAAACAAGATGAGAGGGAAAGAGGAATAAGGACAGAGTAAGAGAAAGAGAGGAAGGAGAGAGACACAAGGAAAACATATAGATTGAAATTACAAAGCCTGACAACCAGCTCCTTCAAACATTTCTTCTGTGGCCAGCATGCATTAAATTGCAATGCTCATGCCACCAGATTTAGCGTTAAAGCAGAATAAAAAAAGAAAAAAAGAATTGGCTTACATTGCTGGACATCACATTATTATTTAAACCCAGCTCTTCATATTACATAGAAAGACAAGGCAGATATCCCCCTATATATATATATATATATATATATATATATATATATATATATACATACATACATACATACATACACACACATTTTTAAATAAACTCTGATGTTAAATTAACCAGCTTATTCGCCTACTGGCTAAAGTTTCTGCAAGAATCTCAGTAGACTCTCCAGCCACGAAACAAACAAGTGTGGGCATAAATAACTCAATGCTCCAAGATGTGTACAAAAAATATCAGCAATATCCTGCCTGCAGCTGAAGAGCTTTGTTATATTACTCTCTTCTTCATCCCCACATCTACTGATAAAACACCACATGGTATTTCTAAAAGTTTTTTATGCTGTGATAAACAGCAACTAGCCGCACTGGCTGAACAGGACTCAAATCTATCAGATCATGAAAGCTGTTCTCCATTATCCTCAGATGCATGGCATTGCATGGCAGCAGTGAATGGAAGGAAGAGAACATTTTTATGGTTGGACAGGAAGGCAGAGAAAGAAAGATGGTAAGGAGTAAGAGACAGGCCTTATCACTTATCCTGTGCAGCTGACTGTCAATCATTTTTACTGACAATACATGTACCTCCAGGAAAAGCACACAAGCATAAACAATGCAGATAGGGTAAATCCATCCATACATCGTATATCGGCTTATCCATGCAGGGTTGCTGTAGAGCTGGTGCCTTTCTCCAGCGGTCATTAGGCGAGAGGTCTGGTAAAACCTCAACAGGTTGCCAGTCCATCATAGGGCGATAGGGTAGATAAGCAACATGAAAAACCTGAAAGCATTTGCCTTAATTCAGCTTTTAAGGTCTAATACTCCAAAATCAAATACTTTAGATTGGAAAATGAGCATAGCTTCCTAAAGCTTATGAAGGATAGAAAAAAATCATGCTCACAGTATTAGATCTTTTTATATTTATTTCTAGAGAATGAGCAAGATGACATTGGCTAATATTGACTTAAGAGAGGAAATAAGATCACTCACATTCTCAAATTATCTTCCACTGCACCAATCAATCAGCCGATAAATTACAGGCAAATCTGCTGCATATCTCTATCTGCTGCATATCTCTCTTTGTATGAACGTGTGTTAAAACTTTCATCTGTAAAACAAAAGCTATTTATAAGAAAGAAAATGTGTCATGCGTTATTTAGTCCAATCACAAAAATCTTGCTTTGATTAATTAATTTTTGATTTGTGAGTAACAGACCTAAACATACATCACAACACTTTAAATAAATATTTCTTTGTAAGTTGACTTAGTTCATGATTTTCTTTTTAAAATAATATTTAGTAGGTGTTGGGCAATGGGAGTTTGCCTTGGTTACAGTGTAATGGATAATGCTGGTGAACCCGATATTCAAGCAAACCCAGTTACCATTTAAAAGGTTTATTTAAGGAGATGACTGGTGGTAGGTGAGGCACGCAAGCGGAACCAGACTTAACAGATGAATAATGGCTGACGGTGCAGGCAGGCAGGGATGAGCAGGGGACCAGAAGATGCAGGTAGTGACAGACCAAAACAGGTGATGTGGACTGAGGAATCACCAGAACGGGCAGAGCAAGTGGTTGGAACTCAAGGGGAAACAAGCAGACTTGTGCAGCATGCAAACACAGGCAACTTTTATCAGAAGATTCCAGCTGGCTGAGCACAGAGGAACTGATAGAGGTACGGCACATCACACTAGATGAGATGAAGCGTGCTGGCAGAGATGAGTTGGCTGAGGCAGGTTTAAGTGAACAGGTGAACCGAGTTGACTGTAATTAGTGGCAACAGGTGGAGCTGATCTAGAGCAGAGTGGTGGCTGGAGGCAGATTGAGCTGATTGGATGATGGCTTAGAGGTGAAGGCTGATCCAAGAAAAGTCCAAGAAAGTCCAAAATAAACAAACAGAAACCTAAAACATGACATACAGCCCTTTTAAGGTATTGTAGTATTAACACAACTACTAAACAAAAATGTTTGAAAAGATCCAATCACTTTTGGATGTGCAAATGGATGTAAGCTACTGTCACACTTTAACTGGTGTTATGTATAAAATTTACTTTGTTTTATTTTGATATGATAGACACATGGGACACAAGTGAATGTGTTGACAGTTTCTGTGTTTAAAACCGATCTTACATCACCTGGGGTCCGTTCTTCGTACGTTGCTTAAAACATCCAAGATCAAATGACACATCCAAGATGATTTCATCCGGCTAATCATGATCCGGCTAAGTGGGTTCTTCGAACACACCTGTTGTTTACGATTAGTATGGCTGGATTGAGTTATCTGAGACAACTGCGCGTTCATGCGTTTGTTTAAAAGGGGAAATGTATCGATAGTAGAAACAATGATCAGCAGCGCTGCTATTGGCTGTTCAGCATGGCCAAAGAACGCCCACAGTTTTTCTCCCAGCAGAACATGAGCTTTTAATGGAAGGTTATGCCGAATTTGAGTCATTAATTAAAACACCTCAAAATCTGTTAAAGCCAGGAGAGGGGGCTGGCAAAAAGCAGCAGACAAACTAATGCGTAAATACTGTCCATGGTAGATGTTTCTATCACTTTCTACAGTATTATTTTTTGCATTTTAATAATCTCATATTTACTTTGTTCTTTTATGTCAGAGCCTCCACGGGACCCACCAGAACATGGGGACAAGTAAAAGTGAAATACAAGAATATTGTACAAAATGGTAGCCTTTAATTATTACACTTTATTTTTAAAAGGCACTTGTTATGTCAAGAGATCCAAATTTCAGTGTCATTCCTTAGATACGGGAAGTAAAGGACCCGTGCAAACTGGGAATTTTAACAAAAAAAAAAAAAACAATCTTTATCCATGAAAAATGAAAATCTTCCTTTTCCAAGTCATCCACAGTTTACACGGTAAAACTGTATTGCTCCGTGTCTAGATAATCCAACCATAGTTTTTTTCTAATACAATATACGGCTCGACAGGAAGCAAGCCTTTCAAAGTAAACTAAACTTCACAATAAAATGGCCCGAACAAATCTTCTTACTGAATAGGATAAAAATAAAAAGCAAACCACCATACAAATAACTTAAAATTTTATATTTATGGCTCCAACACCACTTTTTCCTCTTTAAAAGCCAATGTTAAATGATGTATATGTCTGTTTATAACAGCCACCAAGAAAAATCTCTCTACAATTACACTGTCGCGCTGCTCTAAAGGATCATGTCTATTGCGCAATACGCGATTAATTAAAAAAACTCTGCAAATTATTCTTGCACCTTCCGCAACAGGTTGCAGTCGTAATAATGGACATGGCTACGGCAGACTTCCCATCTCCTCCGCTTATACATCCGTGATCTAATCTTGTTTACATGAAATAAGCCTGCTCTGGAGCAGGCTCAAGCTGGCGCACTTGTTGCTATGACAACAAGTGCAGGAAGTCTTTCGAAGAACCAAACGATCCAAGATCATGCCAAATCGTCAACAATGAAATCCTGCTAACTGAGTTAGCGACGTACGAAGAACGGACCCCTGTACTCAACAAGGATTAACAAATCATCTTCATCATATCTTAATCAGGTAACCATATTTTGAATATTCAAGGATTAAATTCCATTTCAGTCACAAGCTAAAAGATACATTTCAAGTCAATGTTTGCTAAAAAAGTCAGGTCCTTTTAAAATATGTTTTTAAAACAGATGTCAAAAGACTAAAACAAAATATTGAATTAACATCCCTGAATTTAGTAGACGTTTTTAGATTTTAAAAGTTAAGGAAAGCATTTTGTTGCGTGGTTATTGCCAGGCTATTGGTTTGGTTAGCCAGGTCGCACCCTGTTGGCTTCAGCATGTCAATTGTGGTTTTGATAGCAAAACATTTTAAAACAGGGATATACCTTGAGACCTGCAATGGGCCCAAGTCTAAGTTTTAGATAAGGATGGCCTGATCAAGATATTTTTTCCCAGACTGATACAAGTAATTTCTATTCAAGGATGTATACTTGTTCAAATCCTAATCTGATATGTGCATTGATTTAAAGCACAGACTTGCACAAAACATGCCACAACTCCAGTAAATTAATTTAAAACAAATAGCATCTGTATGATTGACACCTGAGTAGCTCTACAGAAATGCGACTGGCTTCTTCTTATGAACCCGTGTCTCTGTGATTGCTGCGGTATGATAGGAGTAACGTGTGCACACTAATTGAAGCATGTGCACATAGCAGTCAATACTTGGAATCTGTCTGTGTTTGGTTCCTCTTTTTAATTCCCCATTATCAAATAAAAGGGCATGGATATGTTCAGCATTTTTATTTCTTGATTGCTGCCTTATATGCTTTGCAAGGTGAGATACGTGAAACTGCTGGGCATGTAGCACAGTCCAAAACTCCCTTGAAGCTCTAATTCCAAAGGTCTATAGCTGGTTATTGTAGAAAAATGAGTGGTGTTATTTTCTTTTTGTACATGTATAGTATATGATTAGTGTCTACTGCACCAGTTTTTTGTACAATACTAGCTTTGTGTTCAAGTTGCCAAAACCTTTGTCAAAGTACTGGTGTTATTTCAACTGGATAAACACCTTCCAATTTTTATAACATGCCCTTATCCCTTCAAGTGGTGAATTTTGAAATTGAAATTCAGAACTGAAATTGAAATTAGTCAAACAAAATTTTCAATACAATGAAACACAGTTTTGAAGCCAACTAGTTCAGTTGGGGGAAGATTTCACCAATCCTAATCCTAAAAGGAATATCCAAGATCATAGACATTCACAACTTTCACGTCTTCTGCCGGGGTCCGAGCGCTAAAGAAGTTTCTAATTTATGTCAAGAAGTCTCTCTAATAGCCTCTTTAGTCTGTGTGAGTCTCTCCAGGTTGAAATATTTTTATTAGCTAATTATGAAATAAGGAAACTTTTAAGCTCATTCAAAGTAAACTATTGTGCTTGTGTATGTACATACATCTTAAGGACAACTGAAAAGAGAACCATAAATATCACATTTCTCTCCAGCTGAAAAGCCAAGGTATGGTTTTCATCTCAGATAACTCCTCCAACAGGGATAGTGAGAGATGTGTGTAAATAAAACATGCATACATGTGAATCCACAAGCAAGGAGCTGATCACATCTTGCATTATTCAACACTTACTGACTCTCTCCATGTAAGTACTCTGTGTGCTTTTGTGTCCTGGCTGGATCCCCAGATGTAACAATGGATTTAAGAAAAGTGGTTGTCTAGGATATTGCTTGAAACAAGTTTTGTTTTGTGTAACCACAGTTGGAAAGATCAATATTTGCTGTATGTAATTTCTGAGGTAACACTTTAGTCTCTTGAGATGTTTAACCTTCCAAGAAAAACTAAATACTAAACAGAACAGCAGCACTAGTATGAAAGACAAACCTTTCAATCACAGAGCTTTGATTTTAATCATTGTAATTGTAAAGGTTTCACCTGACTGGAACAGTATAAGCTAAATCATAAGATATGTTAAAAATAATACAAAAAATTGTTTGAAATGTGTGACCTGTCAATGTATACAGTGTATTGCAAAAGTATTATTACCCAAACCAAAGAGTAGGCCCTATGTTAGTGTGCCTTTATGTAATAGACTGACAGAAAACAGAATCTAATTGTTAAAAAGAGGAAAATGTAAAAGTTTTTTCTAAAAATAAAACATAGAAGTGTGGTGGGCCCATCCCCCTTACTCTGATACCACTAGTTAAAAACACAGTAATCAACAAATATCTCTGCAGAATAATCAGTTAACAGAGTCTATACTGACTTTATTGTGGGGGTGGCCTAGTGATTAGAGCATTATGTTTGTGTCCTGGAGGTTCTGGGTTCAACTCCCACAGAGTACCACGCTGGGTTCCTGAGAAAGACCCTTAACCCCAGAATGTCATACAGTGGCAGCCCATCGCTCCCCAAGCAGTTGGGTTAAATGCAGAGAACACATTTAATTGGACAATGAACAAAAATGAGAATAAAGGTGATTATTACTATATACTGTGTGTAATTTAATCTGAATGGATTACAGCTGTTGATGCAAAGAGTAAGAGCTGAGAACAAACAGCATCACGAAACTAACACAATTAACCTCAGATAGCATTTCTTTGAAAGTCATACAGAGCAAAGTTGGAACTATTATATATAACATTTATATAAGAGTGTGAAACAAGAGCTTAGTTTTCATTATTAAGCTTTGGAGGAACTGCAAAGATTCACAGCTCAGTAAAACCTATTGACAGGACAGACATTTGTTGAGCCCAACACAGATCCAGTAGTGGCAAGTGGTCATGAGATATCCTTTTTGCAGTTTGCTAGAAATCATGTAGGTGATTCAACAAACAAATGGAGTAATGTTGCCTTGACAAATCAGACCAAAATTTTACATAATTTATATGCAAAATGATATGAGTGCTGAAAAACTGAAGGTGAAAGTTGCAGTATCATATTTTTCTTGTGTCATACATGCAGATAGGGGAAGAGGCAGACAGACTTGGTCGATAGGCAAGCAGAAGTATCTGACAGGGGCAAGGCAGGCAGGAGCAAAACAAGAATGAAACAGCATGTATGCTAAGTATGGCACAATCCCAAAAGAAAACAGCTTAAAGGCTGCAATAGACAACAACTCTCTCTCTATATAGCCAAAGCTACAATATTCTCTTAGATCATATTCATGTTTCAGAATGGATCCGTCAGTGTCCAGCAACTCATTCCGATCAAGAATTTGTGGCAAGACTTGGAAATTGCTGTTCAAAGACACACTGCTTATATCCTGACTGGGATTAAGATGTTAAGCAAAGAAAAAATGGAAAGATGTTCAGTCTCTAAATCACAGGTACAAAACTCTATACAAAACAATTATAGAAGGGGGCAAAAATCTGCAAAAGCAACATTAGCACAGACACATTTAATTTATGTTGTTTTTGCCACATGTAGCATGATTTCTTGTGATTAAGCCAATTAATATTTGTGTTGAGTTCTGATTTTTGGAAACTAAGAATCTTCACCACCAAGAACAGTAGTTTGCAGAAGTGTTTACTACCAAAAATGTAGGGCACTTGAGTGGCTTGGAGCCTGCATTGGTACATCTTATCAGGGGTGAAGGGTGATTTCGCAGGAACCACATGCTGTGCTATTACACCTAGATATGCTACTACACCTTGAGTCTGCCGTTACATTGCAGTTCTGTTAGCTCTGTCTGGATGTTCTACACATCCAAAGTACATTGATTGCAGAGCAGTTGTATGCATATTTTCAGCACCTCAAAAACAGTAAGGTGCCCTGTGAAGTCATTGGGAAGCTCACTCAATTTGTCAGCAAAATGTGCACAATGGAGATGACTTGGTTGGTCATTTCTTGCCAACACTGAATGTGCAACAAGTTTCTTTGTTTCTGCTGACTCTCCTAACTGCAGCTTGTGTGCATCACTGTCATGAGCAGCACGCTGTTGCTGCAATACACTTTAGGATATGTTGTGATTTGTGTGAGCACTGCGTGACAAACTGGCAGGCCATGAATAACAGATGAACGGAAGAACATTTAAAATTTTCTCATGGAGCAGATACAATTACGTCTTGAGCCTTGAGGTTGAAATGTCTGCTATTGATGTTTAAGGCTGATAGAGACACACCCCAAAACACTAGAAGGTTTAAAAGGTGGCTTTTACAAAGTGCTATATTAACTCAGATAGGCTGAATAAAAAATGCACAGCACACTTCTCAGACGTTTGTTTAAAATTTCAAACCCATTAGTCATCCAGCAAAGTGCTGGAACAACTTAAGTGATAATATGATGGATTTAAACCATGTCTTTACAGAACCTTCCTGATGACATTAGGGATTCGTAAGAGAGGCTTGCAGGAGTTTATATAGAATAAAAGCATTTAAAAACATTTGTGACATTATCAATGCTTCAGCTGAATTTGGGAGTCAAGATGATATAACGATGCAGACACACATCCAGCATTCATTGAGCCTCACTTTCTCACACCGTTCATCAATATGTGCACAAAATCCCTCTTAAGAGTTAGGCACAACATTTTTACACAATGAAAAACTTTTTGTAGGAAGAACTAGCATATAAAGAGAGCAAACTTTGAAAAGTAAACCCAGGCACATCAATACACATGCATTTTGAAAAAAACAACAACAAAAAAACAACAACAACCCACCCACCCACCCACCCACCCACCCACACACACACACACACACACACACACACACACACACACACACACACACACACACAAAATCACTTCACAGCCAAATCCTCTCTGGCTTGTTTAGACAACCCACCGCTTTCCAGTAAATCCTAAATAAGCTAATCCAGGAACATCAACAAATGCAATTTTCAGCTTAGTAGAAGACACATGCAAATGGCAGCCAACCTCTCTGTGCCCCCGATATGAGTCTGTGTGAGCATATAGAAATGTGCTTTACAATACTGCAAGAATACGCTCTTCTCCGTACAAGTTTAGATAGTATGTACATTTTAAATAGCTGTGAAAGAATTGAAATGTAAATCTTTTAAACTCGTGATTTAATTGAAAAACAACTCGTTTTTGATTTAAAAAGGGGTAAAGAATACAGGGACAGAGAGGACAAAAATGGAAACGTTTGAGTGCTCCTAAAACAAAATATGACAAACCTTTTCACAAAGAAGATTATTCTTTAAAATGTTAATAACATACTTGCAGGCTCAGTGTTTCAGAAGTAAAGCTATATAATTTCCAAAAAAGTAGTTTGTGGTGAAAATTATATTACATTGTAAGAATAACATCTCTCAGAGCAAAAAAACCCGGTCCAAAAATCATCAAAAATGATAGGAATTTAGAGATGTCTTAGTAGACAACGGACATAGCTGAGAACCAATATTTGCCATGCTCACACCCCCAGGCATCAGATCGTTTAAAGAACATTCCCAAAACTGTTGTGGATAGCTCTGTGTGGGCTCGGCGACACTTCTGAAAACTGCATTCAGTGAGATTAATTTCTTTTGCCTTCCTTCTGCTTGAACTCATTCAGTAGGGACAGAGGTAAAATAAAATACCACAGAATTATGAAAATCATGGATGCTGTGTTCTCCAGATCCTCCCTGGAGCCTACCGCAGGGGGTATAAGCTCAAAGAAGCTTCCCAGGTTTACTCAAGCCTATCAGAATTGCAAAAATATAAGTTCAATAATATAAGCTATATTAGCTTATGACATATGAGCACAGACAGCATAGAAGAGTGCAACAGAGTTAAATCACGTGGTGTCACAACAAGCACTCTTGTCCGTATTATCAAGGGAAAAACCTATCATTCCCCCTGGTCTCCCTCCCTCCCTCCTCAGAATGTTGATCTGAATGCACAGCCTCAGAGGAGTTTCAACATGGAGCATGGCTTTCATTCAATGTTTAAAACAGCAATCAAGTTTACTTTGTTAAAGTTATTTTAATGTTGATAACGTCTGTGTTTTCACCTTTAATTTACACATTTGATAATTGTCAGGTTTAAACACCTAAAACATTCATTAAACAACACAAAGGAAGGAAGACAACAGCCTCTTGCAAGGAGAACAGCAGAAAGATGCATTCAGCTACATTTCTCTTTACTGTTCTAAAGTCAACTCTGCTGCTGCCTTACTTTTTATTATCTCAGAAACATGAGGTCCTTAGTTACATTGCAGAGCTTAAGGAAGGGGGAGACATACTTCAGTGTGACCATTGACATCATAAACTAGCAGTTCAGGTATGCAGAACAACCTTAACAATTGAGCATTCAGTGAACAGGAAAAGGAGTATCAACAGATGGCTGGGTGAGATTCATCACAGACAAGATAGTGCTCACAAAAACAATCAACATTTATGGTGAGGCTCTGTCTTGCACCAGGCCTTACTCTGTAACATAGGAGAGAGAGAGATATCAGTCAACTGAAAAAAACACTTTAATGTCTGAATAAACTCAAACCTTAAAACCTTTTTAATAGTAATGAGTAAATACATGATAAATGCAATAAACATAGTAAATAAAAATACATGTAGAGAATAATAGCATTTATTCTAACAAAAATCTTTTCTCTGTGAAATTGTTTCACAGTTTATTTGATATTTCTTGGTGATTGCCATTTCACCATGAAGAACAAAGATCAGCTGATCCATTTCTAACACACATTCATGAGGTGCTTTGCATTGACCATTTAGGGTTGAATCTGGGCATGCAGAAAACAGAACATGAGGTGGAATCTGGTACGCAAATGTTCAGGTACAGCTGTGATCTATAAAGGAAAAGTGCATGCTGGTGTACGTGCGCATGGTTTTATAAATCAGATTTTTTTTTTCATTTTCGATTTTTTTTTTTGGCATAAGTACACTTTTAGAATGGACCCTACGTAATGTTTTTTAAATAAGACCCCTGGTCTTGTCCAGAATGACTGAAGCCAAATGAGGCGTCTCATAAGGCCGAGGTGAGAACAGGGAAATCCACAAAAACAAGAAAATGGTCAGAGCCTTGGCAAACAGGCAAAGAAGAGCACTGAACATCTACTCACAAATAGGTTTTCAATAATCTGGCACTGGCTTACTGCGAAAGCCCAGTATATGAAGGGAGGGGGAGACAAACTGAATGAGGTTTATTATGCTGGAGCAGATGAGATCAGGTGCAGCTGGAGATCCTAATTACGGGGTGCATAGGCAGATACAGACAGCCAGGCCAGAATATGCCACATGAAATAGGTTTCTCATGAAAATGAGAATTTGGATCTCAATGAGAATACCTACATAAATAGAGGTTAAAAAGAATAGTGTGGAAGTCAGCTGTTATATATAATCTGTGTGCATCTCTCTCATTAAAAATTTCACTATGATATCTATCTATCTATCTATCTATCTATCTATCTATCTATCTATCTATCTATCTATCTATCTATCTATCTATCTGTCTGTCTGTCTGTCTGTCTGTCTGTCTGTCTATCTATCTATCTTAATAGCACCATAGTGCTATTCCTTGGGCTCTCAGGTTTTCATAGGTTTCTGTTTATTCACACAGTTTTTGTGCAGAGCAATAAATTACATGTGCATCAAGCTAATTACATAGACATGCTACTTACTGCTACTAAATTTAATTATCATCATAGTAAAAGTCTTGCCACCATATATTACATCAGGCACTATTAATAGACCTAGCCATAATTATTTAGTCTCACATTGCACAACTTCTGAATTAGTACACATGCTGTCATGGAGCATCCATATTCAGTTCTGTAAAGATGACATGCTGTGTGTAATGTTGCATCTTCTTTGCAGGCCACAGGGCTGTAGGCAGTTCAAAGTGGTATTTAAATCTTAGTGTGTACAACAGGACAAAAAAAGCAAAAATATCACATCAATATAATTAATGATCATTTGGATCTATAGTATGAGTGGAAAGTTACTGAATCAACATTCCTTCATTACAAATTAATTCAAATCGGTACGCAGCCTCTTTTTTGCAACAAAGTACCAGAAGAAGTAATGATTGTTGTCTGTTCCTGTTTGAGAAGCTGCTGTATGCAGTCCCATGACGTCATCCCCTGCTCCCTGTGCCGCACCGGCAATCAGAGCTGAGTGGTTACACCTGCGGCAGCTCTGATTACTGAGCCGTCACACCTGAGAGGAGCACTATATATTCCTAGCTCTCTCAGTATGTAACTGCCAGATTCTTGAAAGTCTTTATGTTAGTAGTCCAGTGTTCCTTGTATTGACTTCCTGTTACTGAGCTGTTTCATTCTTGTTTTGCTCCTGCCTGCCGTGTCCCTGTCGGATACTCGTGCTGGCTTCTGATCCCTAGACATCGACCTCCTGCCTTGCCTATCGACCAAGTCTGTCTCCCTCATCCCCTATCTGCATTCTCCTGCCTGCCATGTACGACCCAAGCCTGGACCTCGGACCCGACCCCTGTCTCTACCCTGCTTGGATACCTCTGCCTCATGTTACCGATTCTCTCGGCTGGATGCCGGATTTCCCTATCGCCTAGCCCTTCTGGAAACTTTTGCTCAGTGGACTGGGTTCCTGTGTATGACCCCTGAACTGACAACATCATCCCTGCCTAGCATCAACAAGATCAGTCATCTAGTGATCCGAATCCACCAGACAGAACTGTCAGGATCTATCCCTAGAGCCAGTGCAACCTTCCGGCATCTGAGAAGGTTAGTGGCGTTTATTCAGTTTTTTTGTCACCCTCACTGAGTTATTCCTGGCCACTAACCTTATTTTGCTCTCTGCAGTGATCCGGATATGAGTTGCTGTCATTTCCAGTTCCAGTAACACCAGCTTATTGAAAATAAACTCTTTTAAACGCTCACTTCTTGTGTTGGTTGAATCGTCAGGTCTCTAGATTCTGAGGGTTCATTGCATTGAGCACTTATTCGTTCCTTAGGAATCCAGCTGCAGAGGAAAATAGGTGAGATTCATGGAAATGCTGCAGATTATGAAGCAAGCCGTATGCAGCGTCTTGGCCTCAAGAAAAGGAACATAACCCACAGTTCATGTCAGGGACACAGAAAACTTGAGCGAAATCAGTGGTCTTGCCATCAAAATGTGATTGTGAGGAAGCAAACTACTTTATTGTAGGACGGCTAAACCTTCACCTGTAAAACATGGACTGATTATGTCTGGAAAAGTAATGTTCAGCTGCTTCCAATCACTGCTACTTTGTTTTACAAAACCGCCTGATGTTTACTTATGTAATGTATACTGACCACACAGTTGTGCACTGTGTGGTCAATTGTGGTCAACACAGTTGTGTTTTTTATTTCATTGAATTTTGCACTCTTAGTACAGGTCATCTGAACGTGGCACAGAGTGCTTTTAACTTAATTTATTAGTACTGATCTCTGACTTCCAATTGCTCCTTGGACAAATTGCAATGGAAATTCTCTATTTATGAACTTGCAGTCAAGCTGGAGACCCTGTAATACCTACCTTCTTTTCCTATGAATTTAAAGTTTGGAATGTGTATTATCAATATAAATGATCTACAATAAAGAAAACCCTTTAAATCTAATATGTGAAAAACCTAAAAGGACATGGCATTTGAAACAAATGACGTTAGCCTTTGTCAGTATTGAAAACTTAAAATTTAGCTCTGAGCCTAGAACTATTGAAGTTTTCTTCTCTGTTTTCTCCTTAATAAGGTCATCTATTCTATTCTTCAATGAATATGATGCAGAAAATTGAAGTGTGTAGAAACTAATCACAAATTACAGATGAGGCACGTGTATTTGGGCTCTGCTGTGCTGTTACTTGGCAATGAATCTAAAGGTTTTCCCAGAAAACCTCATAGTGCAGCTCAGACCGGATGTCATCACATTTAACTAATGCAAAAGCATTCAAAGAAGAGGCCTAATCAGTCGTGTCCTCCTTACAAGTTCGTCAGTGAGAGATGCAAAGAGAGAGAGAGAGAGAGAGAGAGAGAGTTGGGTGGGGGGTGGATGTTGGACCTGAATAAAGCTACAAAGCAAAGCAGAGCATGCAATGATAAACAAACACCGGGAGTGTGTACTCTTATAATCACACAAATAATGTTATGTACTGAATATTTACAGTTTTTTTTACATCTACAATGTGCTTGTATCACAGATTTATTGACAAAGAAGGACACAGGAAATCACTGTTTTTGAATTGTTTCCTGTTACTCTAAAGTTTGAGTTTCAGAAGCCAATGCAAACTGAGGAAAATCAAATTTCAGGTGGAGTCAGTGTTTACAACGTTCTGTGGGTGTTGGAGAATTTTATATATCTGCACCCAGGAGCGTGTCTATGTCCCAGGGTAGGCGCTTCAGTATCTGCTCAGATTATATCTACCTGGGTGTCTGGAAAGCTGTGTAGGTGTGCTCCAGCCTTGGTAAACATTAATCATTAGCCCCGCCATATGGTGTCCACATTGATCAAATTCCCCCGACAGGTGGGGCAGCAAATTCCAGAAAGAGGATACATGTGTCCATGTGAGGGTAAGTAGTGCACACAGACACATACACACACAAAGGTGAACCCACAGAATTGTAAATCCCAACAACAAACTCAATCTGTAACACAGTTTCCCCTTGCTGCCACCTTTGGTTTGAGTTTTCCTGCAGATATGCTGTTCCTGCTGCCAACAGCTTGCAAGAAAAAAAAAACCTGGAGTTGATGTTTCCTATCTTCACAAAAGGCCTTGTTTTTTCTGCATATATTCTGTAAGGACATTCTGTCCTTTGCGGATAAAAGATAAAGTAAAAAATCTGCAGTAATTACACACAAAGATTTCATATTGCACAGTGTGACATATGGTATGAGCTATGAGAGCATTTCTTTTCTGTTTTTGCTTTTTGTAACCCTTAAATGTTTCAGACCCTCAAAGAAATTGAAATCCCTACCTTCTCAGCATGTTGTGTTTACTTTTAGAGTAAAGCTTTCAAATTATCTTTGATTTAATTTTTTATTTAAATTTTTTGAAGCTGTCAAGTCTGACCTGAAAAAGTAATTGCCCCCCACGTTAAACCAAATAATAGTTTGTGCCACCCTTGGCAGCAATCAGTGCCATCAGAAATTTACAATAACTGGCAAGGCATTTTTTTTTTACATCACTGGGGAATGTTAGTTCCCTTTTTTGTGCAGATTTTTTTTTTTTATTTCAGCCACACTGAAGCTTTTTTTTTTAACATTAACAGCATGTTTAAGATCATGCCACAGCATCTCTAGCTAGAGATGCTAAATACCTTGACTATTTGTCCCTTAACAAGTAGTCAAGGGGTGAGAGGTGGGGTGGGCAAAATATCTAATTCTACAATAAACTTAGAACATGTGTTTGGGACTGGGAATTGGAAAAGGCGACTGTTTCAGATTTAAACTGCAGATCTTCTTGTTGTAAGTGTTGAGTTCACAAAGCAAAAACACAAACAGAAAGAAAGAAATAATGAACTTTTCAAATAAAATATGATTTTTTTTTAAAAAGAACCAACAAGGCAAGTTTAGACACCTTCAGTTCAAGTCATAGTCTCTCCAGCATGTCTCAGGACACCCTGTTGGTCTTCTCCTGGTGGAACATGCCTGAAACTCCTATAAAGGGGCCACCTCAGCAGACACCTCTCAATGAGGAGAATCCTTCTCGGATGGCCGAGCTCCTCAACCTGTCTCTAAGGGAGTGTCCGGCCACCCTGCGGAGGAAGCTAATTTCAGCTGTTTGTATCCGGGATCTCATTCTTTTGGGATGATCCAAATTTCATAGACTAGGAATAAAAACCAAACAGTAAATTGAGAGCTTTGCCTTTCGGCTCAGCTCTCCCTTCACCACAACTGATTGGTGTAGCATATGCATTGCTGCAGCTGTCCCACCAGACCGCCTGTTGATCTTCTCCTCCGTTTTCCCCTCAGTCATGAACAAAATCCCCGGACACTTCAATTCCTCCACTTGAGGCTATTTTAATTATCTTAAGTGAGGTAAGTTCAAAAATACCTTGTTGAGAGAAATCATCCCAAATAATAAACCAATAGGACAGGGGTGTTCAGCTCCAGTCCTCGAGAGCCGGTGTCCTGAAACTTTTAGAGATTTCCCTAAACCCACACACCTGAATCAAATAGCACAATTAGCTCCTCAGTATGCAGTCAGGTTCTGCTAATTAACTGATTATTTGACTCAGGCGTGTCAGACCAGGGACACATCTAAAGGTTGCAGGACACCGGCTCTCGAGGACTGGAGTTGGACACCCCTGCAATAGGAAAATCAAATTGTGCCCGAAGACCGAAATTGTCATTAAATCCAAAGATTAATAATTATCAGTGTTCTAGATTAATGTGTACAAATCTGAATTTGTCTTATAAGGGCAGAATCCTTGTGTTGTAGACTTTTGCTGTGCCTATGGTTGCTTTGCTGTGCGACCAGGTGCCTATGGCTGCACATGGTTGTGCAACGATGCTCAACTCATATTGTCTTACACATAATTTTTCTGTACATATAAATTTTTTTTTGTTTGCTGCTACATTGCTGTTAAATATTTTTATTCATTTCTCTTTAGTCTTCTGTTTTTCTACTCATGGTCATGCAATGAAATTTTGCTCGAATGTACACTGTGAATGTGCAGTTGAATGACAAAGTCTGACTACACACACGTGGCATATTCCCAATAATTCTGAAAGCACAAGCAAAGCTTGCATTTCATTGAACAAGTCAGATTATAATCTTTATTACATGAAGAATAAGTAATAGGTCCTTGTAATAATGAAATGAATACATCCAAAGTAAGTGTTTGTTTGTGTGGAATTTGGTTAATGCATACAGCATGTGTGGTGGTCCATCATCAATCGTGGATTTACACTTCTGCTTGCATGACCTGGCCTTTGCCCAGGCTTCGTTAAACAGAAATAGCTACAAGAGCAATAACATCCGCAGCTAAGCGGCAAGGGATTCAATTCCCAAGTAATTTTACAAAAGCGTGGTGTGATTGAGTCCGTCTGCCCATTGAATTCAGTATTTAATTTCCTCAAGGTCTCGAGAGACATGTCTCTGTTTCCAATTTCTCCTCCTCATGAGATCTGGATGAAAAACTAAATGAAGAGTATTTGCTTTCTGTTCCTCCTCTTTTTCAGTCCACTGTTGTATTTTGTGGTAAACTGATGAATGCTCATGGTTGGATAAAAGAGGAGTAGCTAATGAGTGTTGTTGGTATAGCATCCCTTTCTATTGACACATTTTATTTGTCTCCTTAAGCTTGTTTCAAAATGTATCTCCATTTTTTATTGTCCTTCACTTCATGCCCCTTTTTTTTACTAAGGTTTTATGTATTAACCACAAATTTATTATTGCTAAAAAAACATGTTTTAGACATATTTTTACACAGAAAAGTCAAGTATAACACAGCTGCCTTTTGCTAGTATACAGTTATATCAGTTTATTAGATCCTTTAAGTAATTGTGTGGGGGATATCTCTCTCTCTCTCTATGTATGTATATATATATATATATATATATATATATATATATATATATATATATATATATATATATATATATATATATTGATCGATAGATGTATACAAACTATACTTACTTAATTGTACCCATCATATTCCTGAGGATGACAATAGGATTAATTGCAGGTAAGATAGCAGTCTGTTTTGATGGATAAACATATGTGGAGAGCTTTGTTAACTATATCTTTGATCACACACTGCTGTATCCATCAGAAGTTCCTGCGGTTGTTATGATGTACATAGCTGTACCTCACCATTGACTCTGTATGTGTGTGGCCATGTATAGTTATCGTTATGAGGACCAAAACCTGACAGTAGACCAACATTGCGTCGAGAATTGGCATTGTGAGAACATTTTGCAAGGTCCACACAATGCACACAATTGGGCTAATGCTTAGGTTTATGGCTAAGGTGTGAATTGAGTTTAGTTTAAGGGTTAGGTATGTACCCATGAACTTAGCTTTATGGTTAGGGCATAAAAAGCAATAGAAAATGATTGGAAGTGAATGGAAGGGCCACACAATGATGTATATACCAACATATGTGTGTGCGTGTGTGTGTGTGTGCGCGTGTGTGTGTGTGTGCGTGCCAATGCATAAATCTGTGTGTGTTCATGTGTATCTATCTATGTGGGTAAGTTGTAGGTAAGCTGTCATTTTTACTTTGTTTTGTTTTCCTGTTATTGTATGTTATAGGTGCTTTGCAACCTGTCGAGGGACTGCAGATGTGAATTAGCTAATGCTAATCTGGTACTATACATCAAATGGTGACATTAATGTTTAAACTGTACACTGTCCCTTTTTAAATTAAGTGTATACTACCTACATTTAAGCAAAAGCAAAAATCTGACCCAATCTGTATAATATGATTGAACTTGATTTTGTAAAGTGCCTTGAGATGACATGTTTCATGATTTGGCGCTATATAAATAAAATTGAATTGAATTGAATTGAATTGAAAAGAAAAACCAAGACTGAAAAGAGGGGGAGGATTAC
This sequence comes from Fundulus heteroclitus, assembly GCF_011125445.2. Lineage (NCBI taxonomy): Eukaryota > Metazoa > Chordata > Actinopteri > Cyprinodontiformes > Fundulidae > Fundulus > Fundulus heteroclitus. Next base: position 718,466 of record NW_023397186.1, on the reverse strand, counting down.
AGTGACTGCTGCCCAGTATATATAACTCCGTCCTCAAACTCAAGAGATCACATAAGCAGTATTATCATGATTCAGTTGACCAAAAACTCACACCAAGCAATAGCTTCTAACAAGCCAAGAGTGTGAACCGCTAGAGTTGAGTAAGCGTCCTGATAAATGTCATAATGTTTTCAGGAAAACTGAGCAAAAATACGTTTAACTTTGATTTAAGCCTGTTTGCTGTTGCCATGACCCAGAGAGCTGAGAATTTTCACAGGCATTTACCCATATTTGGCTAAATCGGCTTCAGTGTTGAACATGCGCACCAAATGAAAAATTATTATTCCTTCAATAATAATTGGTGATTTAGTTTTAATCAGTAAACACATAAGCCAAAGAAAATGTGCCTGAGGAATCTGAATTTGAAGGGATCCCAAAAGACAACAACAATATAGCATGTGTACTCCATATTTATGAGAAAATTCTTGCCTCACATTGTTGTTGGGCTACTATGCACATCCAGAGAAGAAAGAGTTTTCTGTAAAGGATTGATAGCACTGCTAAAAGACGATCAGAGGTAAATGTAGGTTAAACAAATAGCAAGTAACATCGTAAATGTCTCTAAATGTCTGTGCTTTGTGACATATCAAAAAACTATAGTTTTTTAACCTTAAATTGCAGAACAGTGTTTAAATTAATATACACATTGAATTGTATTTCAGTTTTAAATACTTCCATGTACTTGCCTTCCATTGCCCCTGGTATTCAGAAATTGGTAACTCAGTCCTTCCATCCCTGATGGCATTCTCAACCTCCAATAGAAAACCTCCTAATTAAAATAGTCAAATACATAAGTAACATACTCTCAGCAGACGTAAGCACAGAAACCGCTATGCTGCTTTTGAACCCCCCCCCCCCCCCCAACACCCAGAAAAAAAATAAATAAATAAATAAATGACAGCATTTTTCGGCCCATAAGGCGTACTGTGAATTAATGAGTCTATGTCCACACATAAACTGCACTGGATTAGAAAGAGCATTAATTATTCTTGCCAAGTGTGTAATATCACTCCACCACTTCGCGTACACAGCTCTGTCTTGAAAGGGAGCGCTATCTGTCTCTGCAGTTGGACTACACTGCCCTGTTTCTAACATAAGGCCAAAATAAACTTTTATATTCAATTAACTTACTTGGTTTACTGTCTCTAGCTCGTACTCCGGGCGCGGTCTGCCTTACATGAATGCACTTCTAGTTTAGACATTACAGTCAGGCAGTCTTGTAGACAGCTCAGGGGTCCGATCAGGTGGTGATACCACTGAGCTATATAATACACTGGAGTGCTGATTTTGCCGAAAAACTGAAGTCACTGGCCGCCATCTTGCTACTCCCTACTCTCACAGAATCCCATAGGATTTGGTTGCAACAACAAGCAGTTTTCTGGCTGTGTGAAAACGTTTCACAGGTAATTCTACAGTCAGTGGATGTACTAATACTATCAACTACTAGGAAATTAGGTGCTGAAATATTTTACATGTTATTCATATTAAATATATATATATATGTATATATAAGTATGTGTATATGTATATATGTATATATATGTATACACATATGTAAATATATGTTTTTGTATATTGTTATTTATATATTTATAAATGTTAAACATATATATTTAAGTGAATAAAATGCAAAATATTTCAGCACATGACTTTCTCAGTACTTGATATTTTTAGAACATAACATAAAACTATATGGCATTTAACATTTTAAAAGTCTTAAGCCCCCCCTGAACATGAGAAAATCCTCGTTATTCGATACTGTAGCGCACATATTCCCTAGTTACTGGGGGGAAATAGGGAGTACCAATATGGCGGCTGGTGGCTTCAAAGCGACTCGTTCAAACAGACGGTGATTAGCACTCCAGTGTATTATATAGCTCAGTGGGTGATACAGTGTACTGTAATTCTCTGAATATCCATTGAGTGGAGCGGCTTTGTTGCTCCACAAAGTCGTACTTACACATTTTAAGGTGCACCATCAATTGAGAAAATTTTAAGATTTTAAGTGCACTTTATTGTCTGAAAAATACAGTATAGCTTTCAAACATAATGCAGCTGTATGGCTGCCAGATTGTCTTAGTCCAACAAGATGGGACCAGCCAGCCATCCGTATCTCTCTGGATGACATTAGCATTACCATAGTCAGAGCATCAATTAAAAGGTTTAGAAACAACTAGAACAAATGTGATGGACAAGGATGGCCTTTTGCCAAAATAAACGTAGTTCATAAACTGACAAGTTAGTGATTTAGTTAGATGGGTTTAAGGCAGTTAGCATAGTTGCTAAATGTAAAAAGGGAAAATATCAAACCAAATACCAGATTGCATCATCATGTTTTAAAATCGATGGAAAAATTGCCTGCTGCGTAATTCTTAAAAATATTATAACACGTAAAACTTTAATTAATTAATGCTACATTTAGCTTGATTAAATTATGTTGTTATTTATCTGCCTCATTTTAACTTGTGAAGTAATTTCAATTGTGAAAATCACAGAATAATCTCCTGAACTGGAAAAATGGGTAAGAAATATGTCTTTACAGTGTGCAAACCCAATAACTCATCTTTGCTGAAGAAAACTGATGTTTGCTTGATATAAGGGTCTTGATCACCTTTATATCAAGGATGGTTAACAGAACAAAACACTGTTTGCAGATAAATGCATAAAATTTTGTCTTCATTTAAAAGGATGCTCTTTTTGTGCTTCCCCTGGTCAATGATATTGATCAAAACCCTGATGAGTGCTAATGAACCAAAGACAAAAACACAAATCAATATTTAGCCACGCAAGGATTCGCTTACTATATAATGAATCACAATCACTTTTACATAGCCAGCTAAATTGAATAACACACCATGGGATATACCTTAAAATCATTACTAATCCATACACAAACATGGATAATTGGTATTCAGTGGTAATTGGTAGCAACTGAAATACTAGTACCACAGAGCCAATTATAACTTCATTAAAAACACAAACAGAGAACCAAACAAGCCCCATGCAGCATGATGAACTGAATGAGAAGAAGCTGTTTAATAACACTTTGCGACATTTACTCCCCAGTGAAAGAAATAAACTCTCACAAAAGAAGCCGGCACCCGGGGGGAAGTTTTATTTTGCAACCAATCCCTACGTTGTCCCAACATTGTCTTCTATGTCACCTCCCAGAGAGACAAATGATTAATGTAGGGAATGTGAAGGTTAGTGTTACAATTTACCCTGCGACCTCTGGGGTGAGTCATAGGGCAAGCCAGGCACTAGGTCCCTGCATTTTTAAAGATAAAAATGCCAGTTCAGCTACACAGTGGATGGATAACTCAGTTTTCTCCAACCCGTGGCATTTTACCGTAGGGGTCCTCAGTCTAAAGCAATGTAACACAAATCAAGTTAAATAAAAAAAATCCCTGGGGTACATCCTATGATCTGTCCGACATATTTTTCTTGCCACCAACAGGGAAACAGCATGTAGTATGTTAATATTTGAAAAAAAAAATACATAAAAGGTTTTCTCTAATTTTTTTTTTTTCATGACATTATGTTGAAGGTTGTGAACAACACTAGGACATTTCTCTTTCAAATTCATTGGACATACTAAGCCTTCTCCAAATACACAGAATTAATGCACCAAGCAATAAAACTCACAATACCCTCCCAATATCCACTCAATGTCCATTTAGTGAGGACTATTAAACTTACAAATGGCATTTGAATGTGTCCTTGTCACTTTTGATACATGTGTACCTATAAAAATTCTTTGTATAAAATCAAACATTAACTAATCTGGCAATACTTCTTCCATAATTCAATGCAGTTTAATTTTATTCAAATCCAATTAATTAATTTAGATTTTGTTTAATTCAATGTATTTATATAGGGCTAATTCATGACAAGTTCCATCTCTAGGAGCCTTTCAAGACAAATAGATCTTCTAGATATACAAACATATTCAAATCAGTCTAATCATAGAGAAAGTCTTGAATTGTTACATACAATACAATTAGATTTTTGTTCAAATACCAAATCAAATTCACTTGCTAATGCCACGTGGCAAAATGTTATCTATCTAAGAAAGCCCACCAATTGCAAAAGTCAGTAGCTATGTTTACATGTACATAAGTAATCAAAATAAAGAGTTGATCACAATAGACCAAATTTGGTGCAACAGCACAGGTAGTTAATTAAGATACACTCTTTTTTAATGGGGTGAAATTCATACTGAGGTCAGGCCCATAAAAAAAGGTTCATGCAAAGTAAATTCCTCAATAAGTATTTGTATTTTATTTATTTGCCTTCAATTTAATTTGAATGTAAATAAGACACACATGTTCAGTCGCTTTTTATCAAAAGCCGACACGAAGAGAATAAAGCAAGAGTCATGTGACCTAGAGCGACGCTCTAAGTCACATGACTGACCTAACCTGTCATGAGTAACCTGACGGATCCGACCCTCTCAAGTTACATAGGTGAGTCTTTGAGACGGGCAGCCTCCACAGACCGTCCATATGCACCAAGCGCTGGATGTTGACCTGAGAAATAATTTAATATATCTCAAAGCCTGGCAACACAGTTCTGCTTTAAGAAAGAAAAAATCTGTCTGAAGTGACATGGTACTTTTCATTTTAGTTTGGTCCTAGGTGTGTCCAGTTCCCTTGGGATTTATGGTCCATCCCCCAAATTCTGGGTCTGCTCAGGGTGTTCTCTTAGTGTCACATGTCCAGAAAAACTTCTGAGTGGGGACGCAGGAGGAGGAAGCTCAAATCATCTCAATGCGGTACCGCGCACGTGACGTCACCGTCTCAAGAGCAACGCCCCTTTTGCCGCTTAGGTAGGGCATACAGGAGAGAACGCACGGATAACCCAGCTATTACAAGCGCAACAGAACCAGCGATCTGACCGACTTTACAGCCGTTAAACTTTCCCAAGACGATGTCCCAGGCACACGGATTACTGGTCGCACTGTAGAAGAACACACCAACCTTCAGCTCAAACGATGGCTTGAGGTTCGAGGGCTTAAAAAAAGACTGGAAAACTGGCCGAGTTGATGAACGGTAAGCTTTGTTTTTTTTTTCCTGCGCGGCGATCATGGCAGCGTCGGCCGTTTTTTTTTTTTGTTGTTGTTTGCAATCACCGTCCAGGAATGGGTATATGTTTAATGTTTGTCTCATTTGAAATGTTTTTGAGTAAGCTATCCTGGTAGCAGGGTATCATGTTAGCGCCTGCTACCAGGATAGCCTATATGCTATCATGGTAGCAGGCGCTTCATTATTAACATGTCGGCCACCAAAATACTCTTACCTTGACTTGATGTCGCTGGAATTGGGTCAGGATGTTCTTCGGTTGGGCCCTTTCCTCCGACAAAATGCTTGCTACATATGTACGTGAATTTGGTAACTTTTTCCGGGTTGAACTGTTGTGTAGGCCGACCGCCCCGGTGTTCCAAGTGTACACATTTCTCCTTGGCAGTCTTGAAGAAAACATCCTTCATATGCGGCCGATCAGCGTAACTCGAGTCGCTGTTGCACGTTCCATAGCAACAATGTTTAAAAACCATGGTCTTAGATTTGGAAAAAGCAGTCGTTTACTGAGTAAAACCTAGGGTAACGCACGTCTCTTTTACAGCGACACAGCGGCGGACTATGCAAGCATGCCCTACTGCGTACCACGTGATGTGACGTCATCGTGACGTCGTGTTTCTAAAAATAGCTCGCGCGCGGTACCGCATTGACCTATTTTGATGTGGAAGAGATTTCTCATCCCTTTGTTAAGGCCCGGTCTAGACACGTTGTGGAGGTTCACTTCAGTCTCTTGTATTAAAGATTAAATAAATGTTCAGATCTCGTGTCTATAGGTCCAAATGCTTCAGGCTTTTATGTGAACTGCTTTAGGAATCACTAAAGACCATGATTTTAAGATGACAACATGACCAAATCATCAGCGAAAAGCAAAGAGGAGACCCTCTCTATGATTATGTCTCGAGATCATGTCCATAAACACCACAAACAGGGTTGTTTACAAAGAAACAATGCCTGGGGTGTCCAACCAGCACTGGGAACAAGACATTTCAAGAAACACAGTTGTAAGCCTTTAACCAATCCACAGAATGCATGCGAGATGAACAATAAAACTCACATCACCCTCACACCAGTTCTATGGGGGAAAGATCTGTGATTTTGGATGATTTGACATTGTGGCACGTAAAAACTGCTGATGTTTTGTCTGTAGCTATAAAAACGCAGGATGTTTCTCCCAATCAAATTTCTTATCCTAGGTGACATTACTAGGTATTTTTGGATTGGGGTGAGTCTGCCTGAGTTTAAGTATCTTAGTCTCTAGTTCGTGAATGATAGTAGGATGGAGCTGGAAAGTGATGGAGAGAGTAGGGCAGTAGGGCCTTGTCTGCAGATAAGTGGGCATTGCTCTGGTCTGTCAAAATGATGGGAGAGTTAAGTCTAAAAGTAAAGCTCATGATTTACCAGGATCTCTGTATTGTGACTCTTGCCTGTGCTTATGTGACAACGATAATGACCAAACAAACAAGATTTAAAATACAAGAGTCTGAAAGGAGCTTTCTTCTTAAGCCCCCCTCCTTGATCTCGTATAAGCAGAAGGCAATGGATTGATGAATAGATGGATTGACAGATGCATAGAAGGGTTATATAAATGTATTTATGATCTATGAAATTTATGCTACTAAACTTACATAATTATTACATAATAACAGTGAAGATAGTAATTAAAAAACAAAAGCGATGGTTTGATGATTGCATAGAGCCAGACATTTCTCCTGCTCACAGGTTTTCTGTCTCATATTTTACTGTCAGGACATAGTAACACTTTTAACAAATGTGTAAAAAAAAAGATTTATACAAAAGCTACCAACTGCAGCTTTAACTTTGATTTAGGCTAAGTTCTGCATTTTTGCTCAAATTATGTTTAGTCATTCCTGTATTTTTTTAGTGTTTCTTCAGTAAATTAATCAATTTCCCACAGCTTTTTTTTCTTATTTCTCCCACAGCTGCAGTATATTTTGAAATCCATTTCAAATCTCATTGTTATGCCTGTCATCCGGCATGTTGTTTTGCCATGCCGGTTCTTTTATGGTTCTCTTATGTTCCTTTGCCAATCTTGATGTCTCTTTCATGTTTTCTACCCATACTTGAAAGTTTGGTATTAAATACTTACCATAATCATGTAACTACCATCCTCTTGCATGTGCTAGGATCCCATTGTTTGACAAAACATGATTTTTAAAAGTTTATATTTTAATGACATAAAGCAATTATGAGTTATATGCAGAGCAGCCGGTAGTCATTCAAGTTATAAAAGTTGATTTCAGTCATCAAAGATTTGACTTAGACATGGGATAAAAGATTTGGGACGTTACTTGAGCTCAAACCTAAAAGGTTTTAACTGAACATATTTATCAAAAATAACATATAGGCATTTGGCTTTAAAAGTAGATTCAACCAAACAAACAAAATATATTTCTTGTAGAATTGTGTGTCATAGACTATTTTTCATTGATTGATGATGTTCTATATCTAATCTCAAATTGGGATGGAACATCTTGTGAAATAACCAAAATTGCATTAGCATTTTAGCGGAACCAACCATGGGTACCAGGGACCCGAGGCCCTGGGGTTCTCTGGCCCCCGACGGGGTCCTGTCCCAGGCCCCGCGAAGCAGTCGCCACGTGCGAGCTGGTGTCCGCACGAGCACCCAGCCCCAAACACCGAGGGCTTCGCAGATGAAAGCAGGTTCACACTGAGTATATGTGACAGACGTGACAGAGTCTGGAGACGCCGTGGAGAACGTTCTGCTGCATGCAGCATCCTCCAGCATGACCGGTTTAGCAGTGGGTCATTAGTTACAGAGATGAGATCCTCAGACCCATTGTGAGACCATATGCTGGTGCGGTTGGACCTGGTTCCTCCTAATGCAAGACAATTCTAGACCTCATGTGGCTGGAATGTGTCAGCAGTTCCTGTAAGATGAAGGCATTGACAATATCAACCGGCCCGCCTGTTCCCCAGACCTGAATCCAATCGAGCACATCTGGGACATCATGTCTCGCTCCATCCACCAACGTGACGTTGCACCACAGACTGTCCAGGAGTTGGTCAATGCGTTAGTCCAGCTCTGGGAGGAGATCCCTCAGGAGACCATCCACCACCTCATCAGGAGCATGCCCAGGTGTTGTAGGGAGGTCATACAGACATGCTACTAAGCCTCATTCTGACTTGTTTTATGGACATTAAAAGACATCAAACTTGGATTCGCCTGTAGCGTGGTTTTCCACTTTAATTTTGAGTGTGGCCAAATTCAGACCCCATGTGTTAACAAATTAGATTTTTTTGTGATTTTGTTGTCAGCATATTCAGCTATGTAAAGAACAAAGTATTTAATAAGAATATTTCATTCATTCATTCAGATCTAGGATGTGTTATTTTAGCGTTTACTTTATGTTTTTTGAGCTGTGTGTGTGTGTTTGGTTAAATAAATAAAAAATGAAATGCTGCCGTTTTTCTTTTTGAACAAGGGACATCAGTTCAACAACCGTTTTTTAAGAAAAGACAAACAAGATTAAGGACTTCACAAAGATACTTCCTCACTGCGACTGCTAGTATGACCAGTTGGATTTAGAGATATTGCTGATGCAGCAGTCTCCTGGTTGCAGGTGTACATGGTAGTGCTTTCTTGTCTTTGGTCAAGAGAGGCCAATGTGAACGTGAGTACAGACATTCATGTATCCACTTACGTCTAAGGGCAACTTTACTTTTTGGACATGTATAGGAAACCAGAGTACCCGGAGAAAACCCGTATGTACGAAAATAAACACGTAAATGCATAAGAATCTCAATAAAACCATTGCAGATCTTTGCAATGGTTTGATTTCTAACCTCTGACCTCTGCAGTGTGGATATCTTACTAACTGCTACACCACCATGAAAACAGAGGCCACATAGCAGATGTGCAAAATTAAGCATTAACATGTATGTTTGCACAATCATTTCATCTCATTATTAACATGGTTAAACCTAAATCACTTGGACAAAAAGAGGTTGGAATCTTAAAACTGCAGTCAGAAAAAGTTTAATGACAACACTACTTCCAGAAATTCTCTTTAAAAACAATATTATTTTATTTTGTATTTTATTGGTATTGTTATATACATGGCATAAGTTGTGCTTTTTTACTATCAAGAATAAACCATGACGGAACAAATCAGAAAATTAGAATTCAAACTTTAAACTAGAATTTATTTGTTCTTCTTATTTTTGGTGGCTATACTGAGAGTTATGGAAAATAAAGATAAAAGGGGAGGAACAAAGAGCATAAAATTAAATAGATAGGTAGGCAGATTGATAATAGTTCAGAGACACTGATTGTCCACTGAGGGTAGTGTTAATCTTCAAACTATGATGTGCTTTTACCAACAGTAGCAAAGGCACCAGTGTATAACTTTGTTAAAAGAAAATAGAAAGAATGCCTCAGGGCCTTGTTCCAGTTGAGTCGACACACACACACGCGCGCGCACACACACGCGCGCGCACACACACGCACGGCATCCACACGCACGGCATCCACACTTACTTTCCTTAGGTTTTTCATCCTGCACACATGAAAGTTTATTAGCTATAATTTTCAGCTATTGCAAATGATGGCTGCAAGGTTAGTCAGCTGGAAACCAGTCATGCTGACCCTGAATGCTAAGGTTTTTTTTTTTTTAGCTTTACAGCTTCGCCTGTGTTACATCCACAACTTTTGAAAAGGATTTTGGCATTTTAAAAAGTAATCAGATTGCCTGATATTAAAGCGTGGGATGTCAAAAGGAGAGTAATGAATGAACATACAAGAAATAGGTTGGGGAAAACAATATCAAGACATGTCATTGAATGATTGATAGGTAAAAGATAAAAGATGTGATAAAAAGACTAGATGATTCCTTACTGATGAAAAAAAGAATATACTGAAGGGGGAGCAGAGTAGATATCCTGCAGATAAAGGCAAGCCAAATAAAGATTATAAAACTGAGCTCACTGAACAATGAAAGTGATAAGGAAGAATAGAATAGAATTGAAATATTCTTTATTGTTCCTCATTAGGGAAATCCAGGAAGAAAGACTTGACAAAAACAGCCAAAGGTTTCTCAAATAGTATGAAATAAGTCTTGCAGATTAAAAACACAAGATGAACATATTTAATTGTCATTAACATGACTAAGCCTTGTCTGCCACTGGTTGAATCATCCCCTCTCTGACTGAAAGTTTGAATTAAAAACAACAAACAAACAAATCTTTTCTGGCATAGCACCCATGTGAACTTCAGTTTAATCCAAAATGATCATTTGTCTTTCTTTTTCATTTAATTCAATCGATTATTTACCCACAAGATGTTTCTAGATTCATTGTATGTAGAAAAAGAGAGGGAGAAAAAGAGAATATTGCAAAGTATTCAACTTTGAGGTCACGGGTTTATAGTACAACTGATTCACTTGCAAAGAGATAACTTTTTTCCTATTATTCATAATATGCTAAAAGTTAACATACAAGAACGATGACCTTTAGCAGTCAAGTGGAGTTTGAAAAATAGAAGATACCAAGTTGGACAGAGATAAAAGAGCGCTGAAGCAAAATATGGATAGATAAGTGAGAACATAGGCTTTGAAAGGATGACAAGAGGATAACAAGCAAAATATGTGATTCAGGGTAAGAAAACCAATGGAAATAAATAAAAGTGACTATTAGAAAGATGAAAATATATGAGGAAGAATGTTGGTGGATGCAAGGTTGAAAGCGCAATTATTTGCTTTTGTTATTCAGTGGAAAAGTGGGATTGGAGAACATTGTTACCATTTTTTGTACACTAATGCAAAAGGTTCACGTATCAATGTTGGGTTGAAAGACTGAGAGGGATGGGTATAGGGGGAAGGCCTTTCTGGTATAGATTGGTCCATTGGGTAGTCTTTAGCTTCCCATAAGACAAAATCATTGTCTGATTAGATTTTATTAGCTACCCATTGGGCTGAGCCAACATTTTCACTCATGTTTCTCACCATAGCCAACTGATATGTTAACCAGGAGCACATATCTACCTCCCCCGGTGGTATTTGCAGTCCTTAATTACTTCTGTTTATCCAGCAAAAAAAAAACAAAAGCTTGGTTTTGTTCTTAATATTTTGGTCAAACAGTGAACACACAATGCAAATCCCATGAATAATCCTCAGGACCCTTAGAGTCTATCCATGCTGCAAATGCAGAAGGAAGAGACAGCCAACAAAGGCCCAAGCCTTAGACTGCCCTTTTATGTCCATGAGTGGTCTCAGTATAAAAACCATCTTTTGTGTCTTGCCAAGTTATCCATCCTTGTTACTAGCGTTGGCCGCAGACCAATCCATATTAATTTGATTTGTTTGCTGCTGGCACCGGTCTCACACAGGCTCTTTTCCATGTTTCTTCACTCTGGTGGTGACTTCATATCCCAGTCCTTGTTGATTCTGTTTTTGGCAACCACCACCTTCCTGCCAAACTCTAGTCCACATTACTTAGTTGCTGAACATGCGGGAACTTCTCGTCATGCTTCAGTCCTCGTTGATACTGACCTTTAGCTGTTGTCAGGTTCAATCCAACACGTATTCCTTTATTTAGTGGTCTGTTGGCTAGCATCAGCTTCAAGCTTGTTAGTCCATATGTCCTGTGTGTTTGTGAGCCTCTAATTTTCAACTCCAGAGACAAAAGTTACTAGTGGTTTGGCAGGTAGCGCCTTCCTCAGCTGGGGACAAGTAGAGCTTGCCATTAGCACAGGCACAGAGCTCGTATACAGTTTGTTTGGTGTAGGTGGTGCCTGGAGGTGCCCCTTCCAGTGGGTCTACAGCACTACCAAGGGGAATGTTGCCCAGCTTGATCGTGTTGGCATCTAGAAAGATCTGTTGGAACATAGAGTACATGACACATAAGAGTTTAAATTAACAACCATTCAGTGTGAACAAAGATATATACGAACATACAAGCACATGTACAGTATATACTGATTTAGCAGCTGCAGGGGGATGTGGCTCACACGGACTGTCCTGGTTCCTAAAATAATGTGCAAACAAACAGCAGGGAGCAAAGCTATGTTTAGTGAAAATACATTGTTCTTGGTACAGGAGAGAAGGAACATTGCTGTAGGCAATGACTATACTCTAGCTGAGTTAGGTTGTCATAAAAAAAATCCATAGAGACAGAAAGGAAATGTTTATTAAGGAAGATTCTCCTTTCATGGAGATGGAAAGTAGGAGTAAAAAAAGTGGAGGGAAGGTTACACGTGGAAAAAGATAAATAAATCTGTGGGCAAAGAGAGTTGGCAGGATGAAGAGAGCGATAAGAGACGCTAATATTATCTAGTTTCAGACTATGTGTTAAAAAAGGTGAGTTATACCGGTCTAATTATCAAGAAATTAAGCACATTACTTGAATCTTTTACTTGCAATCTTAAATAAGCTATCTGTAAAATTGACACTCCTCACACACACACACACACACACTTATGCCATATATATATATATATATATATATATATATATATATATATATATATATATATATATATATATTTACAGATCTAAATATTTTCTGCTTGTTCCAAATCCCCCCTTACTCCCTCCTCAATTTTACCACCACATTGATACAAGATAGGTTGGGGATCATTATTTAATACTGATTTCTATTGATTGCCTCGTGCACTTATTTACTCCTGTTTTCAAGAAAGATCAGATATTTCTTTTTCCTTTTTGTCTTTTTTTTCCTGTTACTTCTAACACTTTTTTTTTGCACCGCCATGCATGAATGGTTTTCTCAGCAGATATTTGTATCCCCATTATTCATGTTCTTCAATTTAAAAATGAGGACATGGGAAGTATAAATGGGTGGGAAAATTGCTTTGAGTGCAAAAAGAAAGACAGACAATACGAAGTGAAAGAGCTGATGGGAAGATGTGATAGAAAGAAAATGGTAGCACAAACAGTTTTCTCAAAAAATGGATGACATAAATTAAGTCGGATGAGATAAATATCAGACAAAAGATGTCACATACCTGGAGGGTTCAGATACCCCTAAGGATAGGAACCAATTAATTTAGCTAATGATACAACATTGGCTGACGTAGTACATATCAATCTCTATAAACAAGACCCACACACATACACACACACACATACACACACACACACACACACACACACACACACACACACACACACACACACACACACACACACACATGAACTGCTTTGAAAGAAATTAAACTAAAAACAGGACATTGACAACATAATTAAGGCAAATTAATCCATTCAAATACAGATGCAACCTGAAGAATGCTACGAGAACAGGAATGGTATCAGGCACAATAGTCGAAATCTGGAAGGTCTCCTGAATGTAGGCGTCACATACTTTCTTATATGTGCTATGTAGGCTATGTGGTTTTAGCTAAAATACTCTTGCCCAGACTTGAAGAAATTACATGGGAGTAAATTGCTCAATCCCAGCATTCTCTTTTTCCATCACTAACAATCACATGGCAGTCTTGGGCTGTATATAAAATCTATAAGTGTCCTGAAGTTAAATTATTATTAGCTGAAATAGTCAGAGAAAAGGCCAATTCCCAGGCTGTGTCAGTCTCTACAAGTGACTGCTAGCCAGTATGAGTACCTGCAAATACCAGGGCAGGGAGAGTGATTGCATGTATGTAAAAAAGCTAAGATTTAACATTTTTCACAGCCATATATCTTGATACACCATATAATTGGAAGACAAGCGCACAATAGAGGGATGAGATTAGATCATACTTTTTTTCATTTCAGGGGTATTTAGTCATTTATATACAGAGCTCTGTTAAAACATATACTGTGTTTGCAGAAGAGGATTTTGTAAAAAGTGCTTCTGAAATTCTGTGCATCTATCTTGACTTCACTAGAAAACCATGAAGTTTGCTTCTCAAAGTTTTCCTGTTCGGACCTGGCATTAACAACTGTCCATAGTGATCTTTCCACAAGTGGACAGGTGTGAACACACTCAGGACAGATTGAGTACACACTCAACTCTAATAGCTCTAGCCATATTTGAAGGGTGATCTCAGGTGGTCTGGGGCACCTGCAGCTTAATTTATCATTACACTGTGAATACAAACCAGCGCACTGAAACCACATTGACAACAAGCCACATACTAACCATGATGGTTTGTGGTGAACAGTTTCTATTTGGCAGTTTTTTTTTTCTCTTTGTGCAAAAGTTTATTCTTTAATGGCACGGTCCAAACTCGTACGTTGTGTTGTACATAGAAACTTTCCCGCTGTGCTGTCTGCCAATCTCTGCAGCAACTAAAGATAGAAGTGCCGAACAACAGAATGTGTCCTGTCGCTGCATGGAGTTTTCTTCGTACCCCACCTTGCCCAAAAATGTTTAGAGTTGTTTTTCTGTTTTTCTTCACAGGCTGGTTCAGAAAGAAAACTGCAGAGTGGTAAAGGCTCACTTTGCCTGTTGTGAATTAGCTGAGGTGTGTTGAGACTACACTCAGAAACATCAGTAAATTAGACTTCGGTGAATCTTGAACATACTAATCATCTAAACCAGGATTTCTTTCAGGTTACTGAAATGTATTCATGACTGTATAAAAAGATAGCTCTAAAGGAGAGAAATCTTTGTTGTGGATCAGCTTCATGTTTACCTGTGTGTCTAAAGGATTACTATGAATCATATTGAAAATGACAGTTAGGATGCATGTGGACTTCAAGCATAATGTTGTATTCTGTACACACACACACACACACACACACATATACATATATATATATATATATATATATATATATATATATATATGTGTGTGTGTGTGTGTGTTGCTTACGCAAACAGTGTTTATTGATTACATTGGAAGGCTTTGCTAACTGGTTTTAATAAGGGACGTTATAATTTAGAGGCACTTTTATTGTTGTTGGAAAAAAGCTGTAAACTTAGCAATGAAAAGTAGCAATATACCTTTGAAAATGCCATGGTATGTTTTAAAATGGGTCACTGCTAAAGCAAAAGCTTAAATTTTATTAAGACATGTCATCGGGCTTTAATAGAAAACATGGGTAGATGTGGCGGTCTACCAAAACATTCATTAGTTAATATACCCATACCAACTTTATTTATCAAGCACTTTCAAACAACCACAGCTGAAACAAAGTGCTACATATAACTGCATAGTACAACATGTATTAAAATATGCCACAAGTCCAATATAAATTCATTACAATGAAACCAATTACAACAAATAAGGACAAATTAAGTCTCAGTGAGGTTGAAAGTCAGAGAATAAAAGTTGGTTTTAAAAGCAGGCAGCGAGAACCTACCCCTGCTCTAATGTGCTGTGGTAGGTGATTACACAGTTGAGGAGCAATCCATCTGAATATAAAAAAATGTGTTGTCCTTAATAGCACCAGAAAAATCACTGTGTCATTCTGAATGAGGGTAAATGGAGAGAAAGGAACTGAAAAATAACTAAGCATAAACAGCTTGGCAAAAGCTTAAACCTTTTTACATTTTGTGATGTTACAGCCACAAACTTTAGTGTATATTTTGGGTTGATTATATATAATTGACCGGCACCATGTAGCACATGATTGTAGAAGGAACATGATACCTGGTTTTCAAGAGTTTTTATCAGCAGAAATCTGAATAAAGAGTCTACCTTGTCCAACTTAGATAGAGCCCACCAGTGTGTAATATAATTTCAGTATAAAAAACTATGAAACCTACTGGTCTACCAACACACTGCAATCCAGACAAACTGTCAGGCTGGGTAAGATGACCATTAATCAAAGAATCACCGGACGTACCTACTTTGGAGGAGCTGCAGAGATTCACAGCCGAGATGGAAGAAACTTTCAACAGGACGACTTTTAGCTTTTAATTAAGCTGTTTTTTTGGAAGAGTGGCAAGAAATGGCTACTGTCAAAAGAATGCTGGAAGCAATTCTGTTTGCATACAAGCACTGACAAAAATAAATGGGCTATTTTAACTATTTGTTTCTCAGAAAAAGTTGGGTTACTGAAGCTACTGATTTTTACATTATGATAGAAGCTATGTAACACTGTAAATGTCCTCACATTACACCATTTAACTGCATTTTCTCCAAAATTGCAAACAAAGCAGGTAAAGGTTGCCAACTTTTGGTTAATTTTCCGTCCAGTTATTTTTAATGTCATTAATCCAGCATGACAACAATCCTAGACATAAAGCCAGTGCTACAATGGAACGGTCAGAGTGGCAGTAAAAGCTCAGACCTAAATCCAATCTTTCTTTGGCAAGACTTCAAAGATCATATTCACAGATGCTCTCCATCCAGGCTGACTGAGTTTATCCCATTTTTAAAGCATCTTTGACCATTAGGTTGGTATATTGTCATCAATCACCCAATTCCTGATAAAAATAACTTCAGTCCACCACACAGAGATTGTTCACTCGACATCTAAAGGCACGCAGTTCAGATCAGTTCATAATAGTAAAATGACATGAAAGACACAAATTTAAATCCAATCTCAAAACCTGTTTTTATTCATTCAGTAGTCAGTTTTAATTAAATTATAAAACAACATAATTTAATACTGTACAATTCTTGGTATAAGTATGAAATGCTCATTTGTATTAGAAAAGGAATAAAAGTTAGGTAGCTCATGACACATATGATTTGCATTTAATCTTCACTTTGAGTTAGTCAAGTGGGGAATTCAATAAAATAGGTTTCTAAAGGATAAGACTATATCTCCTTTGGATACAAAGTGTGACCAGGCAACAGTCAACAGGGCACTATCTATGGATTGCAGTGATCACATGCACGCGTCCTGGCATAATAAGTCTGAGATGTATTTAGGAGCAGGACAAATTAAGGCTTTAAAGGTGAGCAGTCAGAGTTTTAAATCAATAAGAAATCAGAACTGCCAAAGAAGCAGGAAATCTCATGGATAATGTTTATGTGCCTTTTTGTCCCAGCAATGACTGCAGTGGCAGCATTTCAAACCAACTAGATGTGACAGAGGGAGCTCTGACAGATAGCTGAAAGTTGTGAATTACAGTACTTAAGATGAGAGAAGACGAAAAAAGGTGTACTTTGCCGGTCAGCAGTTGAAAGGAATTATCTTATTTATGACATTGACAAAAAGGATCTCATGGTTCAGCATCTAAACCAAAATAGAAACCTTCTTCCGAACAGCTGGGTATTAGAATGCGATAAACTGCAAATGTAAAAATCTGTGACCCAAACAATTTAGGGGACCTTTAGAAAACAGCTTTGATTTTTCACCAAGCTATGAAAATTTGGGAACATTTACATTAAGACATGTGTGTTTTATCAGCAAGAACAGAAATAAAAACATGCATTATGATCTTGGGTAATCTGTGTAATAGAAATACAGTGACTTAATATTTAATTTTATGCTGTGGTTCAGTAAGGTTAAACGATGTAAAAACAAATTTGGCATCATAAAATCTAATAGTAAAGTCAGTAATGGCAATACAAGCATAGCTCTTATCTGGGAAGGCATTTTTAACTGATGAACAGAGGAAGAGCAAGTTACAAGTGTTTATAGTTTTTGAAGTTCTGAGTCAAGAATGACTGGGGAGCTTTTTTACCAATTCTTGATAAGGCATTAAGGCAAGACTTTCAGTTATTTGAGTCAAAATGGTGATTTATTCCATGAAGGTTCCCTATTTAAGATCAATTCAATTAAATTTATTTGCATAGCTCCAGTTCATGTCATCTCAAGGCACTTAACAAAGTCAAATTCAATCAAATCATACAGATTGGTCAAAAGATCCACAGAGACAGTTGTCTGCATTGTCAATGGTTTTGCAGCAATCCCTCATACTGAGCAAGCATGAAGCGACAGTAGAGGGGAAAACTCCCCTTTAACGGGAAGGAAAAACCTCCAGCAGAACCAGACTCAGTGTGAACAGTCATCTGCCTCGACCGACAGGGGGTTAGAGAACACAGAGCAGAGACACAAACAGCACAGAAGCACACATTGATTCAGGAATCAGACTAACCACCGTACATCATGTTGTGATTGTATCACTGAGTTCAGATTTTTTTTAATGTATTTCTCAATAAAATAAATACATTCCGTTTTAACCTGTGTAACTGAACTTAGAACTAGTTGTGGTTACGGGTAAACTGGCACAACAACACAATGGTCATTCTGAAGAGGAGTCTGTTTTTGTGCAGTCAGGTAAGACACGTAAACCACGTTTTTACCGAGGCAAATTTACTTTGTTTGACACTCATTATTATTGATAATAACATAAACGTGCAGAATTGGTAAAATTTCAATAGACCAAAAAACATGAATTTACCACAAGCTGGAGGATGAGACCAAATCAGAATCCAAAATTAAATATTAAAATAATTTAGCAATACACACATTTTAAAAGGTAACTGACAACTAAACTAACATTAAGACCTTATGAAATGTAGGAACCGTTTGGTTTTCCAAGTGAAAAAAATACTATTAGGCATGCTACAAAATAAACAAATATTCTTAAAATAGATGATTTAGGGAGTCTAATGCATTTCATTTCTGAGTTCTAGGTTACTAAACCCAGAACAAAGAAGAAATTTATATATGCAAGGAAAAGACTGATTTTTGACTAAGGTTTGGGAACAAAGCGGCTCCATTTCTTTAGTTTAAAAATGACTAGTTTAATTTACTGCAACAAGATTCATCTAGCTAATCAGAACACTATAGAGACTACTGGCAAATGTGATATCATTATTAATTAAACTTTTCGGAGGCTAAGCAATATGCACTTCATATTGATAAAGAACAATCAATGCAATTATTTGCAGATGGCCTTTTCAAATTACTAACACACTGAATCTGGCCGTATAATATAAAAGTACAAATATGGAAGCCTACATAAGTGCCTGAAAATGTGCATAAACCATGAATTTATGTCTAAGCCCATCTTCCTCTAACACCAGTTTAGCAAGCATGTGCCTCTGGCAACAAGGAAATGGAAAACATGCAGAGAGCAGCAATTATGAAGGGTCAAAACATTTTTCATGGATGATTTCCTTTGGCACAGCCATGAACAGCAAAAGAGGGCGATGAGTGACTTCTCAGAAAGTAGGGGAGGCAGGTCTGAAAGAAACAGCTTTTTTCTGGTATGAAAGGAAAGTGGAAGTAGGACACAAGGAAAAGATTTAAAGGGGAGAATGTAAGAACCGCAGCCTCCCTACTCTCATTTGTTGCAAAGATAAATGTATTTAAATTGTCAGACTTAGGTTGGTAACACCCAGCATGTGGGTGAGAAATCTTGCTGCTTTAATCACGGAACACAATATCTTATCCTCGTGCTTTGATATTTTCTTTATGTCTTTGCTTTGATGTTCTGTAAAGTACTTTGCATTGCCTTGTGTGTTGAAAGGTTCGATGTAAATAAACTTGCCCTGACTTTTCTTTAAATTAGAATTAGAATTGGCATGAAAGGTCTGGCCATATTAATTTCTAAGGAATGAAAACATAAAGAGATAAATAGTAAAGAATTTAGTGTTTGTGTTTGGGCCCGAGTTGCTTGTACTAAATAAATTGAGTTAACGTAAAAATAACAATACATAAGCACAGGTAACCAGGATAGCATTTCAAGAGTTTCCCTAGCTAGCTGTGAAGGTTGATGTAAGGGCAAAGTTTCAAATTAATAGACACATTCACTGTTTTCATACAAAAATAGAAAAGCTTGTGTGCATGTGTTTATTCCTCACTAAAGTTATTGCAAATAATGTTCAGTCATAGATGGGCCAATATTAAACTACGTTATCAAAATGTTGGTGTTTTTTGAGGACATCTTTGCCAGTCTACCTTACATTTGAATCAACTGGATTGGCCAGATCATTCAGTGTGAAAGTTATTATTGAGTAAAGAAGAGTCGGTCCCTATTTCTAGCATCAGTGAAGTGTTAAAAAATGAATGGTGCAAAGATAGATAGCCATGTAATCTTGGATGTTTTTGAGACATTTTTCTTTTCTTTTCCTGAGTCAGCTTTTTTATTAAAGCAGTTCAGTTCCAGAAAGTAGAACAATATTTTGTTATTTATAAATCTATATGAGAAACTGGAATTAGACAAACTGTTGTTTGTTCTCGAGGACTTTACAATAAAACTGATTAGCCACAAAATTTCTGTTTAATTTTTTTTTGTAACCAATTAGTTTGTCTTTTCCCTCAATGCCAAGGGGGTGCCAGAGAGCCCACATCTGTCAGATAGTTTTTTTTTTTTGTGCGTTACATAGACAAATTCCTGTACACTGTCTTTGTGAGTGTTTGTGATGATTAATTCCCTCCACTACCCTGACTATTTTTCAGCGTCTAATAACAGACAAGCAGAAGCAGAAAAACCACAGACACGGGTAGTGATAGCCTAATGGAACTTCTCCAAACTTGACCTTCATCTTCCCATCTCCCATCATCTTAAGTACATGCTGGCAGCCAGTATCAGTTGGCATGTTTATTACTGTAGGTAACTTGCATCTCTTCTGTAAAGTGACAACATACTCTGTCAGCAGTATGTCTTTGTGTTATCACATCAAAGCTTGTTGGTCTCAGTAAAGTAAACTACTGGGGTCATTTTACAATAAAATTCTTCATTTAAAATTTTTACACACCAATATAGTTTAATTTCTGTCTGAAAATGTTAGTCTTACATTCAGTCAAAACATCATCGTCATCATCTCAGATATGCTGCTCCCTGTACATATTGGTTTGTTTTTGAGCCCACCACCTGAACTGAGGGAAACCAACAAAAAAATCTACTCTTGCCTTCATGCTTAGATCAAAGTTTGATGGAGAGTGGTGGTGGTGAGTCAGGGAGTCATATCTGACACTTTATTGGCTGTGATTTTTGACAAGAACCTTTTGCTTTACAAATATCTGAGCACAAATAGTGAAAATTCACAAACAAAAAATCTTGACCGAGAGGTAGAGTGCTACAACCGAATCACAGGGCATTTGGGCCACCATAGTCTGGGTACAAAAACACAGATCTAAGGGGAAGTAGGAAATGTTGATGCAGTCATATATTTGTGCAAGTGAGGGCTGAGTTTAGAGAGAAAACAGTCTAGTTCTATAAAACACGAACAAGAACGTCTGCCCAGTGTTTTTGTTCGCAAAGGTAGCACTATAGATGAAATTCTTCCCCAAATAAATTGTTGTTTTTTGTTTTTGCTCAGTGCAATTGCCCCCAGTGTAATCTTCACATGATTTGTAAACCTAATCACAATTACTTTTAGTGGTTTTAAATCGTTGACCATTCATCTCAATAGAAACTTACTTTTAAAGCACATCAGCATTGACCTATAACTGAATATTTTTTGAAAGTAATTACAACACAGTTTGTCACATAGGAAGTATTATATGAACACGTCATATACAGTAACTGAACAGCTAAATACGTTACATCTTTCCAGTTCTCTGTCAGAACTTTGCCTTTTTATTCTCCAAATCTTGACCTACAATTATACTGTTTAAATAATTACATCATTGCAACGGTGGCGCAAGAGTTAGGGTGGTTATCCTGTAATTGCCGGTTCGATCCCCTGTTCCGACCGTCTCATTTGTTGTGTCCTTGGGCAAGATACTTTGGCGGTAGTCCAGTGGCAGCCCCAGGGCAGCTGTGGCTACTAACATAGCTCACCACCATCAGGGTGTGAATGTGTGCGTGAATCACTGACTGTAGTGTAAAGCACTTTGGGATCATTGGACTTGATAAAGTGCTATACAAGTACAAGCTATTTACCATACAGGAACTGAACAGAGAGAAGAAAAAAAAGTCGAAAAACTTTAAAACATTTTCAGAAAACCTATACAAACTATTGATAAAGGCCACATTAAAAAGATAACAAGAAATCCTGGTCTTTTGGAAGCAAAACATTAAAAAATTGGTCGTATTACGTATATGCTGAAATCAAAATGATCAGAATATTTTTTATTAAAGCAGAAAATATGTAAGCACTCTGGCAGTGAATTATAGTTCTCTTACCCTAGCAGAAAAGGGGTGATTTTAAAGCAATCATAACAAACTCTTGCAACTTTGATGTTTGTTAGGCGACATATGTCAGACCGCTTCTGATCTTCACATCTACTTCTCTCAAGGAAAAACTTAACGACTACTTTTTAGAGGACTGCCAGGACCCAAAATAGACGAGAAAGTGTTGACTTTAAAATCTTTAGCTGAGATGTTGAAGGAATTGAGGAGTGAAAAGAGAGAGGTATAGAGAGGCATAATGGAGGTCAAAAGGACTATAACAGAAGTATTTCAGCGCACACAAACACCCAGAATTGTGCCCACACAATTCAACCTTCATGACTGTCTTTCCATAGCTAACCTTTCTTCCAGTTTTTTTCCTTTTTGTTCTTTTCTTGCTCCCACACAGAACACACACAGATTCTCCAACAACTCAAATAGGTGGGTGGCGGTGAAGCTATCTGAGTGTATTACACAGCCCATTAGCCTGGTTGAATGGACAGATGCTAGAATTGGAGCTGACAATGGACTAAATGACAGAGGCTGAAGAGACACAAAGTATATCAAACCCAAACAAGGAGGGACAAAGAGAAAAAAAAATTGTCAGTACTACTGTACACCATAAGCAGACGTCGGTAGTCCTATGGAATAAAAATCACGTAAACATGTATAAGTAGAGCAGAAGTGACAAAAGTAATCTTCACAAAAGCACAGGCTTGGTTAGTAAAACCTTTGGTAAAATACCACAGTATTATGCGATCCAAGTACGGTATTTACACTTTTATTAACAAGAGCTGTAGTACATGTAAGGAAGGTATGGCACTGCTTTACTCCATAGTTCAAACAGTTTAAAGGTGACCTATTATGCTTCCTTTTAAACATTTACGATAGGCTTATGGGCTATGAAAAACATGTTAATACATTTTTTTGCACAAAATCATTCTCTGATAATGAAATTTCATCTCCCCAGTTTCATCTACTTTGAGCTCCTTTCAGAATGAGTTATTTTTAGGGTTCTGCCTGTCAGGAATGCAGTTCTGTGCAGTAGAGGTGTGTTGTTGTTCTTAACTTCTGCCTGCAGGGTGCAACAGGCAGATGCCATCCACAGGTGTTTTCCATCCATGCCAGTTTATGAGGAGTGCTTAAGGCAGCTGGAGACAGATGGAAAGCATCAGAGCATTACCTCACCTGAGCAGTACCTGACCAGATCCTTGCTCCTGGTTTGCTCCTTGCTTTCTTGTGTTCCCTCAACTAATCCTTTGTACCTCTCTTCCTCAGATTTACCTTGTTCCTGTCCAGTCCTGCTAACACTCTCCCCAGTCATCTTCATCCAGTACTATGGCTGTTCCGAATGCCACGAGCCTTCCTGGCACTCCATTCAACCATACTCCTCTGCTCTTGATGGCGTCCTGGAACCACCACCTGGCTTGTCCAGCCTCTTCTGTGGATAAACCACCAGGTAAGGAACCACACCGCTGTTTGCCATCTGCAACCACTGCCAGTCTCACTCCTTCCAGTTCATCATCCACCTATCCATCTGTAAGTCAACCTCTGCCACACCATCTAGCCGACCTATCTGTTGTTGGTGTTGACTTCTCCTCTCTCACTTTCCACAATCCATCACCAGAGCCTTCCCAACTGGCCAGAACCACCATCCACTTCCACTACCCCCTTTTACCTTTCCTTACAATAAACAATTCAAATTAATGACTCACTTAAAACCAGTATAAGGAGACAATCTTCAATCTGGAGCAAGGTTTTTCTTTGTTACAAAGGAAGACAAGTTTCTTTGGCCCTGCATTGACTATCGTGAACTTAGTCAGATAACTTTTAAAAGTAAATACTCTTTACCTTTCCTCACATTGGCATTTGATTCAGTACATGGGATATCCATATTTTTCAAAGATGATCTCAGTTATGCTTATGACCTGGTACACATCAGAAAGGGGGACAAATGGAAAACTACCTTCATGACACCCATAGGCCATTATGAATATTTGTCATGCCTTTTGGTCTCACCAGTGTCCCATCAGTTTTCCAATTTTCATCAACAATGTCAGGCTTTCTCCATAACTTTGTTTGTTGCCTAGATGATACACTCATTATCTCCAAAAACCTCAGTGACCCCTAGCAGCATGTGATGTTGTTCCTACAGAGGCTGCCAGATAACCAGTTGTTTGTCAAAGCAGAGAAGTAAGTTCCAGGTCTCATCTACAACCTCCTTGAGCTACTTCTTCGAGGGTGAACGGGTGAAGAAGGACACCAGCAAGATCCAAGAGGTGGTCAACTGACTGGTACCGATGAACCCATAAACAGCTCCAAAGGTTCTTGGGATTTGCAAACTTCTACCGACACTTCATCAAGGATTGTCAGCCTAATCACCTAACCTCTGTTGGCTCTCACCTCATCCAAGACCCACATATTTTTGACTCCACCTGCTGATCAACCCTGATGGAGTTAATGGACCGATTCACCTCTGGGCCAATCGCCAATAATCCAGATCACAATAAGCAGTTTGTCGTTGAAGTTGACCAGGAGTTACTGGCCATCAAGCTTGCCTTTGAGGAATGGAGGCATTGCTTTGTTGTGTAATTATACACTGTTTAAAGTTATCTAATGTTTAATACATAACCCTCTGTCTGTTAGGTATTGTCCGGTGGATATCAGCTCTTAAGCTGATATCAGGACAATAGTTGAAAAGGATGATACGAGCACTGACCATCTTTTAACAGCAAACTCTGCACACACATAGAATAAATGTGAGTGACAACTTCTCTTCCAGTTTAAGAATTTAATAATAATAATAAATAAAATCAACATCCAGAAAACATCACTATACAATGCTGTTTATGTGAATTAACACTGTATTTCAATCAATAAATCCTCTCTACTAGGCTAGCAACACTTAAATAAACTGCTAAGCAAAATGAAGATAAAAATGAACATGCAAAAAGACAAAAGACAACATAAAAGTGGTGATCATCATCCGAATAATTTAGTGAATCCTGGTTCACTGCAGATCTGACTTAAACAACATGGAGAGAGATTAAATTAGCTTCACTAATTCAGAACAACATTTAGCATGATTTTCAACCCATTTACAATGCAAATCCCGAGTTACACAAAACATTATGTGAGTAAATAACATTTAAAAGAATGATTTGCTCAGTAAAATCTTTACTGTAGGGACGCTTGATCTTATCAATGCGATTATTCCTCCGGTAGGTAGGGGTCGCTGCAGCGACCAGTTGCTAGAATCGGCTAATCCTAAAGTTACACAAAACGCCTTAAAATCGGCATTGATATTCCATATTAATGCGGTAACAACGGTCATAACACCATCGGACAATGGCAGAGCGAAATGAAGCAAACCTTATGTTTGAAACAAGCTTTTGTTGAATGACGGGTTGTAGCAGGCGATTTCAGCAGATTTTACCCTCGGCTTGGGTAAGTGGCTCCTGTGCCGCCTTTTCAGCTCTGCATTCTCATGAATCAGCTCCGTCTGGAGTCCACTGAGGAAGCAAAACAAAGCTGGCATAGATAGATTTGTTCACTTCGGCATCTGTTTTAAGCACAAGTGAGAGACTTATGTTTGAATCATCTGCTGGCAGTTTCTCTGATGCCAGCAGGAACTGAGTTTCAGAGAGGCTAATTTTTACTCAGCTCGTGGGTCTTTCAGGTCCCATGAGGCCCCATGCCTGGCTCATGCGGAGAGGGGGGTGGGGGGGTGAGGGGACTCTCTCTCCTTGAGAGTCCCAGGAAGGAGAAGTGAAGACTGAGGGAGATTGTCTGTGGGAGCAAAGTTTTATAGCACTGATGGAATTCTGCTGAGAGGGGAGGTCCTTTGTGTCTGTGAGAGTCTAAAACTTCTGTTGCTTCCAATCCAATCTGATTTTATTTTTCTCATCATGGCTCAATGGCACTACAGCTTGGAGGGCATGCTATTCCCCATACTCATCTGGAGTAGCCACAAGAACCTGGCTTGTCTTCAGACAGCTAGATGACTCAATGCCGTCAATCTCACTGATCACCCTTCTTCTCTCATTTCCACTTCACCATAAACTACCATCCCGGCTCCAAGAACATCAAACCAAAGCCACTCTTTGAGGAGTATTTGTCCAAAAAAAGATGCTCCCTCTCCTGGGACCTGGAAAGTTGTATCTGGCAGGGTCTTGCCAACGAAGCAGATCCCAGGGAAGGGGACAAATCTACATCCCAGCATCCGTCAGATCCCAGGAACTTGAGAACACCCAAGCTGCCTCTTCGAGCATAGTCCAACTTCCTGGAGTTAACATCTCGCCTGGGTTGAGTACGCACACATCAATCACATCTCTGCTGCCGCTTAAAAATCCCCAATTAAAGCCTCCCTGGAATACAACCAATCGTCTCTGCTGCCATCAACCTTCCCGGAAGCCATCCTGCCCTCAGTCAAAAGCCATCTCAAAGGATACAAGAGAGTTTTGGACTCAGAACAAAAAATACAGACAGGAAGAGGACTACAGCTCCTGCCTACCAGCCTGGCCAAGAAGTGTGGCTGTCTGTCAAGATTTTCCCCGCAAGGTGTACTCCAGGAAGTTGGCACCCAGGTTCTTAGGTCCCTTGAGAATTGACTCCGTCATCAACCCATCTTCCGTTTACCTCAAATTATCGGACCATCGAATGCCCCCACTTTTCCATTTTTGCGAAATCAAGCCCATCCTGTACAGTTTGTTGTTCTTGTAATGCATATGAGGTGTAGGTGGCGCTAATACCACTAGTGTCCTTATGGGATTTTCAGTGCAATTTAGCATAATACAAACCGCTAGTTGTCTGTGTCTTTTCAGCTGAAGTTTAGTGTAAGGGAATTATATACACATTTGTTGGCATGTATTGATGCCAATGTAACGTTGTATATGTAATTTTATCCCCCAAATAATAATTATAACTTCAATGTACGATGTGACCTAAAAGTACTATGTTAAATGTTGGTGTTACAGTTTGACTTAACTTAGGTTGCTAGGTGAGGAGCTGGGCTTGGCTAGTGTTGCTTGGAGAGGGGCAGTGCTCGCTGAATGTGACATAATAATCGGGACACAGATTATTACGTGAATATAACATTTACTTCACACTCCCAGCCATCTCTGGTAGTGTGAAGTATAGGCTAATAACTTTTGTGACATGAATCACACCTTTTTAAAAGTGTCCACATCTCTAAGTCATTGGCAGGTATCTGCTAATCTGTTATCTCTCTCATAAACACACATAGATGCCGTCTCTTAAGTGGAGCTGAATGATGAAAACAAGCTTTAGAAGTAAACAGAAAACCTCTGGAGACTGAAAAAGAAGGGGCAGCTGGTGAAGTGCGTTTTGAGTTCACCATAGTTCATATTTTTGTGTTGGCCAAGCATATATACATTTGGGGATCTTTCTATTGATAATTGTGTTTTTTGCTGTACTCTTATAATATTGTATGCAATTATTCTTCAGCTCAAATTGCAGTGTTTTGTGTGATTTGTATGTTCTATGTTTATGTATCACCACTGGCCCATACGACAGGGAGTTGCTTTCTGCCAACATTTTTATTTACTCGTTATTCTTGCCTTACCCGCAGGTAAAAAAACAAGCAGTAGGAGAAAATAAGCTAGTCCCTGTATAGCACCCTGTAACACCTCCAGGCTATGACATTTTAATAAACCCCAGGACTGTGTCAACAAACAACAAAACTTGAATGTATCCTAACTTTGTGAAAACTTCCTGTAATTAATCTGATTTTCCTTCATAGAACTCAGCACCCAAATGAAGTAAGCAGATGCTAATAATTTATGTGCACTGAAGTTGCACATATGTAGGTAAGACAAGATTCACCTTTGTAATACCTAGAGTGCAGCCTTTATTCCACTACCCATGTGGGTTTACAGCAATGCCCAGTTTGGGACATGTGAGCTTAAAGGCCTGATCAGTGTGATTTAAACATATAAGCCTGTTGTTTTATAACTGAAGAAGTCTTTTGGATGAGAGATAAAATGTAATCAAGAGACAAGCTACATCCAACTGCCTTTTACTTGATCATTTGGGATATTCTACATGTCAACTCAATGGAGATTTGGCACATTTAGGTTTTTTTTTGGCCTTTTGCTGTGTAAAGAAATTAAACAAAAACTAATTTAAAACTGAATACAGAAATTACATTTCTGCTTCTATGGCTGCACATCATTTGTAACAGAGGCAGAGCTGTTTTTATTTGGAAAAAAAGATTGTACATATGCACACGATTGCATTTGTGTTTGTCTACGTTGCCTTTTCTGTACTGATCCTTATGTGAAGCACTTTGGTTAACTGTATGTTAAATGTGCATAATAAATAAAATGTTTATTTACATTGACACATCGGATTGAAATTCCCTTGATGGAATAATGTTGATTGTCCTTGCTGTCGGTTTTGTAGGTAAAAATAAGCAGCGTGTGTCCTTTGAATCCTGCAGCTTCTATATTCTTTTGTGACTTTGCATCAATGTGTGGGACTTGTTTAATTTTAGAAAATGCTGACTCTTCATTTCAGCTTCAAGAAGGCATATTTTCCTTGGACTTAACAAAATGAATGGTGTCTAGGTTCAGCAAACTAAGTCACAAAAGATTAAAGATTTACAGATGAACCTAAAACATTTTTGAAAATCCTTTATGCCCAAGATAAGACAATTGAAATGACCCGAATGGCAGAAAACTCAGATAAACTTAGTTTGATGTGAATATTGGTGGTCCTATTCTCACCCCTTTTTCAGCAGGGCCGAGCTCAATTTGTGGTAGCGGCATCTAATACTGGCACTTCCGGTGGCAGCTCCAGCTACTAGTGGCACTTCCGGTGGCAGCGACACCTACTAGTGGCACTTCCGGTGGCAGCGACACCTAGTAGTGGCACTTCCAGTGGCACTTTCACTGGCATGCGACTGCATAGAAGATGTCACGGCTGTTGCCGCATTCCTGTTAGTGTGTGGGCATTTGTTATAGATGCCTGTAAGTCTATAACTACCTCCAAATAATGACGTTTTATTGATATTATTTCCAATAAAAGCTTGTGGAACTTTGGCCAGCTGCCTGCCACAAGGTGTCACAAGGCCAGTGGTCTAGCTGCTGTAACTAATGGCAGGTTCTCTGGCATGCAGCTGCCACAAGGTGTCGCTAAGTCGGCAGGCCGCCTGCCGCACTTCTGCTGCTGTTTACGGGCAAATGCTTTGATTTTGCGGGTATTTAATACCTATTCTATATTTACTTTCAATTAAACAGGTGCGAAATTCACATCATTTAATAAACATTTTTAAACTATTTAATAAAGTTATAAGGTGACTGTATGAGTGGTTTGACTCGTGATAAGAAAAACAAATGTGGTGATATAAAAACATCACGTGAAAACACGCTGGCACACTTTGGAGGTCCGTGGCCATTGGGTGCCATCCATCCATCCATCCATTCATTTTCCGATACGCTTATCCCTGCTGGGTTCGCGAGGAGTGCCGGTGCCGATCTCCAGCTGTCAATGGGTGAGAGGCGGGGTACACCTGGACAGGTCGGCTGTCTATCGTAGGGCAGAAATAGCCCAGTCTTTTGCCAAATTTACTGTGATGTCGCCAAGACCAACTGCGCTAGGATAGACAGGTGTCGTGCCAAACGACTTATCACTTATCCCCGCCAGAATTGGTATTCCCTTGCGTCAGGAGCGCATTCAGCTGAAAGAATCAATCCAGCCAACTACACCTCATTTCCAACCTATTAGGAGTGGAAATGAAGATGTTTTACTTTGGTGTCGTTACATTATCGTTCAGTTAGTGGGTTAAAACTGAAAATGTAACACTTGTTACACTTCCTGTGGCACTAGTAGCTGGATCTGCCACAGGAAGTGCCACTAGTAGCTGCCGCAAATTGAGCCTGCTGTCTCTCCCCTTTTTTGCACTATTATTTCCTTTTAGTGTAATTATCCATGCAACAAAAAATTAAGTTTTGATGGGGACAAGTTCACTGCAAATCTGTATGCATTTTATTAAAGTTACCTTTGTTCTGGCCTTCATGCCTTTCTCAAGATTAGTGTTCTTGGTTTTATATATTTATATTTATTTCTTTTTGCCAAATACAATCAAGTAAGACACCATCTGTACATGTGACCCCTGGATTTTCCTTGCTTAAATCTCCCACAGGAACTTACTTGCTACTCGTGCCGTCTGCAATATATTTATTGAAAAGACACATCCTCAATGACGGTAAAGTGAGAGCAATTTCTGGGTCATGGAGAAGATGGGAACAAGCCAAACCTACATGAATGGAGGGCACCCAGAGAGTAGCTGACTGCAGAAAAAGATATTGGGAGATGCAGATTGTGTGTGTTTGAGAGAGAGAGAGAGAGAGAGAGAGAGAGAGAGAGAGAGAGAGAGAGAGAGAGAGAGAGAGAGAGAGAGAGAGAGACAGAGAGAGAGAGAAAGAGAGAGAGAGGATAATAATGAAAAAAAAAAGCCTGAGAGGATCTGTCAGCTCTGGTTGGCTTTGATTTTAATGGAAGCCAGGGCTAGCCTACCTCTAACCCATTTGGCCCTAATTCCACCGCTGCTTTCCAAACTTTTTAAACTTTAATGGTCCCTTCTTAAGTGCCAGCTGCTGACAACATTGATTTGGGTTTAAGCTTTGCTGTCCTGTGTTCCTTTATTTTCTCCTGCAAAATCAACAAAAACATCTATTTTCTGCCATCCTTCTCCACCTCCCACTAATCTGATCCTCCTTCTATCCAGCCTTCATCCGCTGTCCTCGGATTATTTGACGCTGTCAGCAGTCGAATGAAGCGTGTATGAGAATAGATGAAAAGGAATGCTATTTTGATAAGGTGTGGTTTTCTCTCTCTTTTTTGGAGGAAACAGTCTAGTTCTTATTATTAGTACTTGTATTTAACAGGTGTGGTCTAAACTCGGAAATGTAGACATTTGCAGTCTATTGCAATGTATTTATTTATTGCTTGTTTGTGCATGTAGCAACATCTACTGCTGTATCAAAATACATTCAAAACAATCTGTGGAAGTGGACCTTCATTTTTTTGCATTTCTACTTTGCACGGAGGATTTTTTGATTTTAGTTATGTCCCCGCTGAGGCTCTAGTCAAGAGGTTACATGAGGACCCATTGTTTTTTCAATGAATTTTTAAACTCCTAAACTTTATTTTAGCAAAGCTGGCTGAATGACAATAAAAAAATCACTGTATACATCTGCCATATTTATGGACACAATAACTTACTTGTTTCACATAAATGTATAAAGTTGTGCAACTTTGTCAAAACTATCATTGTAGAAAAGAGCACTCTTTCTTACCAATAACATAAAGTGAATGTTTACAGTTTGCCAAACATGGTGGTGGCAACACCATGCTAATAGAATAAACAGAATAAAATCCAGCAGCATGCAAAGAGATGTCTATACATGTTTAATAACTCAAATGCCATTGACATAAAATAAGGACTTGTAACATTTTTACACATTATCCTATTTCTTAACTGCTTATTTTAAAATAGGCCAAATTTGGCTTTAAAATCAAAGGGCAGATCTCAGCTGAGGCTGCAAATGTTTTTGTTCTACTTTTTTCTTGGTGTGGGTGGGGAGGGTGTGGGGTCTTCTTTGGTGCAACCCCTCTTATTTTTGACAATTGCTTTTATTCCAAGAATTTAACACCTGTCCACTCTCAAGCATCACCCACCTATGCTTTAGAGGACTCCATCCCTCAGCCCCCTACCCCACCACTATCCTCTCCCTTTCACCACTTGAGTGTTGCAGCAAACTGTGAAAGATCAAGATGCAAAAGGCTCCAGGCTCTTAAGGTGCTGTGCAGATCAACTGTGTGACATCATGGGATGCATGTTCAACATAAGACTGGAGCTGAGAAAAACAACTCAGATGTGGAAGACCTCTTGTGGGGTACCAGTGCTGAAGACCACGTATCCGAAGGACCTCAGCAGATACCGGCAGGTAGCACTGACCTCGCATCTGATGAAGACTATAGAGAGGTTGCCTCAACCATTCCCACCCCATGGTGAGGTCTTCATTGGATTTGCCTAACAGCCTGGCGTCAGTGTGGATGATACCATCATCGACCTCCTGCACCAAGTTACAAAGAATGCCTTGTTGCATTGTGAGGATCAATCTATTTGGTTTCAGTACTTTTAACGCCATCTAGCCTGGACTTCTGAGGGGAAAGCTGGAGCTGTCAGGAGTGGACCACCACATGTCCCAGACAGTGGCTAATGGATTGCCTCACTGGCTACCTATAGTATGTGAGGACACAGGGCTGTGTCCTTCACTGGCTGGTCTGATGTACAGGGGCCCCACATGGACAATTGTCATCATCTACAAATGTAACTATCTTGCCTTAGTCAGCATCATCAAAAATGAGGATGACTGGTGCCAGCAGAACAATAATCTCCTGATGAACGCAGTGATAACTCAGGAGCTGGTGGTGGATTTCCACATGCAGATGCCCACCACCCCAACTCTGGTGAACATCAACAGAGCTGACACTGAGATAGTGGACTGTTGTCAGAAACCTGGGTGTTCACCTGAACAATAAACTGAACTGGAGTCTGGAATCACCACACTGATGGTCTTTATAGAAGGGGTCAGAGACTAAATGAGTGTAGAGGGCGCGCCTGAAGGCTGTTTTTGCCTCTGAGGTGGCACCAGCCATCTTCTGTGGTGTAGTTGGCTTATGTATTTTTTTATTTCTTTTTATTTTATTTTTAAATAACTTTACTTAGTTGCACATTCATTCAATCTGATCATTCTATTTTTAATAACTGTTCAGTATGTCTCTTTTCTGATTTCCCTGCTCCTTGTTTTTCTGTCGAACAATGGAGGCTATTTCTATTCCGTTCTATGTACGTGAAATGTAATGTAATTTGTGATTGTAATAGGTCTACATTTGAAAAGAGCTCAAGGGGAATGAATACTTTATGAATATGTACCATCACTTATTCACTTGTTTAAATATCAAACAACTGTACTAAGATTGTGAGTAGGTCTCAAACAGACTGAGGGGAAATAATTATTTTTCAAACTGTCCATTAAAAAGCAGACCGACAGTGGGGCATGAGATTACTGGAAATAACGGATATAAAAGAGCACATCTAGATCCTGGTGAGGAAGAGGAATGTATATTTTAATCAATACAGTGTCATTGGGTCATTTATCTTATTTTCAAAGCTAAATTAAAACCCTGATTTCACTGTGTTGTTAGTTTCCTTTTCTATCTGAACCCCTAATGGAGACTAACAAAGAGAAGTAGGCTACGTGTTCATTTATGAACTTTTTACATTTGACGATGCCAAGCTTTCCATCTGGTCAACCAGAATAAAAATCTGTCAGTGTGAGCCCTTTGTTCATTTCTAAAAGATGGACTGCAGGGAATGCTTAATATTCTGCATGTGACAATAAGCAACCGTCATTACTTTTATTTGTTTTGAAGCTCTCTTGTGTTTGATGTCCTCTTATGATTTCACATTTGTTTTTTGTTTTGTTTTTTGCTTTGAAATATACAAATAAACGGATCTTTAAACCAAAAAAGGCACAATAACATGGGAAACTACTGCATGAAACTAAGTATTATTGCCAAGTTATACTTGCAAGGGCTTTCTGTAATGAAAACAGTGTCCCATTATGATTTTTTTCCCAGTAAATTCCCATTGATGAGATTTAGGTTATCTTAACTGTTGGCCGGGTAGTCAATCATTTGTTACCTGATAACGTTACTAATTTCAGGAGGTTGCATTGTGTAAAACAAGGCCAAATTTACCAAATTATATGTACTAAGCTTTTTCTTATTAATATGTATTACAATAAGCAGGGACAAAAGAAAGAAACAAACAAACAAAAAAAACATCACAAGAATGTCTAAAGAATGCTGAAACATGTCACACACCATTGAAGCATTTTACATAAAAATCA
Organism: Fundulus heteroclitus; assembly: GCF_011125445.2. Lineage (NCBI taxonomy): Eukaryota > Metazoa > Chordata > Actinopteri > Cyprinodontiformes > Fundulidae > Fundulus > Fundulus heteroclitus. The sequence goes on along the minus strand of NW_023397186.1, from coordinate 684,448 downwards.
GAAAAGGTGAGAGAGACTTGAATGTGTCACCTAGGTGACAAATGGGTCTTTTTCATGTACAAGAACAAAACATTTTTCCTAAATGAACCATTTTAAATAAGCTACATGTTGAGGAAACCATGAAAGACATCACATCATATAGTGTGTATAAATGGCTTAAAAATACAGCATTATCTCAAGACTAGACCCAGACCCAGCTTCAAGCACTTGGAAAGAAATTACTTGTGTTTAAAGTGGCATAATATTGTGATATTTCATCATCATACCGCAGCATTATGGTTCTGCCTCTATGACCAGATTTTAAAGTCACTTTTTATGTTCCTTTTATATGCAAGGTAAATATGACATTTTTAAATCACTCAGCTTGATAAACAATTTTTGTTTAGAATACACTAGTTTTTTATCACTTTTAACCTACCCAGAAAAGCCTTTGTTAACAAGTAAGTACAGTTTATTTATGTGACACTTCTCACAGAGGAGACTCACGTAGAGCTGTGCAAGTTAAAATTCATACACATATACAGCATACCTATAAACACTGTAAACAAATACAATCATTAAAAGAAAGTGCCATACATTTAGTTGTGAAATGCCTGTGAAAACAGATATATTTTAAGCTGTCCCTTAAAAATATCAGAAGTGGTTGCAGCTCATACACACTGTGGAAATGTATTCCACCATCTTGATGTTGAAGATTCAACCGCTCTGTGCCCTTTTTCGCTTTAAATCTAGTATGATGAACAACTAGTAAACCCTTATCAGCTAATCTCAGGGACAAAGCCAGTGAAGCAAGTCAGACAGATATAAATGTGCCTGACCACGCAAGGCTCTATATAAAAACATTGATGTCTTTACACAGAATGATGCAACTTACTTGTAGGACCGTGTCAGGACACCAAGACAGGAGTTATGTGGCAGAATTAATCAGATTTTATCAGTAGCCCTGCAGCAATGTTCTGGACTAGCTGAAATGGTCAATAGATACTTTGTTATGACCCATAAACAGAGAATTACAATAATAAAGAAGTTACATGAAACAAAGGTGTTAATGATAATTTCCAGCTCGGAATGGGATATCATAGTTCTGAGTTTGGCACTATTTCTGCGGTGTAAAAAAACAAGCGGGAGATCGTTTTAATATGCTCATCAAGGTTCATAGTTTGATCCAAAGTGAAACCTAGGTGTTTTAGGTTAGAGCACACCTTATAATAAGGTGAACAAATATCAATAACCACTTTAGGAATCATGATGACAGAGGTGCCAAAGGATCTTCTTTTGGCCTTGGCATCTCCTTTGTCATATTGTGGTTGAAGGGGGACCCAAATGCAGATCTTGGTAGTGGGAAAAAGTGTTTTTTAATAAGGAAAATAAGGAAGACTTGCAAAAACTCCAAAAGAGGGCTTGAAAAGTGAGGCAGAGTACAAGTAAAAGTACTCAGGTATCAGTACAGCAGAACAAAATAGAAAAAAAAAACATTTGGCATAGAGAAATCAGTAGAATGTTCCTGTTTTTCCGCCACACCTTTAAACTTTCCCATAAAAAAATAGACACTGCATGCCAATAGCCATGAACTTTTCTAATTTTTCTAATTTGTGTTTCTTTATGTGAGTAATTTGAGACTTTGGGAATACATTTACCCATGCTGATAAGGCTTCCATGGCATTTATGAAGCTGTGCCTTGGTGATCGAAGTTTTTTTTTTTGTGTCTGACTGAAGAGCACTGTAGAAAATGGAGCAGAGGTTGAGAAGCAGAGCACCATAAATCCTTAATTGTTTCAACCCTTTCATGATATTAGGCCTTGTTGCAGGCCCAAAACACAACTCTAGTTAGCGTGTGCTTCATGCTATTGTTCTCTATCAGTGGGGAGGAGATGATGCAAAAAAAGAAGAAAAGAAACCAAAGAAGATAATGGATCAACAGATATAAAGAGATGAAGGTCATTGTAATCATCATAAAGTAAAAAAACAATTTGGATGTTCTTTACCTGGATATTAACAACAGATTTGTGAAGGGTCTAAAAAAAACAACCACCATTATACTTTGAACATTAATGTTATACAAATTGTGTGCAGATTTTATCTAAAATAGGCACTATATGATTTCCATTCAGAAGTAATTTTTAGCTCAAGTCTGTATTTGACAACGTAAACCTTGTCGGGATAGCACAAATCAGCACATAGAAGGGAATCAGACTGGATGTGTGATTATGTAGATGTTATATATATATATATATATATATATATATATATATATATATATATATATATATATATATATATACACGGACGTGCCCCAGAAAACAAAACTTGCCAAATCCGGTCGGGAGAAGGGCGAAAACAGCGTTTCCACCAACAAAAGCCTTCAGAGCCGTTCTCTGATGTTCTTTTAATGAAACAATATTAGGTAGATTGGACAACACAGAAGCAATAGCAGCATCAATGTTAACGCTTGCTTCCTCGATGCAAACCGTCATTGCCTGAATCAGTCTCATGGTCGCTTCTCCACTACGTCAGGTTAAAGTCAAATAGCAGAGAAACAAAAAAATATAAAATTCCTAAAAATGTAAAAAAGTATTGTTCTGTACATTGTATGTCCATAGGGTAAGGGTCTGAACAGTGTAAACAGTGTATCTACAGTATATACACTACATCATTGAGGAAATCTTCATAAGGAACAACAATGAAGACTGGGATTGGATAAGGCTGTGTGGCTTAACAAAACTGGAGGGACAGCTGGACGGTCCATTGGTATATTGTGTGGTATATTCTCATCAATATCATTATTTTAGTCTCCAGAAACTACCAGTTGTATGAAAACAAGGCCATGGAACAATGAAGGCTTTTAGTTGGACTCTTGTCAAAGCCACTGCATGACCATCTGCAGGATCGACAAACACATCCATCAAGACACCTTTCAACCATTGCTGTGCTGCTTTTAAAAACTGTGCTTTTCAAAGTTTAAAAAAATACTCTTTTTGTTCTTGCATATTTATTTTTTCTGTATAAAAATGGAAAAATCATGTATACTACCAATCAAAAGTTTGGACTTACCTTTGTCATTGAATGGCTTTTCCTTATTTTTTATCACTTCCTGAATTACTACTTCATAGGGAAGACATCAAAACTACGACTCACAATTAAATAGAATTATGTATCAAACATAAAATTGTGAAATAACTCAAAACGTCTTGTATACTTTAGCTTTTTTCTAAATACCACACCACCACCACCACCTTTGTTTTGTTTACTGCTTTGGTCATTCTTGACATTCTCTCGATGAAGTGACACTTCAGGTGACTTACGATTTCAGTTTAGTCACCAGAAATGGTTTTCCAACTGTCTTGAAGGAGTTCCCAGATGTTATAATAAAGATAAAGACAAACCATTGAATGAGAAGTTGAGTCCAAACTATTCACAGGTAGTGTATTTTTCAATATTTTCTAATATAACAAAGAACATTTTTTTACAAAATAAAGAACACATAGAGGATACCCAAAGGAAATTCTGCAACAAAAACATGTTGAGCATGTTGCACTGGAACGAGGTCTTGAGGCAACTCATTGAGAGTATATCTTACAGCTGGCTTTGCAACATCTCATGGATGGATGGACTGACAGATGTGTGAAGGCTTGAATGTATTACACTCCTGCATTACTGTGTATAAGAATGGGGGGGGGGGGGGGGGGGTTAGACTTAAAAAAAACAGTTTGTGTGTGACTGACAATGACAGTGCGTGCAACTCGAGGGGGGTCATTCTTCTGTTAATTACTAAGTTAATGACACACTATGCTCCAGTGGACATGCAATATGGCAGGCTGACACACACATACACTCACACACTTATAAACACGCATAGGGATAATGGCAAAGTGTGTTTTGTTGCTCACAAAAAGTGGCAGGCTGCTATGCGACGAGCTTGACAGTGAGATAACAGGCTAACAATGACACACACACACACACACACACACACACACACACACACACACCAGCAACAACTGACAGGGAACCTCATCAAACCAGCTTTAATGAAGTCACTTCTCCCAAATTGAAGAGAGCAAGAAAGTAGTGATGAGAGGAGGAGGGGAGGAAAGGAGGACAAGGTCACTTGGATTGATAACGCTCATTAGCTTAATAAGGTACTTTAATGAAGCTGGCCCACTACAATAGAGTGCAACAAAATCTACAGCCCACACACACGGTAGCACAACATTTCATTTTTTTCTATATTTTCCACTTCAACATTGCTGTTATGATGAGCGTCTGAGTTATAGAGTTTTCTTATGATCTTATTAACCCTACATAAATACAAAATAAATATAAACACAAACTGACCTCTCCATCTGAAGACTGCAAGAGGAGGTCTTTCCTACAGGAAGCTGTGAAGTCTCCCACTCCAGCACTGACCTCTACCCCCCTGGGAGCTTCTAGCGTCAGGGTCCGAGTTGGGGACTCTAGTCTGAAAAATCACAAACATATTTTAGTTACACTATAAACAGAAAAAGTAGTGAAGGGACAAACGTGGACAAACTCCACGTAGTTGCAGTAACGATGATTTCATATTCAGATAGAAAGCTTTCTGTTGGTAATGTAGAAGGGTTACATAAGTTTACACACCCTTGCACAAAGGAAATCTCTCCTCTGTTTTTTCCTTAGTAAGCAAAGGCATTTTTGAACTGTAGATTTATGTACGTGACAGCTTCTCAGTTACACTGATTGCCAGGATCGAAAACTCTTTTCTGTTTCCATAGTAGCTGCATTTAGATAAAGAGTAATGTGCATCTGTATCTCCTTTGTTTTCTTATACACAATGACTTTGCAAAAAAAAAAAAAAAAATCAGAGACATTAAACTTAGTTTTCTTAAACATGTGATAGAGCAACAAAAAAATAGTGTACGAGTGTCAAATATAAGGAAGATGACTAACAAATTTAAACATTGTTCTTCTAAAAAAAGCTTAAACTATGCCAGATATGTAAAAAAAAAACAAAAAAACAATTTGAAAACCCTTGCCATAGATTCTCTATTTGATTTAGGATTTATTCTGAACAAGCACATAAATATTCCAAGATGTATTTGTATGTCTTGGGAATATTAATATATGGAATAATCATGTATTCCATTGTAGCGCTTATGGTGCTTTTTGGACTCATAGTCCAGCTGGAGGGATGCAAGCTGGACTTTCATTTAGTGACATACACTTTTAAAAGACAAAGGAATTGGTTGCCGGGAAGTAGAAAAAAGAAGATTTATTCAAGACTGAAACAAATGTGCCCCTTGCCCAGAATAATTATATGGTATGGTGTATGGCATGATAAAGCAAATCTCCAATGTCTCCAGCACTTTGATTTACAGACAGTATGTCTTATCAGATACAAAAACATAGCAGATACAGTTAAGCCCAAAATTTTCCATAACCCTGGCAGAATAATTTATTTTTAACCAAGAAGCTTATTTCTGGCAGGAAATAAGACAGCTGTTTCACCAAAGATAATGTAAAAAGTAGAAAATCTAACAAAAAATGGCTGTATCCGTTTTATTTACATTTTTACAAGAACATATGTCAAAAATTATTCATACCCTATTCAATTAATAATAGCAAAACCTTTATTAGCATTGTAGCAGTCATACCTTTCTTATAACCACTAAGCACCTTTTTGAATTGGTATCTTAATTGTTCATCCTTGATGAGCTCCCAGTCTTTGAAGTTGGAATACCTCCTTGTCATCATCCTAATCTTTAGCTTCATCCAAAGATTATGTGTCAGACTCAAATACGGTCCCTGGTTTGGCCAGTCCATACTTTTATTATTACCACATTTTGATAAAATTATGATTGCTTTGAGGCTAAATCCACAGGGGTATTATCTTTTGCTTAACTACATAGTTTATGTTTTGCATCCAAACAGACTTCGATCTGTATATCAAATTCACCACTGGGGACATTGAAGTTTACCTTAACTTAACTTATAATTGTTTTGGGTAGTGGGACACATCTATTTTAGGCTTGAATCTTTATTTTTCGCTTTCCAGCAACCAATTCATTTGTCTTTTGAAGACTTGCATCCCTAAATGAAAGGAATTGTTACAATTTACAGCTTTAAAGTGCTTTGGTCATGGCTGATATCATTGCCCTTGAAGCAAAAAGGGTCAGTAGCTCAGTCTGTGACTCAAAGTGGGAAAAACAAAATGAGATGATTAAACAGCTTGGTGGAGTTAGATAAGCACTGTGCTTCACTCAAGGGCATGCTAGGAAATGAAATTAAATAAAGAGAGCTTTTAGCAAAGCTGAAAGAATAACGGTTTATGAAGAGGGAGTTATAACAAATTAAACGGAACACTCACAACAATGATCAAATAATACGATGCATAAGGGTGCTTTTCCGACACTTTCTGATGAAGGACACTCTAGCAAGTTGGTTTCTCAGTCCCTATTGAGTGTGGGTAAATCATTCAATCCAGTGGCTATATCAGCTGAACTTATGCCCTGCATTTCTGATGTTCCAAAAGACAAAAAAGAACCCCCCCCCCCCCTCAACAAAACCAAAACAATAAATATAAAGCAAACACACATAAATTAAGACTGGTAGCTTGACCAAATGGAACTTGGCTCAGAATGAATGTTTCCCCTTCTAATGTCCTTCACTGAATACTCGTAACAGGTACTTTGGATGTAATTGCTCAGTTCAGGATTTCAGCTTGAATAACTGGGAAATAACAGGAAAAATTACATTCAACATTAATAACATAGTTGTGTTCCAAAACTGCTCCATTGCCTCTACCAGACATCACAGTGTGTCGTGTTTCTACATACAACAACAATGCCTTATTGGGGTAGTAATTTATGTTGATTGTGAATGTTTCTTTATAGGCAGCTTAGTTAACTCTATTATCTTTAATTGCAACCTCAATGGACATCAGGCATTTTACTGATTATATGACAACACACTGAAGTGGAGCAAATCATTAACAGTGGCATGTTATTCAGAAAATGGCTTAATGCAGAATAGTATAATGGGAATTAAGCCATTTAATGTCTTCTTTTGCTGTTTTTTCCATGATGAACATAGTGTCTTCCTCAGGCTAACCTTTTTGGTTCAATATGTTTCTAATAAGTATTGATTTGCTAGTAAATTACTAATTACTCTTGTCTAAAAAAAATAATTAGGTGTTTTGTACAATTTGTTGTTTCTTTTTTTACCTTGGCGTTATACTACATTTTAGTGTTTTATATATTCCCCACGCCTCTATAAAAAAACATCTTTGATTTATTACAGGACTGTTAATCTTAGACTCAAACTGTGGTACTTATTTTTTTGTCGAAACCAAAAGTGGTGTTGAGGAGCTGCGAGGCAGACATAATGTGATGGAAGGTTTGCTGCGGTGCAGTGCTGAGCATCCAAGTGATATAATAAGAGTTCGAAGCAGACACTTCACACTAGCTCTGACTTATTGATCTGTAAAAAAACTGTATAGGCTGCTGTTGTCAAAGGTTAAGAAAAGGAGTAACAAAAAGGAAAAAAAGTCGAAAAACCAACAGATTAGCAGACAGTTCGATGCTGATGTTTGATGCTTGTTTTGCATACACATGAGAGAGAAAAAAGTAACCATGCAAAAGAGTTGGGATGTGAATTAATGTTGTAGTCACCAGCACTAATTTTAAAAATGTCCATTAGTTTGACATCTGAGAAGATTACAGGGACACTGCAGCAATCTGAAACCAGCTCTTATGGACAAGCTTAGACACAGTGTGAATATTACTTTATATCTCTCATCCCCATCACTCTCTCAGCCACTCTCCACCTTTCTAATTTGACCCATTCTGACATACTTCTAACTTACTTCTCGTCTCTCAAGAAATTACCTGGGTGCTGCTTCATCCACCTCAGTTTTCTAAAGTCTAAGTTAGGAAATAACTTTGATGTCTCCAGCTTTTCAAATCACACATGCTAAGCGTTGATGTGCCATATGCCCAAATCATTTGAGCTAAAAACAACCTGATTTGGATGTTTCTGCTAACACCAGCCAAAATCAAATGTGGACCAAGCCAGGCCTGTCTGCATTATATGTCATTGTAAAAAATAAAAAATAAAAATAAAGGTTGGTGACTTCCTTCACTGATGAACGGTAGTTTACTTAATCAGTTTGATAAAACATCAGAACAGACAATGACCCTGATGAAAACCAAGTGTATTTGCTACAAGTTGGTGTGTTTTCTGGAACCGCCATGTAAGATAAAGGCATTTTAAGTATTTTATTTCATTTCACGTCATCCTCATTGTGACAATAAGCATTTCTTTTGGCCAATTGCTGTCCCCTTTCTTTCTACTGGCAATTTTATTTTATTAAAAGCAAGAGGCGTTATGCAAAAGTAGTTATTACACTTTACCATGAGCATTAAAAGAACACCATTTTAAGAATATAACTGGTACCCTGCAGCACTATATTAAATATTGCATGTCTCCGCTGACTTTATGACCACTCCTTTGGTCAAAGTGTGAATGTTAAACATAGCCAGCACTAGATTCTGTTCTCTACTTATAGGCTAATGTGATCTCAACAATTTGAATTAAAAATAATCAAGAAAGACCCATGAAATGGTTAAGTTAAGTCTGATGGGATTGTTGTATGGTTCAAAATGGTTGTCTGTGAAGGATGATGAGGCCCCTTTTAATCTCTTGTCTAATAAAATAAGATTGATAATAGCAGGTTAAACCCAGTGGCTTTTAGAAAGTAATGCTGTTTTTCGTGAACCCTCATGATACCGATGCTGCTACATGGCATTTTACTTTTAGAATTTATTCTAGGATCAAACTTAACAATTATGGATATAATCAAACTCTTCTTGCAGGCCCCATGCCAGAAGCCAGCTAACTTCATGCTGTTTGACGGGATAACCTCCGAGATTAGCAGAGTTGCTAAACTGAGCATGCGAAGCCATTTAAATGGACATAAAAAACATTATTTAGCAAAAAATGACATGCTACAAAAGTTAATCTTGTGGTTTTAGATCTGAAATGGCTTTGGGGTAAGTTTTGTCTTCAGCAAATAACGTCATACGAATCTAGTCAGGTAAAATTCTTTACTCTTGAGTAATTATAGTTCAAAACAGGGATGTTCATATACTTTTACTAAAACCCCAACTATCTGCTCAACATTTCTTGCCAAGGTTTTAATTGGGCTTTATGGTATACTCATTTGAAAAAAGAGATGACAATGTGATGAAGTGAAATGTGTTAACTATAGCCCAGAGATGCAGTTACTCTGTCTGGTCATATCTCCAAACTGTATGCATTACACGCTTGATTATTGCTGTTTACATTTATGCGGATTGATTTATTTGGATTTGATAAATGTTCATGTGTAACTCGTTTCAGTAGATGTAGTAAGCAAAGGCAACCATCAGGAGAATTTTAGCACCAGTGAACCATACAGAGGAGGATGGAACTTTTTACCCAATCACACATGAGCAGTGGGAGGAACATGTCTTTGTCTCACTTATTGAATATTGCACTTTTCAGGTATGATTTTTCATAAACACACCTGTACTTTTGTACAGTCATATGAAAAAGTTTGGGAAGCCCTATTAATCATAATTATTTTTATTTCTAAATATGTGGGTGTTTGCAACAGATATTTCAGTTTGATATATCTAATAACTGATGGACATGGTAATATTTCAGTATTGAATTGAGGTTTATTGATCTAACAGAAAATGTGCAATATGCATTAACACAAAACTTGACAGGTGCAAAAATATGGTCACCCCAGCAAAAAAAGAGACATTAATATTTAGTGGAACCTCCCTTTGCAAAAACAACAGCCTCTAGTCGCTTCCTGTAGCTTTTAATGAGTTCCTGGATCCTGGATGAAGGGATTTTTGACCATTCATCTTTGCAAAACAATTTCAGTTCAGTCAAGTTTGATGGTCGCTGAGCATGGACAGCCTGCTTCAAATCATCCCACAGATGTTCAATGATATTCAGGTCTGGGGATTGGGATGGACATTCCAGGACATTGTAATTGTTCCTCTACATGAATGCCTGAGTAGATTTGGAAGGGTGTTTTGGATCACTTTCTTGCTGAAATATCCATCCCTGGCGTAACTTCAACTTCGTAACTGATTCTTGAACATTATTCTCAAGAATCTGCTGATATTGAGTGGAATCCATGTCACCCTCAACTTTAACAAGATTCCCAGTGCCAACATTGGCAACGCAGCCCCAAAGCATGATGGAACCTCCACCAAATTCTACAGTGGGTAGCAAGTGTTTTCCTTGGAACGCTGTGGGGTTTCTTTTGTCGCCATGCAAAACGCCTTTTTTTTATGATGACCAAACAACTCAAGCTTTGTTTCATCAGTCCACAGGACCTTATTCCAAAATGAAGCTGGCTTGTCCAAATGTGCTTTTGCATACCTCAAGCGACTCCGTTTGTGGCGTGCTTGCAGAAAAGACTTCTGTTGCATCACTCTCCCATACAGCTTCTCCTGGTGCAAAGTGCGCTGAATTGTTGAACGATGCACAGTGACACCATCTGCAGCAATATGATGCTGCAGGTCTTTGAAGGTGGTCTGTGGGTTGTCCTTGACCGTTCTCACCATTCTTCTTCTCTGCCTCTCTGATATTTTTCTTGGCCTGCCACTTCTGGGCTTAACAAGAACTGTCCCTGTGGTCTTCCATTTCCTTACTATGTTCCTCACAGTGGAAACTGACAATTCAATACTAAAATATTACTGTGTCCATCAGTTAATAGATATATCAAACTGAAATAGCTGTTGCAAACACCCAAATATTTAGAAATAAAAATAATTAAGATTAATAGGGCTGCCCAAACTTTTTCATATGACTGTAAGAGGGCTTAATGACTGTTAGACCGCTCAGAATACATTGTATCATTGTATATTTACACAATTCAATTTGTGAAATAAGGTTCAAATGTTTATGAAATGCACAGATATGAAAATCTGGGCTGATATCAGGATCCAATATTAATATTGCTATTATGGCAGATAACAAACATTATACTTGTAATGCATGTTTCCCTACTCTTTAACACCTTGAAATAACAACGGCACTGCTAACATTGCTTCTCTGCTTCAGTAAAACACCCCACAAGGTGCAGGATGCTTGCACGGCATCCCTATCACTGTCACAGGACCAAACACAGACAACATGGACAACCCCCTCCACCTCACCCCAGAAAAACAAAAACAGCAGAATGGAAATAAAGATCTGCTCACTATTACTTATGGAACTAAAAAATGACAAACATATGCTGATACTGATGTTTACAGAGTTGTGCATTCCTAGTACATATAAAAGTTCTGAATATAAATATCTCACCATCTTTTTCTCCACAGGCATAAACTTGAATTCTAAAGCCCATAGTCAAAGTAAAACACTAACACACCTAAAGAAATATATTCTCTCTCTTACACACACATCCACATGGACGCATCAAGTTTCTGGTCAGGCCCTCGCAAGGTTGTGTTTTTTCATGGTACAGATAACAAGAGTCCGCAGGAAAGCTCTTATCTTTTCAATTCATTATTATATGAGAAAACTGTCTCCCCTCCTCTGCTTCGTATTCTGACATCAACCCCCCAACACCATCACTACCATGACAATAATCCCCAGTTCTTTCCTCCTGCTCATTGATCCAGTTTGACCTTCAGTTGAGACAAGGCCATTTCATGCAGCGTCCATATTTGTCCACCCTGACAAGATAAGCAGGATGGGAATATATCAACATGAAATGGTTTTTATCTTAATACATTTCTGGTTGTAACAGATAGGAGAGCAAAATAGACAGGAGAGAAGTAGGTTTGCACTTCTTGAAGTTAAGTGGGAACATTTTTTGTAAACATTTGCATCTGATGCTAATAATATGATTTTGTTGCTTTTTCTTAGTATTTTTGTACACTATACAAACCTGCAGTCTCTAAAGTTATTTTAATGTTTTAAAATTACACTCTATATTGACCTTAGGTATGAGTTTGTGTGTGGATGGTTGTCAGGTGAGTCCTTTGATGGAGTGGCAACCTGTCCACAGTGTTTCCTGCCTCTCACCCAATGAATGCTGGAAATGGCACCCAGCCCTCCCATGACCTTGTATTGATAAGTGGGTATAGACAATGGATGGCTGGATAGATTTAGTTATTTATTTTTAAATATTACGATTGTTACATGGTCTTGGCTGCAAATACTGATTGAACGTAAAGCTCTTAAAAGTACATGAAATATTTTTTTATTTCAGATGAGTCAATAATAAATGATATATCTTTAAAGTTATTTAAACATGTTTGTCCAAAAAACAGCAACTTTCAAAAATGTTGGTAATTTAAGTAAATACAGGAAAAGAGAACATCTCTAGTTTTCAAAAGTTGAGCTGATAGTTTGGAAGAATTTTTTCCAGTTTTAGGGATTTCAGCATGACTTATTTTTTTCACACATGACTTAGTTGACATTCTTCCTGCCCTTTTCTTCTTTAGAACCAATGAAGGCCACCCCACCTTATCACCAACTTGCCATTTCGGATGCAAACCTTTAACCTTTTCACGCTAAATGATCCATCATCTGCTCCAGTGCCCCTGTTGCCATCCTCCATTGAAAAACTTGAAATAAGTTTTTAAATATTAAAAAGTGCTGCTGACTGATACACAGAGTGAGTTCTTAAGACAGGAAAATGTCATTTTTGACTTTTAGAGACTTAGATTGAGAAAGAATTCAAAACAGTGGCATTTCTAAAACCTTTTCAGCTTATTTAGTGAGCTTGCATGTGGGCGAGTGTGACGAGTGAGTGAGTGTGATGTAGTGTATTTAAATCGCCCCCATGCATCCTGATGTGTGGTAACAAAAGCGTAATAAAGAAGCCCTTTGGCCATTTGAAAAAAGTTATAACATTTCCTTCTGAGCTACTGAGGTGGGACAAGAGGAAGATAAGGTACATTTGACATCTGTCTTTGTGGAAAGCAAGTGTGACAAAGAGAAGCATTAAACAGAAGTTTCTGTGTTTGCAAATGTAGAAATAGTGTCGTGGTTAAGAAGTAACATTCCACCTTGAAATCTAATACATGAATTCTATGTACTTTTAATATATCCTTCATATTAAATAAAATTCAATGTCTTTATATCTATGGACTGTATTACTGTCTTTGCTCTTCAGGTGGGTATCTAGAGCTCCAAGTTTAGTTTGTCTGTCTCCAATGCCTCAATTATCGCTAGTTTACTGCATTTTTGAGTTCTTCAAAGAATATTGCAAAGAATATTTCTCTGGTTGTTGGCTAATGGTTGTTAGAGTGGCCTTAATCTTGCCTTCCAGTTTTTTTCTATCAGAGGGGAAACTGCTGTCTGGGACTTGTTTCCCTCATTCTCTTGTACCCAAGAAAATCTACAGTGACTGCTGGTGACGATCAGTTACTGGACTTTGATGGTACCCATAGATCAAGTTTGAAGCACTGCTTCCTGCAGACTTCCAAAGTGTACAAATTGACATGGTAATCTATGATGATGTATACATTTGAACACGAAATCAGCATATTACTGATTAAAGTTCTTTCGGTTCTGCTTTTACTCTTATGCTAAATAGGCAGAGCTTATTATAAACTTTATGTTTTACAATTGTGCAACGGCTGTGAGAGTGTAGCCTTAAAATGAGAATGAAGCTAAACAACCACCTGAAAAAGTTAGTATTATGTTGTCTCCATTGATTATATTACTGGATAGGACATCCTCTGTTTGCCTCTACAGTGACATGGGCACACAGGTGCCAATGGTATGCATTGAGTCTTGTCAGCAAAACCATGCTCTTCTATGCAGTTATGAGCACACAGCTGTCTAAAAACCAGTTGAAGCACCCTTAAGGCCTATCCAATTATTATAAAATATGGCTCAAATTAAAGCAGTGAAAACTGCCAATGTTATAATATATAGAAATATGTACTCTCCCTGAAGCTAAAATTTCTAAACTGATAAAGGCTTATACAATAGGGCTGGGAGGACTGGCCATCAGGAGCATCTGGACATTTCCCAGTGTTCTCCGATGCTCCCGATGACCTGGTCGGCTAAGCTATTGCCGAGGGGCAACATCAAAGACTCAGTTTGAGTCCCGCTTGATTTTTTTTTTTAAGCAAACCATGCAGCCTGCGTGACCCAGTCGGGTTGGGTATGTGCCTCACTAAAGCTCCCAGAATAAGGACAGACTGCTTTCTGTTTCTGAGGTTGTCACAGCAATGGAGACAGAGAGAGAGGGAGTGAAACACTCGTAGGGGAAAGGAAGAGCAGAGGAAGGGAGAGGATATAAAATAAATAAAAAAAGCTCTGGTCAGTTTAAATTCATATTTGTTCATAATGGAGGAAATAAGACATAAACACTACAGTCGCTAAGTCAAAATACTAGCGTAGCTTATCCAGCATAACTACTTTAAAACAAATTTGTTTAATGCTAAAATGTCCAGAAATACAGTGTACCCTTCGTAAACTCCATTAATAAATTACTATAAATGAATATTGAAATTCTGGTATTATATTATTTTATCTAACCTATTAACCAGGTAAAATATTTCGCTTTAGTATTTCAAACACTACTACTTTTCATGGCATACCTGTGTACGTCACTTATTTTTCCTAGAACCTTTTGCAAATTATATTTTTATTGACAATAAATGTCAATTACATTCAAGTTTACCAGTCAAAGCAATATTTCATTCTACTTATAAGAGTTTGACTTTAAAAAAAAAAAATGTTTTGTGTACTCCTTTTTTGTGTATTGTTCTGATTTGAATCATTAGGTGTCATTATTACTTATTTTTCCATTAAGAAAGCAAAGGGGCTCAGAAGCCTTGCAAAACTTGCCACTTACCTTCTGGACATGTATGTTAAATGTTTGCTAATGCTAACCAAAGCAGCTGGCCCTGCTGGCAAACAGTTCAACTGAAGGTTGGAGCAAGAGCAGATGAGTGCAAGTACGCCACCTATTGCCCGGAGGAGTGAAACTTGTAGCCATCTCCTTTAAATAAAAGACGCTTTGTTTCCAGATAATTGCGAAGGAATTTCCGTTTGATATTATGGAGAGAGAGGTCTCATTGTTTACTTCTCCTACCTCATTTAGAGTTAAAACCTGACAGGTATATCCTGCCTTGCTCATATCACATTTTCAGCTCCGAGCCCAGGAATGTGTGATGGTCACTCTGACGCCTTGACTTTGGTGCTGTTAGGCCACTTTTTAACTAAATTGCTAAAAGATGATCAACATTAGGTGCATTTTTTTGGTACCATTGTATATTTCTTATTTTTAAATGTCTATGGAACTGAATTTGCTCACTTGCATTTCAAGATGGATTAACAGACATTTTTCAAATATTAACCACAATTGAAAGCTCTTTTATTAAGTAATTTGTTTCTTACAATATAGTGCTGAAGGTAATATTTTCTGATATGGTTTCATGAACAAAAACCTTTTAATGAGACACAATTTCATGATTTATTGGAATTCCCTAAGGTCAAACTATTTCAGCAGTTGTATCCTAGGGGCTTGTTTCTGCAAAGCTATGTTGTACATTAGATTTTAAATTTTAACCATCCATCCTTCTGATTTAAAACAACTTATGTCTAAAAGAATTGTAAGATTATTCTTTAAAATTTTTATTCCAAGTCTCTTGTGGTTCTACTCGTCATGAAATCTACTCATCATGAAATGTAGTTGAGAGAATGTATTATGGCAGAGTGCAAAGGAGGAAAAAAAGTGAAGCAATTTCATGCTTTTGTGCCCCCAATGGAGAGCCAAGCTGATAATTTAATCAGTACCAAAAGACTAGCTTGACTACTCCACAACTTTAGCAATTTAAGCTATTGTTCATTGAATTTAATTTTTGTTTTCTGTGAGAGAATTGACTTGTAAAAATACATTTACCACAAAGAAGATCGAAAATAAGGAATAGCACGAAGTGGGAAGACAATGAACAGTAGAGAACACAAAATTAACCTTTTGATTTAAAGTAAATTTAAATACACTGACCTCCCAATGATAGATGGGACTCATCTATATGAGATTGTCATCTGGTCATAATTAAAAACTAATTGTACTGCTGTTAATGTTCTTCAGTCAGTCTAAATTGATCTGACAAATTCTCAGACTCCTGATAAAATCTGTTTTTTTGATGTTGAAATTTCACAAGACATTCACAATTCTCAAACAACTCTGACAATATTAACAAACAAATATAAAACAAAAACAGCAACCACTCAACAAGCTAAAAGTGTTGTCTGTCCAGTAGAAGTCATGTAAAAAAAAATGCTTCTGGATTTCCTCTCAGACAGACCCCAGTGTGTCTGGGTCAGCAAAAACACCCCCAGCGCCATCTTGCTTAGCACCTGCTCCCCCCAGGTCCGTTTGGTGAGCCCACTGCTCTTTACCCTGATGACCCAGGACCACCATTTCAAGTTCAGTACGAACCACATCATCAAGTGGTGGGTCTCATCACGGACAACCACAAACTGTTGAAACACCTGATGGACCGGTGTGACAAAAGCAATCTGACCCTGAATGTCAACCAAACAAATGAGATTGTCTTTGACTTCAGGAAAAAAAAATCAGCCAAGTCGCATCAACAATGCCACAGTGGAGCAAGACGTCAGCCTCAAATTCCTGGGGGTGCAGACATTTTGACTTGGTCACTCCACACCTCTGCTGTTGTGAAAAAAGCACAGCAGCATATGTACTTTTTGCGTCAGATGAGAAGAACAAACCTCCCCCATCCTCACATTTTTCTACAGAGGGACACTACAAAGTGTACTGAACAGCTGCATTGCTGTCTTGTGTGGGGCATGCAACACCTCAAATTGGAAATGTATGGAGACAGTGGTGAGGACAGCGGAGAGACTCATCATCACACTGTTTTTGGTTTGCTGCTGCATCCCTGACAAAAGACAGATCATAACATTTACATTGTTCCGCTTTTGTCTTCTGTTTTTACTCGGAGCTTTGTAATGAAATTTTGCTCAAATGTACATTGTGAATGTGTAGTTGACTGTCTATGTGATTACTGTATACTCTCATGAGAAGATTGGTACCGGATCAAGCTTCAGAAGAATGATGGACTTTGCTTTAGGTAAGCCGATTGTTTCTTTTTCTATTTCAAAATAAAGTCACTTGTTCCTATTCTTTAATTCACATGTTTAACTGTTTGATGTTTAATGTTTTATTTTTCAAGAGTGTATTGTGGAAAAACAGTGATAGCCTGAAAGAGAATGCAAATTTTTAAAACAGTTATTTGCGCGTAATAATTTTAAAGAACAATCAAAATATAAGATAGTAAAAATAGTAGATGTAGACACCATCTCATATTCTCCCTCTAGTTGACAAAAAGAACAGATATAAGGGGGAATGCTTGAGGACTGAGACATTATAAACAAGAAAAAAAAAAAAAGAAGAAAAAAAAAGAGTCCGATGGTATGACAAAAACCTGTCTGCAGAGCCAAGAAACATACGATCAACAACTTTGTTTCCTTCATTTCTCTGCCTCATTGCCTACCCTATCAGTGTTTCTCCCATCCCTCCTCATCATGCCCTACCTCCTGGGTGGATTCTTTCTGTGTTCACTCTGAGCTGGAAAAATAAAAACAGACACATTGTGGAGGAAAAATCCCACACCCTCCCACATTTTTTATTGACTTCATATGTAGCTGTTTTCATTGTTTTCATAAAAGTCAGAGTAAATTCTGGCCTCTTCCTGCTTCAACAGCTATCAGAGTAATGAGAATTTATAAAACATTCCCATGTTAAAACTCGAAGCTCATGAATTTGATTTTATTTCCCATTTGTTTCTTTTGACTCCATTTTTAGTGTTGCTCTTCATCTGGTGATACATGTAAAGTGAAAAAAAAATGTTTATTTTGAGTTCTCTATCTCAGCACCATGGAAGTGTTTCCGTAGATCAAAAGCTAAAAATATTCTTTTGGGGATATTTTAGTACAAGTGCAGGTCAAGTCAGTCTATACACTTTGTCATGCACGTTATCTTGTGTTAATACTCTTTACAAATTTATGTGTTTTTAGTAATCTACTGTGACTCTCCTTCCTGCCCAACAACCACAAAGCATTTCTAATAGTTGTCATCCACGTACAACAATTTGGCCATCTTATTTTTGCAGTCAACACACACACTTTGACTCACACAACTCATGCTTATTTTCACAATAGTAACAGATGGGTGGCAATATGGCAAGCCTGTTGAATATTTACTCGTAGCTTACACGTATTCCTTCCTCAAGATGTCTACAATAGCAATTGATGACGAACAGCAGGTGATAAACAAAGATAAACAACAATCAGTAAAGAAAAACAATGACTGAACCAGAGCATGCAGAGCTGCTGCAAGGCAAAAATAAAAGCCATGTCTACAACACTCTGTTGTAGATCACTAATTATTTCTAGAAAGCATTAGGCACTCTAATAGCACATTGATTGCTGTTAGAGTGAGGCCTATTCACCAAGATTGTGGCCCAGGTTATTTTTACAAGTGCCAAATATGCAAATGTATTTAAATCACTTCATATAACAGAACTAAATGAAGGTATTTACACCTTATTCAGTGTCAACTGTTAAACGTTTCATCATCCACAGTAAAACAAGTCAATATTCTTATTTTTCTTGGGGTATGTAAACATCATGAATCAGAATTATGATATATAAAAAAATATATCATTTTTTTTCCTAGTAATGATAACCTATATGATGATTTTCAATCTGTCGCTCTATGTCCCAGAGATGAATGTTTTGGTGTGAAAAGAACAAAGGTGCAAATACCTTGCAAATATAAGGACTGGAGCAAGTAATAGTGTGTGATTATGATTACCTTAAAAGGGTAAAAAACATTAAGTGGAAATTTTGTGGCAACCAGAAAGGTAAACTTGGGCACTAGTGGGTCTTCCAAACGCCAATGATCCTTGGCATACATCCAATTGAGTTACAAAGAGGTTCAAGGACAACCAAGTCAATGTTTTCGAGTGTTGGTGTTCACAAATTCCAGATCATAGCCCCATAGAAACTTTGTGTGTGAGGTGAGCAACATTGATTACAAACCTTAGTTATAACAATTTTGCCAGGGGAGTAAACCAAAATTCCAGCACACCACTGCACAAAGCTTGGGGAAGAGACCAAAATGTTTGAACCAGGTCATACAGTTTCAATGCAATGCTCCTAAATATTAAGGAAATCTATGTAAACTTATAAATTGATGAAAGTAAAGACCTTATAGTCTTTTTCTGTTCCAACAAGTTTTAAACTTAGTATTAAGTTCCTTGTGCAAAGAGACTCGCTCTGCTAAGTCTCTTTGCCAAAGGATATGGTTGCTAGGTCCCTCTCTTTTTTTATATGACTTATATGTGATAATTTGGCTTGTAATTTTTTTCTTTGCATTCCCAATTATTTATGTGTGGGCAAAACGTAAAAAAGAAAAGAAAAAAGTATTAAGTATTGTTTTTTCATTAACAATGCAGTTTTCTTTGAATGTGATAATCAATTACCAGTGTTCTGGAGTCATGGTGTGCCATGTAAATATCTTGGTGAGTTGAGCATCAAATGAGCGTGCCCTCAATATAAGGTGTATGCTGTATCTGAAAACGGCTGGTCGAAAAGGATAAATAAAATACTCTTAACCCTTGACAACACGTTAAACTAAGGTTACTCAAAAGTTAAAAACACAGTTCATATGAGATATTGCATAATGTAGCTGTGAAGACACCTTTCACAAATTTTTTTAACTTGGGTCAATGATTTAGCAGTTAGTAATTTCCTACAAAATATTTTGAACACCTAAAACAATGGAATATGCCATTGTGAATCTTTACTCCTAAACCTGACAATAGTTGACTTTCTGCAGTAATTTGTATCCATTGTAAGATGCTGAACAATGAGTTGGACTTGTGTGACTTAAAACCCTGTACCTAACTCACTGATTGACATTGGGTAAGAATTATTTCTGGAACAAATGAATGATAAGAATATAATTTTCAACATCAGTACAGAAACCTCCACGGTGAATAGAGCTGCATTAGCTGCTTTTATAAGGCAGTAAACATGCAGCATGCTGTTAAAGTGATGGAATAGCAAATTTTGTAACGTTACTCTACAATACCCAGCAACCTATTATGCATTTCACTGCATTTAAATTGAATTTTATAGTGCTTGCTCAAAAGGGTTTTGTATTTTATTTTTCCCTGTCAACAAAATAGGAAAGTGAGAAAATGTCAAACATAATTACATGGACACCCATCAGCTTTATCAAAAAAGGGAACAGTTGAATATCTTTTTTTATTGCATGAACACCAATAGCAGCAAGACCATTTGAGTTGCTTGAATGTTTTGAATCAGTACAGTGTGGTTCTGGCTTCATGACCTGCCTCTAATGAGCCTTAAGCAAAAGTATGTTTATTTATTTGTGTTTAGAGACATAGCATAACATGTCCAGTAGCAATATTTTCAATATTATCATTATAGTAGTATTTTGACATTGCTGTCAATCTTTTAGCTTCATTTTAAGACAGTTTAAACAGATTTACAAGACATACCAGAAATATCAACAGGAAATCTTTATAGCTTGTTTTAATCATTGTTTTAATTATGGCTAATCTGGGATCACTATCAATTTATTATCGGTTTGAGGCACTGCCTTTCAGTCAAGATATCTTAGTTCAATTATGAATCCAATGGCTAGAAAATATATTAAAAGGGGCAGCATTTCTGCTAGCTGGGTGCAGCAAAACATTTTTAGGTACTTTCTAGGAATGCATGATACATTGGCATTGAAATGCGTATCAGCCTTTTTTTTTTACATATCGTATCAGTCTGATAAGTAAACCAAGCTGATATCAACAACTGGGCTTTCCAAAAAGTAAAAAACAAACAAACAAAACAACTGGACTTTTTTTCCGAAGTTTGAAGACGTTTCGCTTCCTATCCAGGAAGCTTTCTCAATTCAAAATGTCTTGAGTAGTGTGGAGCTCCAAGCTTTATGGTACTGTCCAACAAAGGCCTTGTAATGGCTTAGATAACATGCAAATAGGGTGTTTTCACTGACGTCACTGGCCAACTTCCGGTCCGCCATATTGGGTGGCACACTTCCTTATCTCTAGTTGTCTTACACGTATTTTCGTATCGCGAATGGATAAGTACGCCAGCACGCTAGAGCGACCAGATAAGGACGTATATCTGAGGAAATGTTCCGTGATCGACCATATGGACCCGTATGCCCTCCACGGTGCCTTGTTTAGCCGTAATCCAGATGCATTACCTGGTGTTCGGTGAAAACCCTCTGCACACTCTTGAGGAAATGAGAGCTTACAAGGGTCTAGAGGCTCACAACCAGTTCACATCTGGTTATGTACATCAAGGAAATCGCCATCATACGTGGACGGGTGAGTTTTAATAAGATGGTAAAAATGTAAACAATCCGACGCAAATGTGTCGCATGCTTCTGCGGTGGCTGGCGGCCGGCGGCGGGCGGTGCGCGAAGGCGCTTGGCTGCAAGGCCGATCGACGCCGCTCGCGGCTTTAATTATTTAAGCAGAACAATGACCAGTGCAAAATTAAGTTGTATTTACCGTATTGGCGCCGGTAGGAGCTGCAGATCATAAAGCCAGCAAACAGTGGGAACACAGCAACTCGTTCAAAGGTAAGCTGCGCTCGGACGGGCTCTGGCCCATGCTAGTTTAGTAGCTGCTAACCGTCAGTGCTAACAACCACTCGCGCATGTAATGTACTTTTAACTTGCTGCTATGTGTTTCAAACGTTTAGAACACACTCTCATTGACATCGGGATACTGTGGAAAGTTATGTTCGGTCGACTTGCAGCCGCTATCCAAGCGAGCCGACGATCTCTTTGTTATCTCTGTAACTCGTTCAAAGGTAAGCTGTGCTCAGACGGGCTCTGGCTCATGCTAACCGTTAGCGCTAACAACCACTCGCGCATGTAATGTACTTTTAACTAGCTGCTATGTGTTTCAAACGTTTAGAACACACTCTCATTGACATCGGGATACTGTGGAAAGTTATGTTCGGTCGACTTACAGCCGCGATCCAATCTCTGTAACTCGTTCAAAGGTAAGCTGCGTACAGACGGGCTCTGGCTCATGCTAACCGTTAGTGCTAACAACCACTCGCGCATGTAATGTACTTTTAACTTGCTGCTATGTGTTTCAAACGTTTAGAACACACTCTCATTGACATCGGGATACTGTGGAAAGTTATGTTCGGTCGACTTACAACCGCGATCCAAGCGAGCCGACGACTCTTTGTTATCACTAACAGTTGTTCTCCGTGGTTGCGCCTCCAGGCAGGAAAGCGGTGGAAAATTAATCTGTTTCTATGTTTTTCCCATGGCGATCATGTGTTGCGCTGTTACAGCCCACAATACAGCAACGGTTTACCATGGTTGAAATCAAGTTAAGGTGAAATTAATCAAATTAAAACACGGCTGAGAGAGGGAGTACAGTACGCGGTAGTAATAGGCAGTAGAGGCGGCGGAGGCAGTCAACATGACAGCCGCGGAAAGTAATAAGTCATAACGCCCAAGCCCTATTATTAATATATTCTTCTTATATGTTTTAAATACTTAACAGTTAATTACCTGTGACAAAGTGAGCACCGCAGACTCTGGCGTATTCCAGCTTAACACCGTCCAAATCGGACCTGGATATCCGTGTCAGCCATAGGTGACGGCGTTGTTCAGACAGCTGTTTTTTTTTTTCACACTGATTCACTATTACGGCTGGTAGGCGATAGAAAGAGCGTTGATCTCCACCTCCACGGGCCGTGCAACCAACCATTAAACACGTTTTCCCCATTGTTCACTTCCAATACTGCCTAAGGCGTAATACAATGCAGGTCAACGGTGCGAAACGACTGCCACCCAATATGGCGGACGCGCTGAGTAGTCACGTGAGCGTGACGTCAGCTGAAAACCCCCTATTGAACTGAAACAGGTTCACCCCCTTAGTAATGGGGAGTCGTTAAGGTTGTTGTTGGCCAACGACCTTAAAGGCCAACAACAACCTAACGACTCCCCATTACTAAGGGGGTGAAATAATTTTTTCTCTCAAATAAAAAAATTCAATGTCTTAGTTTTGCTTTAATTTGAACTCACATATAAATCTTAATATCATGGTTTATTGTGGATTTTTGTGACAGAAAACTGGGCAGGCAGGACTCAAATGACAACTGGTTTTATGACAGTCCAATGGTCAGTATACAGAGAATCAGTCAAGAGGGCAGAGGTATCCAAAAACACTGGGCTAAGGCAGAGTCGAAGCACAAAATAGGCCTAAAAGTCACTAAAGGATAGAAAGCTTGGGAAACAAGGGCTGGAATGCTTGCTGGAACAAAACAAAGACAAACTGGCATTGGAAGGAAGGTAACAGACTGATTGAATACACACAGGAGGAGAGCAGGTGTGTTCAATCAGATTGGCTGGGGAAGTGCAGGCAGCAGAGGCGGGGCAAATCAAAGCTGCCACGTCACACTTTAATCAGACACCTAAACTATGTGTTTTCAAGGCATGAGTTTTTATTTGATTTGTCTTAAAATCTTCCCCCAGCAAATGTTTTTACTGTAATGTTCTTTTAAAAAAAAATCTAATATGAAATTTGAGACATTTACGGTTTGGGAAGAACCATAAGACAGCAAACTTGCCATAATAGCTATAAGCTTTAAAAAAAAAAATCTGGGTTGTTAAGGCACTAGTGTCTCGTTTTTTTACAAAGAAGGCTGACAGGAAAGGGGTGTTTGAGAGAGGGGAAGACATGCAATAAAGGACCTCAGGCTGGAAAAGAACCAGGGTCAGCTGTGTTGAGGACTAAGGCCTCCATATATGGGGCGTGCTCACTACCTCTGTGCCATCTGTGCACACTCCATAAACATTTGCTGTTGTATTCAAGGTGTGAGGAACAATACTTTTCTTCCAGACCTCATATTTTACTATTTTTTGCGCTTAAAATAACCACAACCACAATAAAATGTCATGGGACTTTTTGTGTAATACTTTATATTTGGTAGTGGGTAAATTAAATATATTTGTGGAGCTTCCTCCTCTAAAGAAACAAACCATTTTTTATTATGATAAGAGTGGTAATAATCAGAATATAAAACAAATGAGGAGGGATCTTGGTATGCTCTTATTTAAGGCTCAAAGCTTAAGATTTTTTTTCTATAGAATTTAAACAAATTTTCAGATACAACACTCCATGACCTCTTGTGATTCTTATTTACATTGCATGCTTCCTAGCTGCCCATACACAATGCTTTGTTTCACTGCCATTCTACAAGAACCAACCATGACCCACAGTCTGTATTCTGCCCAGAGTTCCACACACTTTCCATTCAATGTGTAAAAGTCACACAGTCCCCTTAGCAGAAAAATTCACAAAAAGCCATCCACTCTGCATTGATTCCATTGAACTAAAGTTGGCTTCATAAAAAAACAAAAAAAAAACAAGGTTTGTATATTTTCAAGATGTCAAAGGCAGCAAACATGGCCTAGAAAGGATGTGTGCGACTACCAAATTTGCATCTCAAGGCTTCAAGGTGGCTTCAATTCTTGCAAATGCCACACCTCTCCATGTCCAGTTTCATAAACCAGCACATAACAACAGTTTTGATTGGTACATTTCCTCCAGCCTTATAATTATCACATCAGACTGTCTCTAAGAAATATGTAACACTTATTTCCAGTGGTATACTGTTGTTAAAAAAGCTGCTACCAAGCAACACACAAAAGTACATGATTAAATTCAAATATAGATTGTTCCCATAACCAAGGTTGCTTGTTAGTTGGCATGCTTTCCCTTACTCTTTTAGTTCTCAATGATTTCCTTGTGTGCCCAATCAATAAGAGATGAAACAGGACAGGGCTAACTGTCCTAATTGTCCTTTTTGTTCCAGGGAAAGGGGAAGTGCATCGGAAATCCAATCACAAGACAGAAAACACTAAGATTATGAGCTTTTTGAATGGGTTCGATGGGCTTTTATACACTGCACCTGGGAAAAAAACACGATTTGTAAGTTGTCAATACATCTACAGTGCATAGTGATAGGTTTTTAATATGTCAGCAAGGACAGGTGCTCCTACAAGCAAAAATGAAAGGCTCACAATCAAACAAAACTACTATATATAAATAGTTTATATCTGTGTAACGATACAATGAGTGTAAAAAAACACTACTATTAGACAAGATAAAAAATCTTTGAGAAACTTTAAAATGATCTCTGTAAGGAGTGAAAATACTAACCTTGCATAGTCTTGCAAAAATGCTCTCCTACAGCCGTAGCTCAAAGATATTTTGCCTCAAGTTAAGTTTTAATGCCTTCCAAATATGTAGACAGTGTTGAACTTGGCCCTTTAGTTTAAGTAAATAGGAGGTGTATCAACATTGTTTCTCTTTCTTAATAGTTCATTTAATATAGTCTAGTTTTGATGACTTCAAAAACAAGTTCAGCTCATATTTATTTCTCTTTTAAATAATTGTCCCATTGAATGTAAAAAAAATGTGGTAATTATTTTCTAATAGATCTGGAGCTGAGATGTTGCTAATTAATGCTCCAGTATGATCCATTTTGTTGAAGACATTTTTGAAGTCCATTGTAAGTAAGTAAGCATGATTATGTGCCATTTCATACACATGAACGACCCATTAGGGATGCCGCTGTCACATTCTTTTTAATTTGTATCATTCAACACAATCTATATTCTCCACCACACTAATGGGTTTCTCATCCACGGCTGTTCTGTGATAGCTTTTTATTTATTGTTGTCTCTTGGAAACTGCATAGAGTTTCCTTCAAACTGTCCTATTTCACCAGTATTAATTTGGTGAACTCTGTGTATTCGGCGTAGTATTTTTAATACCCCCGTTAAACTGGTGTTATTGAATATAGTTGTATTTACTAACACATTAAGAAACACCTTGATTACAAAGTTTGCAAGTGGCAACTGAGTGGCTTTTATTCTCTGTCTGAAACAGTCCAAAACTTCAAAAATCCTGGTAACAGTAATTGGCAAGTTCTGTTACCATGTTTTATGGCAACTGTATTAGCTAAAGCTGACATAAACCCATAGACAGTGATGCAATAACAGATATCAAGTAATGAGTAGAGTTATCTTGTCAGGATCTAGGTTTTTATTTGTTTATTTTGGACTTTTCTTAAATCAGCCACCATCCTATCAGTCTGTCACCTCAGTCACCACTCAATTAGCCCAGATCAGCTTCACCTGCTGCCAGTAATTACTTCCAACTCTGCTCAGCTGTTTCCCTGTCCATATATATCTGCCTCAGCCAATACATCCCAAAATGTCTCATCTTTTGTGATGTGGCCTGCCTCTGCCAGATCCTGTGTGCTCAGCAAGCTGGACTCTTCCAATAAAGTTTCCTGTGTCTGCGTGCTGCATAAGTCTGCTTGTTTCCCTGTGAGTTCCAGGTGCTCGCTCTGCCCGTTCAGGTGGTTCCTTGGTCCACATCGCCTGTTCTGGTCTGTCCCTGCCTTCATCATTGGTTTAGCCTGTCACTACCTGCAACTCCTGGTCAGTTTGGTTCTGCCATTCACCCTACCTGCATCTTCTGGTCCCCTGCTCGTTCCTGCCTGTCTGCACCATCAGCCGTTACTCATCTGTCAAGTCTCATTCTGCTTGCCTGCTTCAGCTGCCACTACTCATCCTCACCATAAACCTTTTTAAAACACGCTGTGTTTGGCTGAATATCAGGTTCATCAGCATTAATCATTACACATCTAATCTAATTGCAATAATTTAAAAATCCTTTCATCAGAACCTCTGGCTGATACCTTGGCTGGGTAATCCCTAGAATATATATAATGTAACAAAATTGTATGGCACTTCCTCAGATTTCAGGAGACCAATAGCACCTGTTTGAAAAGCAGCATCTGTCACATTTCTTGACTGTGTATGACTCCTTGGTCAGCAGCATCTCTCTGTCACCCTGCATCCAGAGTCTTTATTGTAGTCAAGAGTTGCATTTGCAGTCTTACTTCTCTACTGTTTTAGGTTATACCTAACTCACATATGTGCATCCAAAGCAAAAAAAAAAAAAAAGTCTACAAAATCCAACATAATCATTCATTCCATCTTGCATGACAAATTGAATACTGGTAATCTTGCAGAAAAAAAATTTAATTTCATGTGTAGAACAAAGCAATTCTGGTAAAGTCAAGTAATACAGGGACATAACTTCTCCTACAATATTATCTGACTCACCCAGAGAGTTCAATGTTTTCAACAATTTGGGGCCCTAAGACAAGTGTTGTGTTTCCATGCAATTCGGAATTGTTAACATAGACACCCAACCTCCAGAGGAAAAAGGACAGGATTTAACAAAGGTGAAATGAAAAGTTTTGGCACAAAATTAATAAAAGAGAATCATCTTAAATTGTCTCTCGGAACCACTGTCAATCTCGGATTCTTGCAAATTTATGTGATATTGAGTGATATTCATTATTAGCATACCAGCAACATCACACTCACATTAACCATGCCTGAAAAATGTCAGCCATTTTTGCTGACTAATTCTACATAATAAATACATAAATTATGCATTTCCCTTTAAAGTGTTTAAATGTAATAACTTGTGGATGCTCTCGTTAAACTGCCTGTCTCAGCGCTATCTTGTTCCTGCTAGTCAATCTCCCTTTTAAACCGCTAATTGCATAGCTAATCTAACCTAAATAATGGATTAAAATAACCCCCCTTCTCACGTCCCTTAGTCTAAATGGACTTTTGGTTCTTCTGCAGTCCTCTTTAGCTTTATAAGATATTTATAAGTATAGGTAGACCTATCAAAACAGTGTGATAGACAGCAAAAGGGGCACTGAGTAAGAATTCTCCTCTGATGCCCTTACTAAACTCTTGGAGGAGACCTGACCCCAGGGCATCGATAGAGGAAAAGAACACACTTAGGGAGGGATAAGAAGATGAAAGAGAAGCCAATATCGATGGAAGAAGATAGTTCATCTCTGCTGTGTAGCTGTTCAGAAGGTGTAGAAGACCACTAAGCCAAGCCAGGGATAGGGCATCGACATGGCAATTTTGTTGATTGGAACTCTTCACTGTTTTGCTTGTTTTTACATTTCTAGCTTTCCTTTTAAAAAAGTTTAATATGTGAAAACTAAGTCTCCCAAAGCAAAACAACCCCCTAAAAAATAAAAAATCATGTGCAATACAGGTGAATGGATGACTGATTGCAGTGAAATACAATGACAGAATGAAATAGGTGACCATAAATATAGAAAATGAAAAAACAAACAAAAAAACGCCCGTTAGAAATTGGTCCAGTAATATAACTAAAATTGGAATTAAAGACAGTCCATTTGACCTTGCACCCACTTGTGTAGATTTAGAAAAAAATGAAAGTTAGACACTTTTTCTTCTTAAATGTTGCTTTTATAAAATGGCAGCACATCAATAATAAACTAATGAAGCTAAATGTTTAACAGCAGTAGCTAGCAAAAATTAATTTGTTAAAAAATGAGGAAACATTCAAACTAAGACACGCTCATTTTATTTTTAGTAATCTGTCATTGAAAGCAAAATTAAAAATCACAAATGTTGAGTTTTCATCCACACTGGACATAAAACAACTCATTTACATGGAACATCCACCAATCAAGATTCTCTTATGTCCCAATAGTGAATAGTAAAAGATTTGAGGTCTTTTTTGGCTTTAATTTTCTTTAATTTCATTTGTAAAATTTTCCCATGTGTATGAAATTACATGTAGTCTTGATTTGGGTTTGATTAGGGTCTTGTTCGGGCCAACAAAAGCCCTGTAAAAACATGCAAGGTCTATTCATGTCTAGTCCTGCTTCAAATTAGAGGAAACAAATTTGAGCAGTGGACTCCGTTAAACTATGGCCTCTAATTTGTTCTCTTATTAAATCCTACTAACTGGACAATGGTTGCTTCTGTGAAGTTTGACTTGTTTTTCAATAAAAAAAAGAAAAAAATCAATTTTTTTGACGTAACTATGTGGATAAAAGCATGTTTAAAATGTTGTCTTAGACAAATCAAGGCATTGCATGATACATTCAAGGAAGTCATTTAAATACCATATTAAACATCTTTCTAAAATGTCCTTTCACCTCAGGAATATTGGCAAAATTAGAAATATTCTGTCAAGTAGTGATATTTGAAATTGATCCATGCATTTGTTTGTTTAAGCCTGTTCTATTGTATTTATTTGCCATCTGTCTGAAGCTCCTTTCCTATAAACGATACAGTCCTTACTGTTGACCCCGTGAAAGGTCCAGGAACAGAAGCTAGGAATAGGAGCTACAAGCTATTATGGGAGGCAGATGTTTCAGTTTTCAGGCTCCTCTCCTGTTTTAGTCCCAGTTTTAGTCCTTGAAGCAGAAACCCTGTCTACTTTTTCGACTTGCAATTAGTGTTGCACCGATACCGATACCAGTATTAGCCGGGGCCCCGATACCGCACTAAAATGGTGGTATCGGTATCGGCAAGTACCAACAAATAGGGCACCGATACCTTTTTGATGTTTGTATGTCACTTGAACGCAGCCTTCTCTCTCCCGACACTCACTAGTTCTACTGGATTCACTTTGTATTAGTCTTTTTTCCTGCTTTAATAAGGTAGCAGGTTGACAAAGCCATGATAACAATTATTTTACATCCAAGTAGTATGCTGTTCTTCATATATATACACACACATCAATTTCACACAGATGGTATCGGTATGGAATCGGTATCGGCCGATACTGCACAGCCAGGTATCGGGTATCGGTATCGGGGCCAAAAAATGGCATCGGCGCAACACTACTTGCAATATAGAGTTTATATAAAGCTTATGGTTAAAAGTGCTGTAGATTATCCAGAGCTATCTCTGTTATCGTAATGTTTACTGCAGGTGAACCCGATATTCAACCGGACACAGAGTTACATTTAAAAGGTTTATTGTGACATATACTGCTGCAGGTCAAGGATGAAGGTCAAGGATGAATCACCAGTGTCTGGGACAGGAACCACTTCTCACAATCTGGAAACAGACTGGGGAGGTGACTGAAGGCTCCTGTTGGTGGGTGACTTCACTGGTGAAGTCCAATGTGTCTGGGAATTTTTTTTTTAATCTTATCATATACTACACCGGCAGTGACTGTAACACAGTGAAATTACTCTAGTTATTTAAATGGAAACATTTACATTTTTTGTTGGTTTTTGTAGTTTGTCTGCTTTTGCCGCAAAGTGTTTCTGCTTAGACTATAGAGTAGATTTGTATCCCTGACTCTTCGCTTCTATTCTTGTATATTTTAAAAGAATAGAGTAAAAAAAAAAAGTAGAATATTTCCATCGAAAAAAATTCTCCATTTTCCTTCTGTTTGCTGTCCTTCAAAGAACAGACAGATAGATGCAAACAGAAAACATTCTCTCTTTTTTCAGTGTTATTTATTCAGTCAGTTGCTAAACTGAGCTGCCTGAAAGATGCAAAGCACAGCACTTTTTCTAAAGCAATTCCTCTCTGCCTGAGCCTGCCACGGCCAAAATGCTTCAGAGCATTATGAAAACAAGCACATGAGCTTTATCATGGC
This sequence comes from Fundulus heteroclitus, assembly GCF_011125445.2. Lineage (NCBI taxonomy): Eukaryota > Metazoa > Chordata > Actinopteri > Cyprinodontiformes > Fundulidae > Fundulus > Fundulus heteroclitus. Next base: position 653,852 of record NW_023397186.1, on the reverse strand, counting down.
TTATGGGTGGTTTCAAACCACAGACATAACAACCTGTGCCATAGCTTTCTGTAGGTGTTGCTGGCTACAATAGTGCTGAGCATTTTTCTTCTCTACCAGAAAATTACCCAATTATTTGTCTTTGTTGTCAAATGTACCTTTCTCTAGTTATTCTGACTTACTTAGACTTTTTTTCTTTGGTCATTCACCAACTTTTGTTCTTGATTTTACTTCAGTTTCTACAATGTGGTGCTGCAGATGGCAGCGTAAGTAATTTGCTTTCTTGTACTTAGCATGTTTCTGAGATTAAGTTATTGAATGCATTACACAGTCTTACAGTTTAGGGTTAAAATATGAAAATAAAAGGCATGGAAAGCAGAAAAATGTGTTGTTTGGGAGCATAACCAGTTTGAGATGTACTATTCCCATTGAAAAGAGCAGGTTACCTTTCTAACACTTGAAACAGATTTTATCTCCAGAGTTGTCCTTCCTCTCTCTAATACCTCCTGTTACAACGGAAAATCAAGTTTAGAAAAAAACTTTTGTTTTGTCAAAACAAATTTAAACAAGTGGACCGTTGTATATGTCGGTGCAACACCCATGCTCTCTGCATAGATGAAGAGCATGCGGCGACGTGGACCTGTTACTCATAGTTCCAGTGGGGCTCATCACGTACCCCAGTCAGTACTGCACAGTACTTTTTGCCTCCCCCTGTGTATTTTGACTGCTCATTTATGGCAGAACAGAACAACTAAATATGTCACCTCATTAAATAGATTAGCATAGAATGTCAGCATGTTTTCTTACCATGTAATCAAACATGGCACACCTCTTTACTGCCTCATATCACCTTCTCGCATATAGTTTAATAGGCAGTGCGCAAATTCAGCAATTTTAACAGTGATTAAGTGAAGATCCTTCTCAAAGGAAACAGTCAGAGGGGCAAATTGATTTTTTCTTATTACTGTTAGTATTTTACTTGTCATGATGAAAGGCTTGAATCCCAATGGATTTGAGTTGTGTTCCATGACCTGTATTTGTAGTAGGAAAATTTACAGAAGTTAAACACAAACATACAAATACATGATAAATGATTAGTTTTGTAGCTGCTGTGCAAAATATGTGCAGTGGCTACATATTGTGCAAACATTTTAAGCATTTGCCAATTCTTTTCATGTATGAGTTTTTGGTACAAGTAAATATTTAGCTGTACAAGTTCAGATTCTTAGCTATGCAACTTCTGATATCGTAATGCACAGCTGATCATATCCAACAAACTGGCTTGGATGATTTGAAACATACCTGCCTTTTTACCTGTGTATATCTGTGAGTGGTTATAATCATTCTACACAATTTTTCAACATTCCCTTTGCTAAAGATCAGAAGACTGCAGAAAATGTAACAGCCATTGAACAGTCACTTCACAAGCACATGGGACAAGAGTTGGTTCTAGAGGTCAGTATTCAATTGTTCAAGCTGATGAATTACACTCTTTTGGAGGAAAGCATTGTACAGATTCTGCTTTGAGATAAAATGTGGCTTGAAACAGCAAGATAAATGGAAAACAAACTGATAAAATGAAGTCTGTGATACAAATTCAACAGCAAAAGTTAAAGCCTGGACTCCACTCTCCAGATATTACAGCTTTCAACATTAAAGTAAAATATCTCATGCATTCATCATATAGGTAAACAACTCACAAGTTACAGCAGCCAAATAAAAGGGAAGGTGGGGTAGTGACAAAAGTGGTTTTAACTAGTCTCAAGAGTAAATATTCTCTAATTTTGAAACTGTCCAACAAACAGAAAAAAACAACAGAATTAACCAAGAAAAGATGCACTGTTGTCTTCAATTCTAGTACTTACAACAAACACCTGAGCCAACAATCTTAATTATCCATTTCAAAGTATAAAAAATATTTTATGATATAGCTAAGCCTAACATAAATACATACTCGTCTATATTTTTACCTAATGTCTGTATGTTGTGAGTGCAGTAAATAAAGTCTAATTCTTTGATTGGACACAATCATGGTCAAACAAAGCTGATTCTGACATATCTCAAAACATCTAAAACAATGTCTACATTTCCAGAAATGTTTCATCTGGTTAGTCATGGAAACAACTCTTCCTTCTAGTTTTCCATCTTTTTCTCTCCCTTATGCTACTGATAACCTGTTGGACAGCTCATTAGTTTTAAATGGGTTTCGGTCCACTCATTACATGTTCCATTTACCTTCACGGCATAACACTCAACTTTTTATAATGAGAGGGATAAAGCAAAGGAAAGGGATGTGTTTGGAGTGCTGTTGGGTTGTATCAAGCAGATATATTCAGAATTGCAATGAAAAATACAATGGTGTGTATATCGCCAACAAAGTTACAAAAAAGACTTAACAAACTTTTTGTGAATAAAAATTTGGAGTTAAATCCCTACTTTAGCATTTTGCCAAATACTTTACACTGCATGATCTATTGACATTAATGTATACAAAAGGCAGACATTGAACAGAAAGTCATAGAAATTACCTATCTGTGCCACTGGGAAGCTGTTTGTAAACCTAGGTAGATTTAAAAGATTAAATAAACTTCAACCATTTGCAGGTCTGTAAAAACTTTTAGGTGTTAGGCGTTCATTGTAGCTCCTCTGCTCTCTTCGTATACTTTGAATATGGCTGAAAGTCACAATAAGCAAACCGCCAACAAGTTTCTAAGAAGTAAAGGAAGACCGCAGTAGAAAGAAATAAGACCAGAGTCAATTTGGGCAATTTTTGTTTTTCAGGCGACGACTCCCCCCCGAGCAGGTAAGATGGTCTTGCGCATGCACAGTTATTCAAAAGGGGACCTGGGGAAACCTCCCGAAAATTTGCATACGCTATCTTTAAGCGTTACTTTATAATATGTGATTATATGTAAAAGTATAAGTTAAAAACTCAAAATTCACAAAGGAGAATGTGTCATGGTCTTCTATAAATATGTAAAATATTCATCTGCAAATTCACTGCTTTCACTCACTGGATCAGCCAAAGACAAACACACAAATCACACACTTAATTTAGTACCTTTCTCCTATTCAGCTGCATCATTTTGTCTGCTGCTGCAACTCAGTCTCTCGAAGAAAAAGGCTTTATTTAGTATGTGGTTACACACTCTCGCTCGCTCGCTCTCTCTCTTTCTCTCTCTCTCTTTCTCTCAGAGTTTTCTCTCCTCTCACTTCCATCTGTTTTGACAGTCCTTATCCCTTCTGCCCCAGTCCTGCTTCTGCATCTATCAGTCTTGTTGAATGTCAGATTTCAGTGTCACTCCTTTCTGTCTCTACTCTCCAGTCTTTCTTCTCAACTATTTACTTCAGAACATTTAAAAGTATCTTAGTTTCCACCTTAGTTTCATACTTGCTAAGCTTCCTATCCACATCTCTTTATATTCCTGCTGTAATTATTTTTAATATTTTGATCCCTTGTGGGAAACCATATTACCATAATATTCTCTAAACTAAAATAAGGCACACCGTGAATTTAAGGCAGTTTTGTTGCAAGTCAAAAACAAAATCCATATCTTGTACAAGTATCATCATGATTTTAGGTGTGGCCTGATTGACCTCCTATTTGGAATTCTTGGAAATGATACATAACTGCAATGTAAAAAGATTGGCCCCATCATCAACAACACACCTACTTATGGAGCATATTATGCAAAAACTTTTTGAGTGTAGATCATAATCGTCACAACTTTTCCTCTTTTCTTGTTTATGATAGTAATATTCATCTCTAGGTTTGAAACTAGGAACTAAAGAGCAAAAAGATGAATTCAAACTTGAGAGAAATGTTTATCCACTGAACATTTAGGTGGTTAATCTAGGAGGAGAAGAAATTCAGGAATATCCTTCAGAGGGAATTAAAATCACTCTGATGTTAGACCAGTTTGCTTATATTTCACTGCTATAAAGTCACCATTCGTGACAAAATCTGTAATTCACAAAACAAAATGGTGGCGGTGCCAGGTTAAATAAAGGAATTTATCCTCAAGTTCTAACTAGAACTGGACACAATCACATGGTGCTGTGTTCTAACTTCTCATGCCTTTGAACGACAGCCTTTAATTTTCTTTAAACCACTTTTTTTTTAAAGTGCATTTTAAAATGACTCATCCACTTTAAATATCAATTGAAAGCCTAACTGTATTTAAATTATGGATTATATGTTAAGATGATTAGGGTTTTCTGGCTCTAATTGTATTTTAACATTTAATAATTTTCAAACTAAGAATTTTTGATACATTTTTTTTGGTGGGTCTGTGTCTACTTGACAGTGTGGTGAAACAGTCATGGGGCTCTTTTAGCACATGCTAACCATTGCATTCAATTGAGAATGTGCTAGAGCTAATGTTTTCTCTCTGTGCAAGTAACTTTTCCCTTGCCCTTTTGGTATCACACTCCTTTGTGTGAAAAAGCTTAATTTTACAGGTAACAGTAAAAAAATGTAAATAAAATGAAGATACAAGAATTGAGGCAGATTTATGCCATAATAAGAACATTGTTTTCTGGGCTGTTGTCAATCGTAGAGTTATTGCAACCTACCAGCATGATAATTATTGCACTATTTTGTAATACTGCAATAATATAGGCACTTAAAGGTGTGTAAAAATATATTGAATAACTTTAAAAGAACAGCGACATAATTCTAAAAGTTATTCCATTACCAATAATGAGGTGAAGAATGCATAGTTCATTATTTTTATTAATATTTTTATTAATACAGCTCTCTGTCTTATTGTGATTGACATTATTTCACAGTACCTTACTTTTCCATATGCAAAATTTATCTTTTTTTGTGCAAATTATAATAAAAATTATCAGCATAATAAAAAAATATGTACTCTTGCTCATCAGTGAGACACATGTTGAGTACATGTTTTAATACAGGACTTCGATGGTAACAGTCCAACCTTTGTACTCTGCAGCCCTCAGAGCTTTTGTTACCTTCTGTCAGGCCTGTCAGACAGCCAGTCTCTACCATGTGTCGCTCTCTTGTCAGCCATTTTCTAGTCACTCGATTGATTGACATAGACCTGGTCAAAATCTGAATATGTACTTCAGGACATCACAGTCTCAATGTTTTCACCAGTTACATGTGTGGTGTCAAAACCAAAAACTAAACATTTTGCAGTCTAAAGTAGCTGCAGTTTTGATATCTAAAAGTGTATCTTGATAAATGTTTTCTTTACACCTCAGAAAAGACATGCGGAAATGAGGGGGGATACAGCTCGGGAGATAGTGACAAACTGTCTGCACGATCAACCATGAGGAAGAACACAGGGTTATAAAACAAGCATGACATTGTGATGCAATACAAAAAACAAACAGCTGCAGCACCACGAGATTGCAAACTTGCAGAGACAAAGGCACCACAGTGTCCATTGTCTGTCTAATACGAGAAATTCATTGAACAGAAGCTGATAAAGAAAGTAGCATGCTGAGAATGGTGCCCAGCAATTTTATACATATTTAGAAATAATAAATATGGCGCCCCGCCCCCGCGACGCCCCACAGGCCCACGGGCTCGTCCCCGCGGCTCTTGAGGGCGTCGGCATTGCGGTGGCTGGGGGATTTCCTCGGGGTCGTCTCTGCTCCTTCCTTGGGGGGGGTTGCAGATATCCTGTGTCGGCCCCTCCTGGGCGACCTGCTTTAGGGAGTCCGGGGTTACGGGTCCCCTGACGCCTGCCTCTGTGCTCGGGGAAGGTGGGTCTTCGGTTCTCCACAATCACTATCAAGCTATTTCTGGATAATTTTCACCTAAACTAGTGCACTTTCACATCTCCTGCAGGTGCTGGGTCCCAGGTATTAAGTGTTCACTTATATACAGTAATCTTATAATTTATTTATTTATTTATGTTCTTTCACTTTCTTTTTTCAAGTATCACATTACACATGTCAGCTTACATAATCATATATATGATTTAGCAATGGCATCTAGGTGTTATTCGATTGTATCTGTTGCTTTATGTCTGTTGGTTGTGCTGTTCTTTTTGTGTCTCTTTCCAGGTGATGGAGCAGACAAAGAAGGTTTTATCATTCTCTCCCTTTTATCTCCTCTTTCTTTCACCTCTACTCTTTTTTTTCTCTTTTCTTTCACTTTTTGTTCTTCCTTTACTCTCCCATTGTCATGTCCATATAATTTGAAATTCTCCTTGCAGGAATCATAATAAAGCTATTTACAAGCATAAATCAAGCAGAGCACTATGGCGAAAGCTGTACGCTCCACTTGTAAAAGCAAAATCTGTTGAGCTCTATCTGGCATTGAGACATCAATTCCTATTGCCATATTGCTAGACAGGACACTGGGAAAAAAAAAAGAAATAATAAATATATTTAAACAATCTGCCCGAGGACCGCAGATTGCAAATTATAAGCCACACCCCTTTGGCTCTGTAACACCAATTGGATGCTCTGAAAGCACACAGGGTCTCAGTGGATTGACTTGTATAATGTAAAATGACAAACGATGTGGGATACCTGGTTGCCTATTATTGCAGAAATATGACTGGAAAGGTTTGAGACTCTGTTGGAAAACTGTTATCCCCCCATGATTGTGTAGCAGCCCATACCATGTACAGAACATAACATTTCTGTATTAAAAATATTTTTATTAAATGAGTCTTATGTAATATTTCAGTTTTCTGAGAAACTGAATTGTGGAGTTTCATTGTGTGTATGCCATGACACTTTAATGTCAATTTGTATGTAATAAATTCCACATTTTCTATCAAGTTATTGAAAATGTTTTACTTTTTCATAAGATTAAATTTTTTTGAGAAGGGATGTACATACTAATACAAAGCAAGACAGTTATATAAATTACTTACTTTAGATCCTGAAATGGCTCTGCCCTTATATGTGAAGTCTCCACAGAATGGCTAAACACCACCCCTTCGTCTCCTGTAGAAAGGGATAAAGAGGGTTAAATTAATGAAACTAAAAGCAGTTATTGCGACATCAATGCATCATAATCTTGCGTCATACATTCTTTGCACCACGGAGCTAATTTATTTTGTATATCATGCAAACTGTTCTCATTTTGCATTAGCAGTAAAACATGGTGCTGTGTTAATTTTTAGAAGCAGTATGAAGATGTGGAGGATAACATATGCAAGCATTTCAACTAGTAGAAAAGCTTGCTTTATTTATATGTAACATGGTTAAATTGGTTCAGGTTGAATCCTGCTAAAATGTACCATCTGCTGATAAAACGGTGTATTGCATTCACACTAGGAAGAGTGGGGTATTATGGGTAATCCTCAGAGCCATGAGGATCACTGACGAGGTAACGTGTCTCTGCTATTCGAAAAAAAAATATTATTTATACATTTTATAAAATATGTTTTTTTTTTTTTTTTTTGCATATTATTGAAATATGTTTAATCCATGTTACGCTAGTGTTGCTATTATATCGTTTTTTTGTTTTGTTTTAGAAATGTTTAGTTTGTGAGAAAGTGTGGCGGGGATTTCTCAAACAGTAACATTATGGCTCCTTGCAGGAGCTTGTTTTATGCCAGAGACTGACCTTACCTTGATGCCCATTATGTGAAATGCAGGTATGTTTTACCAACTCTCTTGTAGCAGATGGTTAACAAAAGGCTGAGTTTTATACTAACAGTTTTATATAAAGATGTGGTTCATTTATATTTTTGCATTGCTATTCCAAGATGCAAGTTTATATAAACTAAAATATAAAAATGGCATCCAGTAAATAAAATGTCAGCATTTTATTTTATTTTTCAGAGCATTTTAATTAATTATTTTACTTTCTTTGAAAAGGACACTCACTGGGTGTTCCTTTACTGTAAACAAAATCCACTATGCGATCCCTGTAATTTTCAATGACTTTATTGTGGTTACTGTATTATGGGTAATCCTCAGAACCATGAGGATCAATGACGAGGAGCTTGTTTTATGCCAGAGACTGACCTTACCTCGATGTCCATTATGTGAAATGCAGATGGAGAATTAAAGAAAACCAGCTGATGCCAGCTTGAGCTCCTTGTCATTTATTGCCACACCAAGAGAAGCCACCAGAACCACATAGGCCACATATACACATTTTTGTTCAGTTAGTCAAGCTGATGCATACATGATATTTTAATTATTAAAAGAAATGCCAAAAGTAAGTGATAATCATGCCCTAACTAATTCTGCTAAGAGTGCATTATACTTCTCCCAACACATGTCTATTTCTATTTGAAGGAAAAAGGTTGGCTCTGATAAAATGACGTGCTTAGCCCCCTGTGTCCAGCAGCCACCTCTGCAACTGTGAACAGATGTTTGGCAGTAGCTCTTGCTGAGACGATAGAGGGTATATTGAAAGCTCAGCACCGCGGCAAATTTAATACTGCATGAGGCAAAGTCACTGGCGGGCCCACAGATAACAAGATGACTGACTTAGTGTTTAAAGCCTAAGTCACGCGTAAACAAGTTTATTTGTAGGGATTTTTTCTGCAAACTATGAAAATTAGTGTGCACTTTCTAATTGTTGGCATCCTACACAATGCAGGTTATCTCGCCAACAACAATTTGGCATTTGTTTTCTAGCTTGCTTTGGGGATTTTGTTGCGGCTCTCTTGTTTACATGAAATGTTTATGAGCTTGTCACCCTCCGTTTGGTGGTACCTTTACTAATTCAGAATACCCAGAGAGTGTTTTCAGAGCACAGTCAGTGACCTGAAACTCACGAGCCAGGTACTTTAAATCCAGTGGTAATGTCACTCATTTCAAATTTGAAAAACACCAGCATATATAAACAGTGTCATTGTGTGTCTGCAGTTAGAGTTTGACATGTTTCTTTGGTCCGTCTGTCTTCTCCTCCATCTGTCACCCAGTAAAGGACAAAAGCAATCACCTCCAGCCCTAAACCTCTTTGCCCTCATTCTTTCAGAGTGCCTCTAATGGACAAATCTCTCAAATTGCCTTCAGCTTTATGTGAGTGTATCGTAGAGGATTTAGCACACTTTCACCTTCAAACTTCAATTCATGGAGTTTTGCATGTTTTGCACATCCATCACCCAGGTCATAATCAAAATAACAAATTATTATAAAAAGTTTTTAAAAATGCTCTTACATTATATGAATAATATATATTATTTGCTGCAGAAGATTACCTTTTTCTATTCAGTAATAGACATTTAGTACTGCACACTTTCATACAAATGTAAACCTTGAAGCTTTGTTTATCTATTAAAACAGATTTGGAGTTTCTTTATAACCTATTGGGTTATGTATTATATGTCCCTGGTAGTCATTAAGATCCTGGTATAGGTTCATATGAGTCCCACATACTTCAGATATTTTCCAGAAGAAATTTAAAAACTGACTCTTCCAAAATTAAAAACAAGACCAAAGAAAAAATCTTTACAGGCCAACAAGACAGCATTGTGTTTAGACAGATGTGGAGGAGGACAGAAAATGTCTTCAATTAAAGTGTTCGAGAGTTCAAGTTGAAAGCAGTTTCAATCGTTCTACAATCAAACAAAAAGGATCAACTGGTGGATTTCAAAGTTTTATTCAGAGAAAACTGAGTGAGTGAACATAAAAGCTTTCTCAGAGCCTTAAATGTTCTGATTTCAGTTCGCAAAAACAAGGCAAGGCACAACAACTGTTAGTGCGCCCTTTTGTACATGAGTGACCCTCTTAGAACAACAAATTGGTGCAGTACCCAAAAAACAATCATGCTTTTGTTAAGATTATATAAAATATATATTTTTTACTCAGCAAAAGGCACATAGCAGTTCCCCAAAAATTAAAAAAAAATGTAGCTGGATGACTCCGGGAACTCAAAATCTAAAGGGTACAAGCCTTTTCCTAAGTACAATGAAGCTGCTTCAAAAATGCATATTTCAACAAGATGAAACAAAACCAAATAGCCAACATAAACCAGGATTAGGTTAAATAATGGTACATGTGGAAATTGATCAATCCAAAAAATGGACTTAAATCTCACAATAATGTGAAATGGCCATGTACTAATTTAGAAGAGCAGTATGCAATTTTTTTTAATTATTTTAGATAGAACTAAAAAATATTGATGTGAAGAACTAAAGGTGCATTTTTAGATGGACTATGGTATGATATCACACACCATCTCTCTTTGCTGTGTTCTCCAGACTCTCATTTACAAAGCCAGGCTAACCGTACCTGCATGTACATGCATGTACATGCATGTGAACAGCTGCCAGTCTGGGATCAGCCCCTCTCTTCCCATTAAATGCTATTGTCAGAGCAGTGTAGTGTAGGAGTACAATGACGCAGAGCACGCCCAGTGGATCAAAACGTTCTCTTGCTAACAGCATTGTAAAGTTATGAGTTATTAACTACTTCACTAGACAAGTTCCTCTGAAAGGTGATGCTGTTTTGCTGTGTTTTTATCCTTTATACGCAAATGCGAGGCAACGGGTGAGAAAGTGGGCCGGGTTGCAGCTGGAGTGCAGGTAGAGTGAGTCGTGGCTTGTCACACATCATGTTTTGGTCTACAGACAGTGCTCAACTGCCTACCTAGTGATGAAATTTCGCTTTAAAGATACGATAAAATGACAACTATAGGTTAGCATTTTTATCACATTAAAAGAATGTCTAATTGTATCTTTGCTATTTGGAAGATTTTGAAGGACCTCCAAAGTTCTTTTATAAATAACAGATTAGTCCATTGATTCGGCCTTTTGATGTGTTTCTTTTTTATTTTAAATCTCACATAATCTCTACATTTAGAAAATAAGTACTGGAAATGATTAATGCATCCAAAGTGTTACTATAAAATTGATTTACAGCTTTGTGTTTTTAGAATCAAATGTTTTTTATATTGTTTTGTGTTGTAAATATTTCACTGGCGGATCCTAATACAAGTATGACTGCATTTTCATTTCAGCAGTTCTACAGTTTATGTGACGTTTTATTCCCACAATTTTATTCTTTTTAGCTAAACATATTTTTGGTGTTCAGGGTTGATTGTTATTTGAATGTGTCTTTGTTGTATTAGTAAAATCTTATTAATTGACTGATTATGTTAGATAAAGATGTTTGAGTTGCAATTAGTTGTAATTTCATAATTACAACTCAGTTATAGATTCAGGTTAGACAAAGCCTCCTAGTCTACATGACTAAATACCTGATGTCATTAAATGTAATAATTAATGTACAATAAATAGTAAAACATCTGACAAAAATAGCAAATCTGATAATATGAACAACTTTGTTGCAATGTTTATCACACACAGTATAAGTTAAACAGTTTATACATTGCATTACCTGTGACCCTAAGTTTCTCAGTACCGATGCTGACCTCTTCCTCATCTGCGGAAAACAGAACTCTCTCGCCATCAGCACTCTTCACTTCAAACCTTTGACACTGCGCCTCGACAATTTCTGAACCTGAAATGAGAGATAAAGTGTCTTAGGTTTAAAACATACTCTAAAACAGCAAATGGTGGGCCATGAAAGCAACCAAGTAGAGAATGTTGCTGCCCACATCCCTTTACTGAGCCATTAAGTCTTCAGCATTTAGATTGAAGAACTACAGAGGGTACTGAACTCCGAACAAGAGCATCTCTAACTTTGTTCAGGCTTTGACACCACACAAATGACGGAGAATAAATTGGGACTTTTTTACACGAATGTAGCAACTATCACGACTGTAGCTGCTGTGACATGTTGTCAGAAAATAAATCTATGAAAACAAAATGTCCCACTTAAGGAGAAAACATTCTGTGTTTGTGTGAGAACTTTTGTTTTATCAGAAAACACAAGAAATAGTTTTCTGAAAACTCTGTTTAAATTAAGGGAAAAATCTTAGAAGTGTTTACTCATAGACAGTAAAGTATAAATGCAATGCATGTACCAAACTCACCCAGAGAAAGATGATTCAATATAGTGACTAAAAGAAAGTACATTTATGATACAATTTTAATCTTAAGGATTGGTATGGTAAAAATCTTCTGGTTACAGGTTACAACCTCGAAAAGAAGAGAAGCAAAAAACAATCAAAAAATCTATATATTTACAGTATTTTCCAGACTCTAAGGCACACTTAAAACCCTTAAATGTTCTAAAAAAATTGATGGTGGGCCAAATAATCAGGTGCACCTTATATATATACTTGCCATTGTGCTTAATGATCTATTTTATGAGGTACAATGTACTCAAAAACACATTTGGGAAGAATATGTGTGGACATAGACACACATAGACAGGGAAATTCACGGTGTGCCTTATGGTCTGAAAAATACGGTCTATGTATATATATATATATATATATATATATATATATATATATATATATATATATATATATATATAGTCACTGATAAAGACTAAATCAAAATATAACAACTGTACATATAGACAGTATCAATTCAGAAATAAAAAAAACAAAAAAAACACCTTCAGTAACTCGACAACTTGGGATTCATGATTACACACAGCAGACTAGTAACAGTTCCTTTGTTAAATAAATGATGCTAATTATTGTCTACGTTTTTCATTTTTTCCTTTTGTTCATAGGAACTTGACCACATACCAGTCAGAATACTCATTTGTGTAACATCAGTGTTTGAGTTTGTTTAACATCATGCAGACAGTGAATTTTAGTCAACATTGGCAAACATGGTTGAGGATCTGGTAATTTATGTCAAGATGTGTTTGGCAGGGATGGGTGTGTTGGGATGAATGACTGATTGGACATGCCTGAACCAAAACAAGAAGAGGATTTATGCATTAACTGCATCAACTGCCTTACATGCTGGAGAATCTTGGCAGTCACAATCAAACTTTAATAGCTGAGATCCATCTGAAATCAAGCTCTATTTTATCTTCTTTCTCTGTTACTGCATTTTTCTGTCCAAATTTATCTCTTGAACTCTCACTCCTTGTGGCAATAAAACAGTGTCTGTACTTAACTTAAAAAAACTTTACAAACTTAATGTACATTCATATGTGTATGCAAAACTTAGCAGAAGGAAAATTGTGAGTTGTGGGGCAGGTGTCAGGGAAGAAAAATGAGGTTTAAAGAGGAAAAAGGACAAAAGTTGAAGCATGTTTAAATGAAAGATGTCCTCCTTTAGATTGGGTCTCTGGTATTTGAGTAGCACAGTTAGCTGATCCACTTTTGTCCTAAAATACAGCACATAGGACAGATTTCTTGCATGGATGCAGGCCAGCATAATTAGAAATACTTATTCACGAAAAAGTGTATTTTGCTTGTTCTGTGGTTGTGGAGTGTGTGTTATGAAAAGGCAAACTGTTGCCTACATTTCTTGTGGCAAGATAAAGTCAGACTTGGATAAGGAAGATATTGACTTATTAATTGCCCAAATAGGGAAAAAGGCTGCTGTATGTCTGTTTCAAACAAAAGCTGCAAATGTACAGATACTGTGAATCCAGTATTAAAATACAAGTTTAAATTATAAAAGGCTGCACAAGTGTAAGTGGTGAGTAAGAAGTTAAAACTAGTGAGACAGAATATAACAAAATAAGAATAAGTTAGCACACTTTTTTCCAGGGCTTGGCTTTAGGCATAACTGTTGCCAAACTTAAACCTCCTATTTAGCATTTGTCTATCCAAAACAACAATACCAATCAATGATAAAATAAGCTATGTTTTTTGCTGCGGTATTGTGACAACTTGTGTCATGAGAGCATTTCATATTATAACACCAAAATGTTTCTCATCAAAGTGAAATCAGTCTTGTGAAGCCCTGTTCAAATGCTGATGACATGTAACATTCTCTGGTGAGGTAACTGTCCAATGTTATTATGAGTCCGAGATTGGAAGGCGAGTGCTTTAATCTTAACACTCTATTGTGTATATGGCATCAACACTCCTTTTATGAAAGAAGGAAGTAGTTATATTTGCCTGTTGAGATGAAACTCATTTAATAAAAACAGTTTGTTAGGATGGCAAAGTTACAAATTCACTGAAGTCATCTTTATTTCTTAACATTTATATTTCCAAGTATTTGGTATGGCAATATTTTGGATTTGCTGTGGAAAAAGCAAACTGTGACTGAAAAACAAAATACAAATGATGTATAAGCACTGTGGAAATGCTGTGACTAGCCAAGTGTTAGCCAGCAATGTTGAATAGCGTCTATTTCACAGATTACTACTCTAAACCTTTTCCATTGTTGTTACATGGGTCTGGACTACGTTACACAACCTCTTGAGCAAAACCTAAAACATTTGACTGATCAAACACAAAATGAAAACTTCTACGCTGAACAGAAGTATTGTCAAATCTTGTATTGCAAATTCTATGCCCAGTACAAATTCTTTAAAACACAGTCTATCATTTATTAAACATTTCTTCTTACTTAATCTTACATTTTACAACAAAACACCAGTTATTTTTAGTTTCCCACAAAAAATAATACTAAAATTTTGTCTCATTTAGCTCTATTGGACCCAATATCATGTTTTGTCTCTTTTCATTCATTAAATGTATCATTAAATGTTATTATTGTTTGGCACAACAGACAAAGTACTTGAAGTTGGCTGCCCATCAGTACCAAGTAATCAGGGATGAAATTTGCTTTTGCGACAGGTTAACAAAAGGCCATTGGGTGTTTTAAATAGCAGTCTCTTTGACTATGGAGCATCTTTACAAATGCAGATGCATTAAACTAGTTCTTCATCAATCACACATTTATATTGTTGTGACTAAAAAAACATGCTAATGACTCCATAGGCAGTCAGATTTGTTATGTTTGAGAGCTTTGTGGTCGAAGTGTTGCAATGAGATTACATTAGCTACATTCAGTTGGCACTGTGCTTGGCTGACAACAAAATCCTTCTGTAGTGATGCTCTTGTTTGCATCTGCATAAGCTATAACAATAGGAGTGTTATGGACCACTTGAGAAATCTGGTGAGAACGACATACATGGAGCTTTCCTCCTTTTTGGATTTGCTTTGAGCGTACTTGCCTCAAGCCCAAGGTGTAGACGAAACAGGCATTGGATCTGAAATTTTTGGAGAACTCTAACAATGGCTAAACAATACTTCCATCCATCCTGTGTCAGATGGAATATGTGTATCAAAAAGAATGTGGCAAAAACTTTTAAAATAAAGTTGTACTTTACCTCAAGAAGTGAGTCCACCCTTTTCCGCCTTGAACAAAACAAAATGTGAAAATACATGAACATGAATATGTGAACAGTTATTAATGTAATGTTCACAGAAAGTAGTAAAAGGCCATGATGTCAAAGCTAGTGGCAGACAAACTGTCAGATTTTTAGGCATATGTAAGAAGTTATCATATTCAGGGTGGTGCTGCTGCATGAGCATGAATGTATAGTATAGACAGCTGTACTCGTGTTGGTGATTGACCGAGGAGCAAGTCTTTAAAAAACTGGTAGATAGGAGGTGATGCAAGACTTATGACTGGAGTGACGTGACATGCAGTGAAATGACAGCTGAGAACCGGAGAGGAGGGAACTTTTTTTTTGACAACTGCAAAGCTGTGGGCTTACAGTTATCTGACTGGTTTGAGTGAAAGCCAAGTCTAAATGTTCTCTATAAACAGACTGAGCTCGAAGCTGGAAAAGGAGGACATCCACTAATGCAAAAAGCCTCCCGAAAAAAGCATGAGGATAAAAAGTACTTACAAATATTAAATATTATTTAGGATTTGCATTGCATGTTTTGTAATGCATAAAATTTATAGCTTATGACTTGCATGGCTTTTTTTTTGTCAAATTTATTTCCCCTAAGATTATGCAAGAACTCTGCCTATGAATTTAATGCCAAACAAAGTTAACCCTGAGGAATGAAAGGTGAGTAACTACAAAGTAATTTAAAACTCTGTGCAATGTGCCAGAAGCCGCAGCATTTGGAAATGGTGGCCAGAGGTTATTTGTTCAAAATAATTGTTTGGAGAACTGGAAGACAACGGTTTTATACCTGGCAGAAAAAAAGCTCTACTGAGTATTTCTTTCTTTATGCAAACAAAATACATTAAAGTAATATAAACTGAAACAGCAAATGTGGTAAATTTGGAATTATTTTCCTTCACAAAAGATAATGTGTGCTTACTTTATATGGGTTTGTGCTGAGGAGGAAGATGAAAGGATTCAAGTGTCTCAGCATTAACCCTCAGGGGTTAAAAAATCCCCAGGTTTCAAACACACCAAATGGCAGAACATATTCCCAAAATGTAATGACTGTGTAAACTTTTCTCTTTCCTCTTCCCTCTTCCTGCTGACCTGCGGGTGGCAAATGTTAATTCTGTGTAAATGAACTGTTTTTGGACAGCTAATTGCCTCCTGCAATTGTCTCTCTTCTGGATCACACCAAAGTAATTCTGTGACCACCAGAAACAGCGGGAGTCCTCTTTAGGTACCCTTAATAATTAATTCAATGATTTAAATAATCACTTCCTAACAGGATTTCCTCTTTAGTTACAAGTGCCTTCCTCAACAGGACCCTTCAGCAATGATAATGCATAAGAACACCTCAGTGATAGGACAAGTTTCAGTGAATGAAACGAGCAAAGTGTACCGTTCAGTGCATGTGAGAGAAGTATTCATTCATAGTTGAACATATGCTGTAATGGAGTACAATGCCGATACAGTATATCGTCATGCATATCTAAGTAATATATTACTTTATACATCCATGTCAAATATATCATCTGCTAAATCATCTTTGTTTTTGTGTTGCCTTGACACACAGAAATTTAGTTTAGGTTTGGAGATTATGAAAAACCAACTCATAACCGCTTCATACTGACCTGGTTTAAGCATTCTTTTTGTGGTTGTCAGGTTTGATAAATATCACATTTAAGTTTCAACAATTTCATTAAGATGCTAACTATATAAGTTTAGTCCATTTACATTTACATTTATATAACTGACAAATAGAATCATATGAGAACATTTGAGTGGTCTGTTGAGTCATCCCTCAGTAGCAGGATCTAGTAGCTTTTTAGCACCCATACTTGAGTAGGACAATGTTGATGCATCCAAAAACATTTATAACAAATTACAGCTATCTATGTTATATTCCTAATTACATTGTTGCAACAGAACTATATGCAAATGAGATATTATTCTTTAATTCAAGTTAAAGTCTGCAATTTTAGCATCCATTGTACTTGGCAAGAGTGAAACACCAAAGAACTAGAGGGTGTCCACAGTCCAAGTAAAACAAGTGCGTTTTTGTTAATTACCCTAAATGTTGTTGAACTAATCGACTGAAAAAAAAAAGTTAAATTATTACAATCTTTCACAGTCCATCAAAAATTATTGTCAACAGGTATTTGCATATTATGAGTGTATTTATCGTTTTGTCTGTATCAGGTCGCAGGGGAGCTGGTGCCAAATTTCACTAATATTGGGATGAGAAACAGGACGTATGTTTCTTAAGATCGCCAGTCCATCAAAAGACAACACAGAAACACTAAGGACAAAAACTTGCATTAACTAACCCATAGGACTGATCTTAAAACCCAGGACCTTTTTCTTTTAATAGGCTACAGGTCTAGCATCTTTTCCACAGTACACTTCAAAAACAATTGATACAAACATATATTTTTAAAATAACTATCAGTTGAAAAGAAAGCAGGTTAAGTAGGATGAGGTTACAAAAAACAAATCATACATACATACATACATACATACATACATACATACATACATACATACATACATACATACATACATACATACATACATACATACATACATACATACATACATACATGTATGCATAAATATGACATACATTGTCTCTCCCAACCCTTAGATGCACATTATAATTGCATACACACATTGAAGGGGTGTAATTGTACACATATTTGCACAGCTCTGGCGGTTCAGTACATATATGTACCAAAGAAATACAGGCTTTTATTCATGCCTAAAAAAAATATGCGGATGGACTGACAGATAAACAGACAGATACGTTTTTCTTCGGTTCATTTTTCTTTCTCTACTATAGCTGCACGAGAAACCTTAATGTTCCCAAATTGCAGCTAACTGCCAGGGAGCTGGTGAAAGGAGTGACATCTCAGGGTGTCAATGTCTCCATAATGATTAGATTTGGTGTGCATGCCAGCGGGTTGTTTAGGGGGCTTTCTAGAAAAAAATAAATATTTTCTTAGTTTAACAAGTGTGTTTTACAATGACACTTTGACTTCAACCATGAGTATTTAGCTTTTTAGCAATAAACGCTCCAGGTGGTATCTGGTGTAAAAGAAAGGATAGACATAAGAAAATGTGTCTCATGCTAACTGTTAACTAAGGTGGGTCTTTTGTGATGCAAAAGGGTTTATTTTTGTTCAAAGACCCCATGATTTTTTTTTAGTATTTTAAGTTTATTTTAATTCAGTAAAAGCTAAAATTATATTATTCTAATTCACAATCTTTACCAGGGCTGTCAATGGTTGTAGATATGATCTTCATTTTATTTAATCATTTTACCTATGTAACACTTAATCTAAATTAAATATTTAAAATAATTTATTTCAAAATACAGTAGAATTTAGAGTGTAAAGGTTGGTAGGGGTTAATGATGACCCACATCAAAAATGACGTCGCCAGCATGTAATGTAAAACAGCATACTGAATATGGTTGTTAAAATGTTGTTCACCTTAACTAAAATAAATAAATAATAAATACTTAAATAAATAAACATTTCAGGACAAAATTATATTTCATTTGCTGGACTTTGAAAGATGTGCTTATGTAAAAAAAAAATACTAATTTTCAACTGGTCATAATGTGTTTTCTTTTTACCTGTTTCAGGTTGTTATAAAAATGAATAGAATCTAAAAAAAATCTATATATTCCAAGCGTCTCAATTTGTATTAAGAGTTAATGGATGGAACACATTAAGTAGTGCCAGTCTAACTGTTTTACTACACTCCATTAAAGTATTGAGGCCATAATAAAAGTTATATGGGTTTGCTCTCCTGGAGTTTAATTCAAGGTTTTAAATTAGGTCTTCCAGCAATGAAGGGATATGACGCAAGACGACATCATAAAAGGACTGCGGGGTCGCTACAAAGAACAGTGTAAGCCAAGTAAACACTTTATGCATGGTAGATTTTCTCAAACAGGTCTAGCTCTCTCCATTGCTCTCTTACATTCCTGTAGATGAGGAATCAGAGGAGCTACTTAAACAGTATGTGACATTCATGTAAATATTTCTTCTGTTGATGTGTGTCTGCAGCTTCGATACACATGCATGGACATGCAAATTTGCATATGTGAATACTAATGTGTGCTTGTTCTAAGAAACATGTCTAAAATTAGGTTGGTCTTGTCCTTTGGCTATGGGGAGAAAGTTAACCTTATTTTGTCCCTTTTTAATCACTCTTTAGGTTTCCTGAGGGTAATATTTTGGCATAGGCTAAGTGTTGCATTAAGGCTTTTAACTAAAAAGTGAGGTTATATAAATCAAAGTGTGTTGTCCTTGTACTTCTTTAATGTGGATTTTCAAAACACATTTAGTATGTCTGACAGCTTTAAATGATTTTCCTCTTTATGATTTGGGGTATAGGTCATTAATTCAAGACTGTACACATTCATAGTAGATTAATGTTAGACCTTTTCAGTAGAATAATTGGCAAAAACTATTTTGTACATCTGAAATCAGAATGACCTAAAATGACATTTCCGCATAACATCACAGACCTTCCTAAATAGGTCTTTTCATCATTAGGCCAATCTACTCTTACTTTCCATTATAGCAGTTTAAGCTCTCTGCTTTTTAAAAAAATATAAAAAGGTTGCTGTGCAACCCCTCAAGAAAAAGAAAATCTGCCTTGAGTCTTCTGTTCTGTCTAATTTTAGGCTGGCTTCTAGGCAAACTTTTTTTGGCGCAAGTAATGGAAAAATGTCTGTATCCAACTTTACTTCATCCTCTGTGACCATACAATCCTGTAAGTGATCCCAGTCCAGGTTTAACACTTACCATAGCACTGTTATGGGTCTATAATGATATCTGTTTAGCAACAGACTGTCGTTTGTAAGCTACTTTTGTCATTAGATTTAAAAGCCACATTGGACACTGTCAGCCATGAGACTGTCATCTTTAGGATGGAGCAGGGGAAGGGCATCAAAGTTTCAACTCTGGAGTTTTTCTCTTTTTTTTTTTTTGACAAACTCAAGTTTTATTTTTCAGCAATAAGAATTTTATCTCAACTTCTGCTGAACTACCATGGGGGTTACAAATAGAATCCATTCTTCCTCCTCTTATATTTTCACTGTATCTGCTGATGTCTGGTGCTATTTAAAACATTTTAAACACTTTTTTCAGCAGATCCCTGTCTAATTAAATTTCCACTGTAGCACACTGATGGTTACAATAGTCATTCCTGGAATGCCTTACTAACTTCATTATATGGAATAAATCATCTGAACTTAAATAAGAACAATACTGGAGTCACTGGCCATATACAAATAAAAAAATATCACAAATGTGGGTGGGAAAATGGATACCAACCATAAAATTGACAACAAGATAGAAAAGTGGCCATATCCTGCTTTTTTCTGTAATAGAACATATAGAAAGATAAAGCTAAATTCTTTCAAATGTAAGCTTGAAAAACTAAAACATGCTATTGTTACATAGCATCTTAATTCTTGTAATGCCATTCCTTTTAAAAAGGACAATGCTAAAGAAGGGTCACTACAAGCCGCAGAAAAAGTTTTAACTGGAACAAATAAACATGATATCTGATTTAAAACCATGGTAACTTCTACTCTCTGGGCTTTAACCCTGTATGAGATGTTGACTGATGGAATGTTATTATACTCTAAGTTACTGTTAAGGAAAATATAATGCAATAATTTAATAATTATGGTAAATGGCTTGTACTTGTATAGCGCTTTATGAAGTCCGACGACCCCAAAGCGCTTTACACTACAGTCACTCATTCACCCACACATTTACACACACATTCACACCCTGACACTGGTGAGCTATGTTAGTAGCCACAGCTGCCCTGGAACAGGCTGACTGAAGTGAGGCTGCCATACATCGGTGCCACCTGACCCTCTGACCACCAGCAGCAGGCAATGCGGGTGAAGTGTCTTGCCTAAGGACTGAGGCAGTCAAAGCAGATCGAACTGGCAACCCGTCAATTACAGGACAAACACCCTATCTCATGCGCCATGGTTGCACCATGTTCAATTGCAACAAACATATAATTTAATTTTGCATGAAAGAAAATGCAGCAGCTGAATAAGAACAGCTTGTGTGTGTGTAAGATAAGGTTGCCCCTGGAAACGTTAGGGGTGCTGTTTTTAAGACATCTAAGGAGTCTTTGTTGCACCCCTGTAGAGACTGGGATTATGCCTTGTTTGGGGTTAGTTTCTTTACTTTATGGGACCAAAGCTGCACAGTGACATACAGGTATAAATCTTCAAGAAAGAAGCCTTATGAAACTGGAAAAGACTGGCACAACTACATGGGTGATTGGTATAAATCTGAGTCCACCACCACCCAACAGCAGGGCCTAGGTGTTGACGTCACAAATATTAGAAAAGTTTGTGTACAACTAAGTTGAGTTATCCTTTTTTTCGCCCAATGCACCAAAGACACGTCTGAGATCAATTCATCTGTTGGCGGAAGTGGTTAAGGTCCACATATACATGCTTTGTACTGTTCAACTCTTTTAATACAATGGGTTTCAACTTTAATCCTTCTCTCTGTGATTTATTAATAATAAAATGTGTCCTGAAGTTCCAGAATAAAAGAACACAGTTAGGGGAGATTTTTCTCTAACATTATCTTGTGAAAAGGATCAAGTTTAAAATCTTGCTGATGGTCTTTGAGTCACAATTTCAGAGTTGCTAGTCAGGTTTCAACCATGTAGACTTCTCAGGTCATCAGTGACCTATTTGCGTTGCACACCCAGGGCAAAAACTAAAGAAGAGGAGGCAGCATTTAGTTTCTTTGATCCTCCGCTCTGGAACGACATGGGATGAAATAAAAAAAAAAACTGTTGGCAAATGTTTCAGGTGACACTTTGATGTTTTGGAGTTTATCTTTTCAAATCTGTTTTTCCTGCTAAGCACTTCAAATTCTCATGTGTATGAATGGTGCTAAACAAATAAACTTGTGTTATCTTATTGGTTTTATAATTTTTCATTCCTCCCTTTTTAACCAGTGTTTTCTTCTGTCGTTGTGTATTTTTATTCTCTGGCTGACCCATTTTCAGGTCCAGTTTTATTGTGCAACAATTTGGCCAGCTTGGAAATTGATTTCTACAGTAATTTATAAATAAATCAGTAGGGCATGTGTTGTTCGAAGATTTTCTTGGCACTAGTGGAATTTATCGAACAGTAATTCGACAGGAAAGAGGGTGAGGAGAGAAGTTAAAGGCATGCAACAAATGGCCTGGGAATCAAACCCAAAACAACCACATTTAGGACTATAGCCTCTGTGGCTGGAGTGCCTGCTCTACCAACTGAGCTACCCAACACCCTAGTCTGGCCTGGTCTGATATGGTACGTCATAGTATGGTATAGTTTGGTACAATATGGTTTAGTATGGTTGCAGCCCCGGTGGCATGAGTGGGCATTGGGGGGCCGTGCCCCCTTCCAGAGCTCGCTATGCCCGCTCGCAGAGCCAGCTGTGCCCGCCGTGGACTGGAAGCTGGGTTTTGTTTTTTTACCTCGGAGTGGCCAACTTTCTATTATTCCTATGTTGATTAGTCAAACATACAATTTAAACAATCAAATCAATCACTGAAGGCAACATGCTAACCAGTTACTCTGGCTAGCATGTTGACAACAGGCACATGAGAGCAAACAAGAAGCAGCGGCATTCATTTCTGTATTAAACGTAAGTGCTGAAGTCAACACTGGAGTGAAAATTAATGCTAAGGCAGCTGGGGAGCACAAGCAGAAAAACCAAGCAGCCAAACTCCAAATGGAAGAAACTTGGGTTACTTGCAGACAGAATGGAACCATGCTTTTTTCGGATCCTTGTGCTCTTTAGCTGCTGTAGTTACATCGCCTAGTATGAATGTTTACTTCTGTCAGTGTTCAAACTGACATCAGTGCTTATGTTTATCAGCTCAACTTTTGAGTTAACTGAAGGGACACAACACTACACTCTAGGGTGCCAGATCTGACCAATAGTTTCTCCCCTGAACACAACGTAAAACACGCCCAGCTAAAACAAAATCTCAAACTACATTCATGTTAAAAACATAGAACTATTAAACAAACAATAAAGAACTGGCCATAAGCACACAACTACACTGAAGCAAAGACAAATAAAGAAAGTAAAGGAAAAAAATTGCATTCAGCCTCCCCCCAAAAAATGTGGATTCAGGCACCCAAATCACACACACCAGATCACTATAATAATCACCTTGTCATAGCAAGCAGAAATAATTCTTACCAAGATGAGTTATAAATCTATATCTAAAACTCCTTTCTCTCAAAGAGTATAAATATATCAAGGATTTCTCTTTCACACACAGCCATGAGATATTTTGAATTTGATCAGTAGAACTCAACACCAACGTTTACAACATTGACCAATACCATTTTATATTGATACATGAGAAACCAGAGACTATTATTTATGATGATATCAGGTTCGACAAATTCTACACATATAAAAATAAATTAACTAATAAAATGAATGCAAAGACATGGCATTTCATTAAAATGTCACAACCTTTTTAGTTTTCTGCCACACAATGACAGTTATTTTCAAATATTTTGTCATTCTTTCTAAAAACCTGCCAAATGTTAAAAGCTTCCCAAATTTTTTCAAACTACACATGAGCCAATTTTTCCAGCCCGATGTGTTCAAAAGAAGCCCAATGGGGTGGAAAACAACCCGATCTGGGAGCATTGACCACACTATTGCTTTTTCTTTTTGTTTTTTAAGACTTTGGGGTTTTATTGAGATAATTTTGTATCAACACTGTAGGAGTGGTCACAGAGCGAATGTTTTGTCTGAAGGATATAAAATGTTTTTTGATGTGCCCCCCTTTAAGTTGTTTCTGCAGCTGGGTCTGTAAAGGTGCTATGGTATGGTCAACATGTGATGAAAAAAACAACAACAATCTGTATCACCAATCCTGTGCAAAAAAAGCAAAGAACATTACCTATATAAGGTATTAAATTTGGCATTTATCAACCATGAACAGTGTTATTACAATGTCTACAGAACATTACAGTTTCTACCTTGTCCTTTCTATATGATGTTTTCAAACTGTCTAATCACTATAGCAGAGCAGATCTCTCACAATACCTCTTTGCAGCACTGTGTTTGGAATAGAGATAATTCTGAAATTTAATAAAAATTATTTTAATAAAAAAAAAAAATCAAATTAGAAAGAATTTGGAACCTGTT
Source organism: Fundulus heteroclitus (assembly GCF_011125445.2). Classification (NCBI taxonomy): domain Eukaryota; kingdom Metazoa; phylum Chordata; class Actinopteri; order Cyprinodontiformes; family Fundulidae; genus Fundulus; species Fundulus heteroclitus. The sequence goes on along the minus strand of NW_023397186.1, from coordinate 629,517 downwards.
TTACTCATGATCCGACTGCATTTAAGATTACTGACAATTTAACCCTTGTCACAAGCTAAGCTTGGAAACTTTACTGCATGTAGCCACAGTAATTTATATGCTCCTATGAGGATCAGCACTTACGGTAGACAATAAACATAATTTGTATGTTCTAAGGCATGATTAAAGTCAATAAAGTGGTTCTTGCAACTTTATACACAGGATGAAGTGAAATCCACATTTTTTTGTGCATAGTGATGGATATCAAGAATCAACAAGTAGCATAAAAAATACTTTCTGTCTTTATTTAAAATCAATGATACATGACACAAATTCTGAGCCTTTGTGAAATGGCAGCGTATCCCTTTATGTTTATGTTTCACACACATTTTGCAAGAATTTTTCTTTTAATTGTTGTAAAAATATTTAAAATCTACCTTCAAACCACAGTGTTGTTTACTTCATGAACAAACAATGTTTCTTCTAACCTGTCTCACAATCTGTTAATGTGACATCAGATTTTTTTCATCAAGAGCAACGTAGAAATGTCCAACTTTTAACATTTTGCGCACCTGAAGCTGTACGATTTGCAAGACATATATACTACACAGTATGAAATGATAAACAACTACAGCATCATCATTATCATGTTGTTGAAAAAAAAACCTTGACAATGTTTTATACCTTCATAGCTTTTTTAAACAAATGTCTGCAGTTCAGATATTAATGAGTTCATACTGTATATGAAATGCAATATGCAGTTTTGCTCTCTGTGTTGGTCAAATTTAACAAAAATACACAACATATACGCTAAAAAAACACTTGTTTAAAGATCATTTTCCGTAACTGTTGAGTCACCCCTTTCTTTGGGACTTGTTTTATATGCCATCGATCACTTGATGAACCATACAGCAGCTCCTTCTATGCTGCCATTTTCTGTAATTTAGGCCCTCTCTGATTGAATGTTTCTGCTCTTAAGCTGACAAGTGGATCAGCTTCTCTCTTTTACTTTATGGCACTTAAAAAATGATGGAACATATCTGTTTTTCTGCTCCATTAAGAACAGAATGGATTTTGGCCTTATTTCCACCTGCCTCAATCTTTTTCAATACATTTATTGAAGCTCACCATATGGGATATTTTGGTTGCGCCGCTTATGCAGAACACACTTGTTTATCAGTATACAACAACAATATTTTTAACCAGATGTAGTCTTCAGTGGTGGCTAGTGATAAAAAAAAAAGATTTTGGGGTAGGTCAGGGTTTACAACACAACACTATACTTGCATATAAGATTTGCTCTCCTCTCCTTCATGCTAGCTCATTTTTAATGAATTTCTGATTGAAATCTGTTTGATCTCACAAACAAATCTCTTTTCAATGGAGAGCATGGTCAGTGCAATCAGCCTCCCCTGGGTCATGGTGCTTTTCTGAGAAAGGGTTTTACTTTTGTCCAGGTTGAAAAGCACCTTTCAGTTTCTGCTGTGGTCACTGGTGTGGTGATGGTAATCTTTAAAAGAGTGACTGTTTCTGAAAAGACCTCTTCTTGATTGTTTTGAATGAACAACCGCAATAGGCCCGGAGAATCACAACAAGGTCTGAACTTTTCTTTGCTGTGAATGAGACCAAGTTATTTCTTCAGCTTGGTACCATCCAGCACTAGGTAGGCCTTCAAGGTGCTGTGCAGTGCATCTGAAGGAAATGACCTGCGATTTTCCCTAACCCTGTCCCCACAAGGTTGCATAGACAAGATGGTCTGTGAAGGAAAACTGTTGCCTGGTGCGTTCCAGAATGGTGTTGCAGACCTACAGGGATAAGAATACAAAATAAATATTGAAAGAAACAATTACCCAATCCATTTAATTTTGTTGACACTCTGTTGCTGCATTATTTTGGAAATAAATGTCTTGCTATTTTTGAGAACTGCAATTGTGATATGATTTTAAGTATCAAAAAATGTTTTATTGTCCTTAAAAACACCACAAAAATAGTGGTGATCAGGTTATAGGCTAGAACATGTCTGCACTGTTTTATATATATTTCAATTGGTGTTTCAAACACATTCCTCCCTCAACAAATATAACAACCTTAGGTGAAACATGAAAAATGACTGATTTCTCGAATTCACCTCTTCTGCAACACGTCTCTGAACTGAGAACCTGATGTGTCTTTGCCGGCAAACTCACTTTTTTGTTAACCCACAAAGTGCAGAGTATTTCTGTGAAGGATAAAGATAAGTTACAATGAACATCACAAAGAGGGTAGAGATAATGATTAAAAATGTGACAATCATATTACTAACAATACTACTAATTACCTGTTTGTAATGTTCTGCTTGACCTGCTGGATGCTCTTTGATGTGGACATACTCTATGTCCTTCTTCTGGAGCTTGGCATAGAAGAGGTCCACATGTGGCGTGATGTGGTGATATTTTAGAAAAAACTTCCAGCAGCATGGCAAAGTTAGCATGTTTCAAAGAGATGTTAAAGGTCTCTCACCCCCACAGTTGTCAACAAAACTTCAGTGCCAACACTTTGAAAAGCAAGCAGGGAAAAAAAAAACAAAAAACATTTCTAACATCAAATCCAGCTAGCCAACTGGGTTTGGCAAAGCATAGGCATCTGTCCACAGTCCCTTACACACTGTTTTTAAATCTAGTTGGTCCTGTCCTATTTACTTCTTATTTATCATCTTTTTCCTCCAGCAAAAGCTTAATGAAATTATTATTTTGTAAATAAAAGGCCAAACTATCTGTCGCTGCCACCCTCGTCTCCTGTCTGTTTTTTTTTTTTGTTTTTTTGTGGTCTGACTCTTATTATTGCATCATGTGTGAATGACATCCGCACATCTGAGTAGCCTGAGGTGTGGCCTTGATTGACAGGTATTATGAATTAACCGATGTGATTAAGAATGACACAAAAAGCACTGATTGTCAAGGCAATTATCTTTTTCCTTACAATAAACCAAAATTCTAGAACAACTGATTCTGTCAACCCTTTGGCTTTTTTTAAATAAAAAATAAAAAAATACCAAAACAGTGTTACAACCAGCATTACAATTATTTGGTAAAACTTATTATTAGGTGGAACAAAAACATCTTTTCTGTCATAAGAAGTCATTAATCATTCATTTGCAGTATTACCATTATACGATTTGTGTACCTGAGAGATTTATACAAGTAACATCTAACAACTCAGTAAACGTTTTGCTATCATAGTAAAACAAAGTCAAGAACATATGATAGTTAATTTTTTATTCTTCTAATTATTTTTCATGTTTATTTTAATATATTTATTTACTTATTTTTTCCCTTCTTTCAAGAGTTGCTATTTTTAAATGTTGTTGTGCATTCTTGCACAATGACAAAAAAGGATTCTGATATGATAGTTCATTTTTAAACCATGAGATTTAATTGTATTTACAACAAATAACTTTTAATAGCAATTGCAAAATCAGCATTTTCTAGTTATAGCAGCAGTCTGCATATTTTCTAGATTGTACATACCTTGTGTCAAAGTCTTCCAACAGGCACTACATTTTTCAGACCCTATAGGATCCTAGGGAGATACAGACTAAAAGCTTTAAAGAATACAGTGAATCAATTGTCCATAATCCTGTTAGCCCCCCTGCTGTTTGTTGAAGGTTCTTATCACGTCTCTGTAAAGTGTAGACTATATTAATTTTCCTCCAGGTTTATTACAGTAACAATATTGTTTGATTTTACTGCTACAAAGGTATGTACAAAACAGATGAACAGCTGTCTTTCATTTTCTCCGCCTCAATACTTAAATATAATCATAGAAGGTCATTGTCAGCAGCAGTGCTTACTCTGCAGCAGGCAGATTGTCCATTGACAGCAGACATCTGCAGCAAGCTCTGTTCGTACATTTAAGCTTAAATGGGAAATCAGAAAAACACTTCTATTGAAATATACATATAGGAGAAGTCTATTTATAAATAATTAATCTTTTTCTCATATGTATTTCAATATGTTCGCTTTGCAACAACTTTTCAACTGGAAGCCTCAACTTTGGGAGTGAAATCAGCCGAAAAACATCTTCTGCAGCAACACAGAACCAGGGTATGAGGATTTCCGACCTCATTCCAACATCTCATCCATGAATCAAATCCTTAATGGGTCGGATACCAACACTGGATCGGATTAGTGGCATCCCTTATTCAAAGATATTTCAGTTTATCCAGCCTTTTACAAATAAATAAATAATACTTAGAAAACACAGTTCAGCTAAATATTTAGATCTCTTAACTGTTTGTGTTTTCAGATATGTTTGACTTCAGAAATACCGCATCACGTTAGTTACCTTTGTCCACTAACTTAGCTTGTTTAAGTCATTTCCCATGCTAAAGTTAACCCATTAATAAAATGCGCCGATTTATACACAAACAAATCTGTGTTTAGCCTACAGGTCAGGTTTAAAACTACATTTGAGACATTAAATTGCACTTAAATGTACATCTGTTAGTCAACTAAGGAACATTAAGCTGTTTAATTTGTGGACATAATGAAATATGTGTTATGATGAGGTTCTTCTGACAGATTAAAGTAGTGTTGGAAAATAACCTTTAAGCAGGTATTTGACATAATTTTCCCTATGCCCAAATTTCTGTATCATAAATGTATGTTTTGGTCTGATTGCATATTCTAATCTTAAATGTCTTGTTTTCATTAGCTTTGAGTGGGAAACAAATAATTATAATTAACATATATAAGCCTTAAAAATATCAATGTGTATGTTTTCAATCTATATAAAGAGTTTCATTTTGTGTATTGAGACACTGAAATAAACTTACTTCTCAATAATATTCTGATTTATTAAATGACTGGATATAAAAGTAGGAAACAGAAACTTAATCATCACTTAATTTTTATTTTTACTTTTAATTTGATCTATTCCTAAATGAGGGTGTGGCCGTATTTTGCCATCATAGGATTTTACTGATATGAGTGATGCAGCAAAAACCAAACACACTCTTTGCCATTACTTTGTTCCCTCCTGAGGGCTCATCTTTGAGAGACAAGGTCTAAGAGCATGGATTGGCCTTCGGCTTCTCATCTCAGTTTTATTGCTCTCCTCCTTTCATCCCTCTGTTCTCTCTCTTCCACTCTGTTGCTGTCAGCTCGTTAAAGTGAGTGAGAACCTGTCATCTTTGTCTTTTGAATGGCCAACTATAAAGATGATGAGTGAACTTGGGAGTTTTGAAGCCGTACCCTTTCACCCGCCTAGGTGATGATGTCCTGGGATTAGAGGGAGTGAAATGTTGTCTAGATGGCATTGATTATTTAAAACTGTGCGATATAGATGGAGGAATAATTTATTTTACCTTTTCATATATCTAACAATAATCTGCAGTGTATGCTGTTCTGAAATAGTTTTTAAACAAAGAAAAGCAAGAAAAAACATAAAAAATGAGATAGCTCTACTTTCTTTGTTTTTGACAATAATAGAATAAAAGGTAAATTCCAAAAGGTAATTTGTAGAATATGTTTGTTTTGTCTTTCGTAACTCATGAAATTTCAAATTAGTGAATCATCCAATTCCTTCTTTTTTTCAGGCTTACTTTTATCACTTCAGTATCTTTATCTTCTTACTCCAGTTGTGTTACCTTTCATCTTGGTTAAATCACACATGTAATTTCCTAGCTGATAAAGCTATGGTGTCTAATCAAGAAATTTGTAACCTTTAAAATCCAAAGAGTCATTTTGATCAGTCAAGCAAAATAAAACTTCTTTAGAGTCACAGATGTTTCATTACCTTTTGAAATAGACAATTTTGTTTATAGATATCGACTATAGGATGGTTGTAATTTTTTAAGAAGCTGAATTTTCTATGTTTAGGTTTTAAAATAAGAAAAAAACATCAACCTTTTGTGAAAATTGCATGTTTCTTCTATTGCATGTTGATATTTGTTGAAAATTATATAAATAAAGCTTATTGTTTCCAACTTATTGACAGAAAAAATAGCTAAAAAATGATTAGGCCTACTGGCACTTAAACAACATTCTGTTGTTGAAATGTAATGCAATTATTCTATTAAAAACTGCTTAAACCTTCATTTCTACAAGTGGATCAAAAATATAGAACATAAAGAATATCTTTAAAACTCATTTCAGAAAGTGAAACTCATCTTTTTCTTTTGGGTTTTCCTTTTCAGGGGTTGCCATAGGGAGTAATCTGTCTTCATCTAACCCTACATTCTGCATCTTATTCTCTCACACCAACTACCTTCATTATCCTCTTTGTCTCCATCCATAAAACTCCTCTTTGGTCTTCCTCTAGGTCTCCTGTCTAGCAGTTCCAGCTTCAGGATCCTTCTACCGGTCTACTCACTACCCATCCTCTGTGCATGTCCAAACCATCTCAGTTTGGCTTCTCTGGCTTTATCTCCAATACATCTAACAAGAGCTGTACATCTGATGGAGTCATTCCTCATCCTATCCATCCTCATCACACCCAAGCAGAACCTCAACATTTTCATCTCTGATACCTCCAGCTCTGCCTCCTGTCTCTTCCTCAGTGCCACTGTCTCCAGACCATACAACATAACTGGTCTCACCACCATCTCGTACACCTTTCCTTCCCTTCTCATTCATTATCTTTCATCACACAGCACACTAGAACCGTTCTCCACCCATTCCAGCCTTCTTGGACATGCTTCATTTCCTCTTTTCCACACTCATCGTTTTCTCTGGACTGTTAACCCTGAGTACTTAAAATGGTCCGCCTTCTTTATCTCCACTCCCTGTAACCTCATGTCTCAACTTGGGTCCCTCTCATTCACACACATATATACTGTCTTGTTACAGCTAAACTTAATTCCTCTGCTTTCCAGGGTAATCCTCTATCTCTCCAGATTTTCCTCCTACTGTTCCCTGCTCTCGCTGCAGATCACAGTGTCATCTCCAAACAGCATAGTCCATGGAGATTCTTGGACTATGGTGTTTGGAACATCATAGGGGCTCAGAGCTGATCCTTGATGCCGTCCCACTTCCATCTTGAACTCCTCTGTCACACCTACAGCACTCCTCACCACTGTTTATAGCTCTCATACATGTCCTGCACCACTCTAACATACTTATCTGCTACTCCAGACAATATCTCAGCACACTGTAATATGCATTCTCTAAATCTACATAAACATGATGCAGCCCCCTCTGATATCCTCTGTGTGTCTCTGTTATCCTCACAAATAATGCATCTGTAGTACTTTTTTTCTTGGCTTGAAACCATACTGCTAATTACAGATGCTCTCTTCTGACCTCAGTCTAGCTTCAACTATGCTCATAACTTCATTGTATGACTCATCAACTTTGTTCCTCTGCCACCACAACTCTGCAATTCTCCCCTGTTCTTAAAAAATGTTACCAGAACATGTTTGCTCCATTCCTCAGGCATCTTCTTGTTCTCTAAGATCACACTGAACAGCCTTGTCAATAACTCTGTTGTTGTCTCTCCTAGACACTTCTCTGGCAACATGTCTGGCAACACTTTCACCAACCACTACCTTGCAGTCACTGAGTTCCTTCTGGTTACATTATCTACACAAGATGGCATCCTTCTGTGTTCTCCTACCTCTGCTCTTGTAAGTCACTCTGTGTTCCTGGCTCGTCTGGAAGAAAGTGTTCACTACAACCAATTCCTTAATTTACCACAACCTGGATACCAAACCTGCCAATCACTTCCTCATCATCTCTGTTCCCAGCTCCAATGTGTCTGAGGAAATCTGCACCAATCACCACTCTCTCATCTCTGGGAATATTCTACTTCACTTCATCTAGCTCACTCCACAATGCATTCTTCTCCTCTAACTCACATCCTGCCTGGGGGACGTGACCACTAACAACATTGAACATCACACCTTCAGTTTCTAGCGTCAGCAAAATTCTCCTATCTGACATTCTTTTCCCCTCCAGAACATTCCTGAGAAACTTCTCCTTCAGGAGCCTTCTAGCCATGCTACCTTTCCACTGTGTCTCATGAACACACAGTATGTCTGTCTTCCTCCTCTGCATCATACCAGCCAATTCTCTAGCTTTTTCTGTCGTAGTCCCAACATTCAAACTCCTTATTGTAAGTCTGAGACTCTTTGACTTTCCTCTTTTCTTTCTGCCTACAGACATATTTTCCTCTTCTTCTGCCTCTTCTTAATGCTTAAAATGAAACTTGTATTATTGTACCATTATCACAATATAATAATAACTATTATTAGATCTTTATCATTAAACATAGAATGAAATATTTCAAGCCCTTCTTTCTTGTCATTTTGATGACTGTGGCTTACAAATAATGAATACCTTAAATTCACGTTCTCACAAAATTTGAATATTACATACGATCAATGAAAAAAAGGATAAAGTATATTTTAAAGAGACATGTTTGACTTCTGCTAAGTGAGTCCGTTTTCATTCACGCAATACTTAGTAGGGGATAATTTTCATGAATAACTGCATGACTAAGGCATGGCATGGAAGCGATCACCTTGTGGTACTACTGAGGTGTAATAGAAGCCCAGTTTGTTTTTGTTTTGATAGTGGCTCTCACCTCATCTGCATTGCTGGGTCTCATGTCTCTTATCTCCCTTTTGCCCAATATTCCGATTCTCTCAGAAGCTCAGATCAGGCCAGTTTGTTGGCCAATCAAGCACAGTAACACCATGTTCCTTGAACCAGCTTTTGGTACCTTTGGCAGTGTGGGCTGATGCCAAGTCTTGTTGGAAAATAAAATCAGCATCTCCTCTAAGATTTTTAGCAGAAGGAAGCATGGGGTGCTTTAAATTTCCAAGTAGATCTCTGTACTGACTGTAGACTTCAGAAAACACAGTGGATCAACACCAGCAGATGACCTGGCACTCCAAATCATCACTGACTGTGGAAATGACTTCAAGCCAAGTGTTTTTTGTGCCTCTTCCCGCTTCCCCCAGACTCTGAGACCTTGATTTCCAAATGAAAAGCAAACCTTACTTTTACCTGAAAAGTGGATTTTGGAACTCTTGGCAACAGTTCAGTTTATTTACTTTGTTTTAGCCCATGAAAGACTCTTCTAGCACATGTGCAGGAATATAAAAAAATAATTATAAATAAAAAAATATAACTAATGCAACAATGTCTTAATTTTTTTCAAAAGGATAAAATAATCCACCGGATAAATATCTGGATCGGGCTTTTACGTGTGTGTGTTCGCGTGTGTGTGTGTAAGAGAGAGCGAGAGAGGGAGAGACAAAAAAGGTGAGAGAGAAAAGGGGAGAGGCTGATCTGTTCCAAATTGGTCAAATTCTGTTAAAATGTAGGGCTTTGTAGGGACTAGCAGTTGGCTCACGTAAGAGCTTTATCCTACTTGATAATCACCGTACTAAAAATCCAGGTGCGAAAAAATCCAGTCAGGTAGGGAAAAAAAGCCTGTCAAAAAACTCTCAAAGCATGCGGTGTGGAGTAGAGCACGACCCAGTGGAGTCCATGGAAAAGTCCAACTAGAGAGACCAATACAACCAATATGCACATCTTTAAAAAGCGGGAGATGTTCAGAGAACAGGCAAACTTCATACAAAAAGCAAATGCTTGGGTCACAGAAAATCCACAATAAATTAAACCTGGTACACCATATCTTGTTTCAAAAAGCTATTGAAATTGTTTATTTTATTATCATTATACTCTGACGCTAACAATGGTTCATTTGCTTAATGAAAACACAAAAATATGCATGAGACTAACATCACAGATGAGTTTATAGTATGTAAACCTCTGACTGTCACTATGAAGTCAAATTCCTTCCTTTTCTGTTCTTAAAACTTTGCATTGTTGACTTTATGGTTGTAGAAAGGCTAAGAATAGAGAATACATTTAATTAAATTGAGCTTTAATTGTATTTAGCTTTCGTTCATTCTCACTAACATGGCATTGCTGTAGCAATTTAGCAGTTGAATGTCAGCTAAAATTGTTTTCTGATTAGTGCTCATGGTGAGAGCTTGCAAAGTCAGATTTTATTTATTTTCTATTACACACAGTGTAATTATAAATCTGCATCACTGAAAATCCCCCTCCGAGGAACAAATGATGTACATAACAGTCGTATTTAGCTGTGATCATAATTTCAGCTGATTTCAGATTGTTCTGCTGGCTGGGAAACATAAATTCAAGATAGTTCTATTCTGTGTTGCCTTCTCTAAGCAATGAAGTTAAGGCTCATCTTCCTGATTTTTGCTGTAGCTTTTAAATTATTGCTAATTATACGGCAGATAAATACACGTAGATCTCCATAAAATATACGTAGATCTCTTTTGCAGTTAATTGCACAAGGCTCATTGTTTCCATATATTAAGGCCTATTATTTGATGTTTTCATCACTTTTACATACGTGTAGGCATGTGTAGCCTAAAGAAATACATTTGGTGGACAATAAGAAATTATTCTTCTGCACCAGTGAGCTATGGGAGGTTTTTTTAAGCTAGTTAGACACTATTAAAATTACAAGACGTGTGCTAGTCTAAACTGAAGATCATTCACCTTGGCCCCACATTATAGAGACTATAAATAAAACACATCTTTGGTAGTCTGTCAGTATGTATCATGGTAATGGGATATGGTCTGTCGTTTGTTAAAGCTGTTCATTAATGAAAAAATAGCGTGTTTAAGTGCTTTTCATGTGTTTCAATAGAGACATTTTCCAAGGCTCTTTGTTGCATGTCCTTCCTCTGACTACAGATGTTCCCAGACCGATAATCCTCAATATGTCATGAGACTTGGGTGTAAGGCTTTAGGTTTCTCTTGTGTCTCTGTTTTATTCATTTTCCAGTTGTTGATGTTATTGATGTATGTACTTATTGGTTTATTCCTGTTCTACTTTTTCTTTTTAGTTTTACTTCTCTTTTCTTTTTTGTACATAGGGTGATATTTTGTATTTGATCTCTGTTAGATTTTTCCCTTGGTTTGATAGTTTCTTTGTATTCATGTTCAGCTCCAATCATGTTAATTAATCCCTGTTCTCAGTCTGCTTCCACTCCTTCTAATTACCTTTTAGATGATATTCTAATTTAATTGAGATACACATACCATACCAGCTTTATTTATAGCACACTTTAAACACCCACAGGACCGAAGTGCTGTACAAGGAATAAATAAACAGCAGTCATATGATAGCATTAAACAATAATAAAATCAGTAAGAATGAATAACACAACTCTATCCTAAAATAAAAGCTGAATCATATAATAACTAAAACAAAGTAAAATGAAAAGAATCAGTATATAAAATTAGTACTTTTAAAAACTTTACTGTACTGTACTGGTTTCAGTAGAGAGAAAAAGAATAATGCCAGACATGTGTTTATTTTTGATTAGCTAATTAATAATAGCAAGCAATAGTCCAAACTGACAAAAGGTTTTTGTGAGGGACACACTGATCAAAAAAAAAACAAACAAAACATCATGGCTAATACACTACACAATATCTAAGAAATCCTCCTCAAGGTTAGAACATACAGTGCAGTATTTGTTTTTTTAATAACATCATTTGTATGCTTTTCAAGTTAACATTAAGAAGTAAAGTATAGTTAGATAATATGTTCACAAAACAAAAACAAACCCCTTACTCAAACTCCCTCAACAAAGGGAACCTAGGAGAGAAAGATAAGTAAAATAAACTAAGTTTATATATATCTGAATGATATATAATAATAATATATAATAATGCAATAACCTGTGCAATACCCTGTGCAATAATACTGTTAAATAATCCTGTTAAATAAGCGACTTCAGCTGTATAGTTATCTCACTACCTCACTGTTGTTCTTTACTTGGTACCACTTAATGTACAACGTCAATCCATTTGTATATAAGTCACCTGAATGTACATAAGTCATCCTAAATATCTGCTTTATTTCCTTTGTACTGTTTTTTGATACACTGTATATATGTTGACACACTCTATATACCTTATGCACCTTTTCCTCCTTTTGGCACCTTCTTTTGTTTATTAAGCTGATGTGTGACAAGTGAATTTCTCCACTGTGAGATCAATAAAGCCTATCTTATGAATAAACAAAAGCGTGTGTGTGTGTGTGTGTGTGGGAAGGGGGAGGGGATCCGCCATATTACCCGCATGCACATGGAAGTCAGGGCTACTAAGTGATCATCAAGATGTTTCTCTAGCTTTAATAAAAATTCCTGTTCTTTACAGACTCAGTAAATGACGACCATGTCTCTGCACATTTCTCATCGCTTCCCATTCTGTTGTACCATATTTTTTCCAACTGTAGCATGGATAATACCAACTCTCAAAAGTAGGAGGTTTGTTAGACTTTTACTGGAGAAGAATGAGTCTGTGAGCCAATAATAAAGTGAATGCTATTGCTTTGGCTTGTGATCTAGTAACATTGACTTCTAAAGGGGAGATCCCAAAGACGCTTACATGGGGGGGAAAGTGTTAATGTTCTCCCGTACATGTGTGAAATGACCTTGAAAACATTTCCCCAGAAACTGTTTTGTAGATGACAACTCCAAAACATATGACCTAAGATGGCTCGGCCTGTATGACAGCTCATTTAATGCAGGGTCCACGCTGATATATATTCTAGCGAGTTTATCACTTGAGTAATCCAGATGATGTAAAACTTTGAGTTGCATTAGACATTGTCTAATGCAAATAGAGGATGTGTGGATACTTTCTAGACAGTACTGCCAGAACTCCCAAGGTAATTTCACACCCAAGTCTTGTTCCCAAACTATTCTTGTCTTCTCCCGTTACAAGGGATTAATTTTCTAATAACAACATATATTTTTTCAATATTTCTCTTTGCAAAGAGATTCAGAGCAAGTATATCATCTGTTAATTTTGTCACTGCAGATGATGGAAGCGCAAAATGTTTGACAAAAAAATGTCTAAGTTGCAGAAATCTAAAGAAGTGGGTTTTTGGAATATCATAGCATTTCTGTAACACATCAAAAAATAATTGTCAAAATGTCTCCTAAATTGGGACCGAATTTTCAGAGAATGTCATATAGCAGGATTGAGAATCGAGGGGCACTGGACTGTAGCCATTGATGAACTCAGTAGTGAAATAAGGGGGGTTACTGAATCACTGTCTATCTCCATACTAGCCCATAAAGGTCCCTGATTTGTCTTCCAGAAGGATATCCAAAACATTAGTTTGCTGACGTTTGCGGCCCAGTAGTAATTTATAAAACTTGGCAGGCCTAGACCCCCTGTTGCTTTTGGCTTCCTCAGAAACCTTTCTTTCATTCGTGGTACAGATTTGTTCCACATGAATGAGGAAATTAATTTATCAATTTCACTAAACACAAATTCAGGTAGGAAGTGAGGGACCATTTTAAAAAATTTACAGAAAACGAGGCAGTACTGTCATTCCAACATGGTGCAGTATTTCTTTTTGCAACCTGAGAAACATTTCAAATCTTTTGCATTTTACATGAAAATGCAGAAGGCCCAGGCTTGCCTCTAACCACATATTCAGCTTTAAACACAACCAGAGCTGACAGTTTTTAGTGGTTGAGAAAACACCAGAATATGTTAACATTAATGAATGAGTGTCAGAAACATTCGTGCCATCTGCTAAAACAGGCAACCGTGGTAACAAAAAATATCAATGTGAGAATTGTCCAAAACAAAAGCCTGAGATTGGAACAAATGTTTGCAAATGGAAAAAAATAAAGCTTCTCTACTTTTGTACAGGCAGATTTTATTTATTCATCTCCATGCTTATCCTTTTGTCTATGTTTCTAGTGAACAGTTCTCTGATGTATTCATCTGTGCCCGTATGCACAAAGACTAAAAGTAGCTCTTAGTGACGTCATTTTATGACATCTTTTTAGAATTTCCTTGATTCTAAGATTTTTCATAGAATTTTACCACAATAAGATAAATGTTATTCACAAAGGATCTCAGGCCTTAACAGAGCTCATAAAGTAAAAAAATTGTTACGAGTGGTGAGGAGGACATTAAGCAAACCTAACAGTGTCTTAAGTAGGGAAGATGGTGGAAACATAGAGCTGATTGGCTGATCCAGTGAAGAAAATGAACACATAAACTTTTTAAATAATCATACAATTACTAATAGTATGTAGATAATATAAACTCTATCATCCCCTTAGACGAAAATTAATTAGTTTCAGCGGCCTGACGGGTTAAATGCGCTGCTCTAGTGACGTGATTTTATGGAGCAGAAATAAATGTGAAAATATTGGATGAATAAAAAGTGGAGAAATTATGTAAAAGAGTATATGTAGAAGAGGTGAGAAAGTGTTTTCTGTATTGGATGATAATGTCAGTAGCCTAAATAGTCATCTATAAGTTCCTTGTGGGATTCCATCTCCTTGCTTTGGATTGCTGCAGCGCTTCTCATTTTCCAGGCTGGTGCATAAAAGCACCAATACATGCAAAGATGCATTGATCTGCGGCAATACGCTTCAATGTTTGTGTATTTGTTCTGTGACCCATGGACCAGTTTACCTTTCAACACTCCTCTGTTCTCCTCCTAGAGCTGTAATCTGTTTGCCTGGCAGAGCTGCTGTCCAGATCGTTTTTTCTTCAGTTTTTCTTCATTTTATGCTGGTCTTGCATTAATATCAAATAGATAAGGTGGTTAAATGAATAAAAATATATAAGCATACCATAATAATGATGAGGATGTACATAAAGCGTGTTCAAACATTTTGATGCTGTTTGACAATCAATTAACTTTGCTAAATGTGATTATCCTGACACATATTTCCTAATCCAGTCTAATCAGTTAATTTCTCTCCCTTGATTTTTAGGTTCATATTTGTGTTGTTTTTATCTTTTACCATCAACCAATCACAGCTCTTGAAAGACAGCATCACCCCTCGCATCGGGGTCAACCACACCTCCTCACTAAGATAAACATTTCTATCATCTCCTTCCTCAGAGTCGCTCTCAGCAGCGCTCTGAATCACTTAAACTTAAGACTCCGAGGTAGAAATTTTTAGGCTAAGATAGGAGTTTTCAGAGAGGACTCTGAGAGTCTTTGTGAATATGGGCACTGATTTTTTTTCATTTCGTACAGGTTTTACAAGTCTGCATATTTCGATTTTCATGCTTGTTTTAATTTGAAATAGGTAGACCTGTGTAAACTGAACTTTCAAACTTGATGAACACTGCCATATTTATTTTACATTAAGGTTCCTCAGTTTGACATGAGCATTTTTTTTTTCCCACAACACTTTGCAACAGTATGTGTTTTTCACAAACATGGCACCATTTAAAGAAAATGTTAGTGGACTTTCCAAC
The DNA here is from genome assembly GCF_011125445.2 of Fundulus heteroclitus. Taxonomy (NCBI): domain Eukaryota; kingdom Metazoa; phylum Chordata; class Actinopteri; order Cyprinodontiformes; family Fundulidae; genus Fundulus; species Fundulus heteroclitus. Next base: position 614,260 of record NW_023397186.1, on the reverse strand, counting down.
AGTAAAATATTTCCTGCCAACAAGCGTTGTTACAACACAGAAATAATGCTATGTGGTTGTTGGTATAACGTCAGTTGGAAATAAATCTGATCGGAGATGCCGAATGTTGTAGTAGTGAAATTGTCCAGTTTAACATTGATTTGAAACATGTTTTAAACAGTCAATCACAACATCAACATAAAAAATAGCCTTTGGTAACATTAATTCGTCATCACTGCATGACTAAGTCTATAACAATGGTCGCACATGTAACGTCAGCACCGCAGTTTTTGTTGCAGACTGTTATGCACCAGACTCTAAAACTGTTTTGTCGTGTTTTTAGAAATCTCCATTTTTGCCAGAGTTTTCAGAAATAATCGTTTTTAGTGATGTAAAATTGAGTTTACGTGTAGATGAAATGTCAAAATGCATAAAAACGTATTTATTTCCCCAGATATCTTGCTACATGTGGACTAGGACGTAGACATCACAAAACTGAACAAGACACAAAAGTGAAACAAGTCTAAAACTAGAGAATAAACAAATATGCACAAATAACACAAGGATAAGTAAGAAGCTAATCACAGAGGAATGAAAATAGGCATGACATAACCACATTAAAGAACACTGAGAAATTAACTAATATTGAAAGACCAAATGACAGTTTTTAACATATTTTTAAATTTAAAAAAAACGAATTGATGAAACTTGTTGGGGCAACCGTAAAACCTTCATTGACTCACAAACAATCAAAACAAAAGAACAAGAGTTACATAAAAATGTATGTAGGGAAACAAATGATTGTAATCAACAAGATCTCTAAAATAACATCCATAAATTCAAATATAAAGTTGTTCTTCATTTGAGCAGCAACAGCTTAAGATGATAAAAGTGGCGAGACTCTTATAAAAAAAAAGTATTTTTCTTGCAATAAGCCTCAAGCTTTGAATATGACCACCTTTGATGAAGCCAAGCTTCACTGTTTGTCTGTCTTCCGACTTAAAACTTTGGGTGTCTCGTCATTAACGTTTCCACCTTTTCATCTTTCCCACATCCCACACCCCTAACACCAGAGAGATGTTGCTGATTAATGAAGATAAAAAATGATGCTCATTCATCTTTCTCCCCGTCTTATTCTCCCCTCCCTTACTTTATTAATGGCTGTAATCAACCCCAAATAAATAATTTCTGTCCTTGGCACATGAATCGTGCTTTTCCACCTGTGGCAAATTCATAGCTTGAGTTGAAAAGTGCTTTATGTTGCAGTTTTGTCCATTGTCTCCAGTATTTCTTTTATTTTATATCTCTGTCCTCATTTGTTATTTTTTAAAGATGTCTGAAAAGCACCTTAAGGTGACTGAAGGGTGTGGTACAGCAGAGGGCCTGTTCCAATCTTTACCAGGTAACAACACTTCAAATGATGCAGTGACCCTCTTGTTTCCTGCTGTTGCATCATAGACAAGCTGGCTGTTGTTCACTTTGAAAGGACCCAAATAACAGATGCTTTTCTTTTGCCTTCTTCTTTCTTCTCAAGGTGTGATGGCCCTGTGGGTTTTTTGAGTCAAGTCCGTTTTTTTTTCATTGTGATGTTTTAATGTGTCATTCTTGGGTTTGTGTTATCTGGTTGTGTTGATTTTTGGGTGTTGTTCATCACCTGCTGCGTTTTGTAGAGCTTCCTCTTTATGCTCTCAGTCTTGCTTTTCCTGCAGTTCCTTTCAAGTGTCTAATTTCCATGCTTACTTGCTTTTTATTATCATCCACCTCAGTAAACATAGTGGTACTAGGTGTTCCTTGTTATTTTGTGGGATTCCTGTTTGTTGTATTATGCTCCTTTTGCATTTGTATCTTTTTTGTTGTTTAATACCAGTGTAGCTTCACTTTATGTTTAATGTTTTTGAGTTTTGGGGAACATTCTGAGAAAAAAATGCAAAATTCTAAAGCAAATGTTTAAAATAATTTATAATAACATTGTAGGCACTTGAAAAAAATTCAATTCAACTACTTTAAGTGCTAAATCTTTTTGGTTTAACAAACAGAGCTCTTTAAATGATACAACATGATATCTCATTTGTTGAAATGGGGCAAATATTGGCACAATGATTGTGCTTTGGTTTTACAATACAACAGAAATGAATTTAATTTATTTATCTTGTTTCAAACAATTCAAAACAGTATTCCTGTGGCTTTGAAATAATCTGTTTATGGTTGTCTGTAGTTCAGTCCAACTGTAGGTGACTATTGGTGTCACAAAATGTACAAAAAAGAATAAAGCACTAAAAGATAAAGAGCGTGGCGGCACAGAACTCACCCTTTGCCATCTTGACAATGTTAAGTTTACAAAAGTTTAAGTTATATTAGGAGAAACAGCTGAGCCTTATTTGGGAGGACACAAGCCCCTGTGCCAGATCTAGAAATTGCAATAGATTGATAGTTAGATGAACATTAACTTTAAAGTTGTTTTGCCTTGCACACAGCTGTTTTTTTTATAAACCTAATATTTGCCATTTTTAATGGTAATTTAACTAATGATATTCTGATGACCTCAGATAATGGACTTGTGTCTGTACTTGTTCTTGTACTTGGTGCTATATAAATAAAATGTAATTGAATATAATTTTTACTTTATACACATCCTTTCAAAACATGTCTTACTCATCATAAGACAAATGAAGTGTTATTGTAACCATTACAGGCATGTATGTGGTGATGTAATAGTCCTTTAAAAATCTCAAAAGCAAGGCTCTTAAAATCCACTGTTGCAACACTTGAAATGCTAGGGATCGATGGGTGGGTTTGTGTTTCTAGCATCATAATTTGTAGAACGCTAACCCGAGTTTCACACTTGCTGCCTAAAGAAAAAACAGCTAATTAAAATCTTCACAGTGATATGGGCTTAAATTCGACATTGAATCATACACAGTTTGTGCAAAACATTAAACAATAAGATAAATTGTAGCTCCCAAAATCTTGCGCCTAGGCTACCACCCTTGTTAGCACTTCCTGAAGTGTAGCTCAGACAACAAATATTCACACATGTAGTACTGTCCACTGTTTTAGCAATGTCCACACATGATTCACTGCCAGTCATTTAATCTATCCATTGTAGCTCATGTACAAGCTAAATGAAGCAGGTCCCCTTATGTGTTTTGAGTCATGAATGTTAATAAGGTGAAACTATTCTCCTTCAAGTGTGTAAAGTTTCTGGGTAAGAGAAAGGAAACCCTTCCTTTGAGGAGTTTTGAATTGATGGTGAGGGTGAACATGTGCATTTGTTCCTGTATTTGAGTGTGTTTCTTAATTCTGGAGCTGAGTCAGCACAGAAGCAACAGGGGGGGAGCAGCAGGATGAGATCAAGAAGCCAAAAGGATTTCTGGTGCCTGAAAGATGATATTGCACAAGAGGATTCATCTTGTCCCATTTTATACAGTCAGCCAGTTACTGAAATCTTCACAGTGCTTAGGTTTGACTATGTTTGCATATTACAGCTTGCTATTGGTAAAAAATGTTACTTGCATGCTCACTTCATCTAAAGTTTTAACTGAAATGTAGGCAGAAGGAGGGTTATGTGAGTGAAAGCATTAGAATTTCTGTAAACACTTTACTTCTTTGCAAATATAAATTAAATATAATTTTGTTATAGTTAAAATGGTATAGTATGCTTGACTAAAGAAACACCATCAACTGCATTGGGCTTTCAGGACCTCTACTTTTAAAACAGACTTGTTCTCGTGGCTGCAAAGTAAGCATACATACTAGACACAAAATGCATAAGGCACACATAAGACTTGGAATACTTTTCTTGCTGAGGGAAGAGGCTTTACTGACTTTAACAGTGAGAGGTGAGCTATAAGGGATTTCAAAACTTTGGACCGTAAGAAAGAAAATTTATTCGTATAAAGGCGCTAAAAGTGGTAGCCTAGACCCCAGAAATTGAACATCTATTTATGTTATTTTTGTCGACCTGTCAGACTGTAATTGTAACTAACTATACATTACTGCAATATTTTATATGTGTGTGAGCCACATCTTGAGCCTGGTTTAAGCAAAGAAATATATCACTAAAATAACAGAAAAAAAAAAACCATCTATCCAAGAAAATTTCTGACATGATTATTTATTTATAGTAATCCCCCTTACATATTCAACAAGTCCAATGTGGAAAATTTAGAGCAGGTCCAAACTAAACCTTGACGCTAACTCTGGATTTCAGTGGGTGGTGGTACACTGAAATTAGTGTCCAGGAGAATTACTGCAAATGGTTCTACATATAATCACTGTCTCAGTGAACAGTGCTATTGGTTCAGTGATGTTTGGCAAACAGAACCTAACACTGATCAGCATCAACTACTGTTCATTTAGACCACCAGCCACATGAGCACATTTTCACATCTAAAGCTCATACAGGCAACAGCCAAGGCTGGAAAGAAAAATGAAAATGAAAAAATTCAATTTCTGTTTGAATTGAAACCAGATGAACCGTAAACAAGGCACTGTAAGCACTGTAAACAAAGACATATTACCACATTTATTTACTATCTGACATGTGAAATATAATCTAGCTAAACCTTTTATGTTTTAAGTCATTCAGGACTCCCATTGCAGATGTAGCTTTCAGAAGTGACCTGAAGGTCATTAGTGTCTGTCAACGAGAGGACCCACTGGTGGACCCCAGTGCTGATTGAAACCGTCAAGCATAGGAAGGAGGCCTTTAGAGCTGGGTTGTCCTTAGGGACGCCTGAAGAAACTGACAAGTACTGGGCGGCCAGAAGGACTGCAACTTCTGTGGTTGTGGAAGCTTCAGAGAGACTATGGAGAGATAGTTTCAACTGGCCTAAAGGAAGTTCTGGAAAACCATTCCACAAATTGAAAAGGCAAACAGAGGCCTTCCCAAGTGTTTATGCTTTGGTAGGGGAACTTTGGACCCAGACCGATGACACTGTTGGGCGGTGGAAGATACACTTTTTTGTGTCCTATTTGGCAAGTGTAGCATTAAGAATTGCTGTCTTAATGCCAAAGAGAGCCTGACAGATCTTACTCTCACACCCATAACATTTGAATTAAGTAATACAGTCAATTACTAAGGAGCTGTTACTAAGGAAGTTTATGTAAACTTCAGAATTTGAATGAAGTTATAAAAACTGTTGCTTTAGGAAATACATATAGATAGACAGACAGACTCACACACACGCACGCATGACAGGACTGTGAGCCCCAGTGAGCAGGTTGGCTAATAAAAACAGTTTTCAACCTGGTAATCTAAATGAAGACAAAAGCATTTATGTTTTAAGTAAAAAAATGCTATATATCTTAATATAAAAAAAGCTGAGATGAACTTTGTTTAGAGGGAAAATATCATGTATAGAATGTCTTTGTGTGTGATGTGTGTACCTTACCCACTGTGAGCTGACCAGTAAGTTGTCCCTGATCATTTCTAGCATTGATGGTCACATTTCTGTCTGATTGAAGAATCAGTGGACTGTCCTGTGCAGGGTGAAAGAGAGAGGAAATATTTAACAGAGAGGCAACATTGTTTACTTCTTTTACTGAAGCAAGATGATACACCTTTGGTTAAAATGTATGTTAATAGCTAATTAAGTACAATGAAACCGAATGCCTACAAGGTATACATAACATATCACTTTTTTACTACATTGGGTTTTTTCACATCTTAATAAAAAGCATCCATTCAAAAATCTTGCATAGTTATTTTGCATTAACACACCACTTTTTATTACAACTTGAAACTGCATGCAAAAGTTAGTTTTTGTGTGCTGCAAGGTTGTGGACAAGAAATATTTATTTCCTCTCTACATAAGCTTCTTTAAAGAATGTTGACCCAGCTCTGATATTCGGATGCCACTAGGCAGCATATTTGGATGCTTCTAAGCTGCAGCCCTCCTATTTTAAATAAAAGGGTCAACGGCAGTTTATGACATACTAATTTAACTATTTGAATATGGTGTCAAAAATTGGACAATCTAAAACTTGCAGGAATACATCTCAAATCCAAGTGAAGCCTCATGGCACTGAGGGGCAAATACATGTCTTAAGTCATTAGTCATGTTTCCAAAAGTGTAATTTTGTCAGAGGTTGATGTTACACATGGCTGTAATATACAGGATGTAGAGGTTGCAAATTAGCACAGAGCATACATGTAAACAAAGGACACAGGTTTTCAAGATTTTCTTGCTATTGGGCAAGTTTTAATAGTTCATCTCAACTCATAATTGCGATGTCCTGATGCATCTCAGTAATCCAGGTAAAAAATAAAGGGAGTAGGTCCTATGGACAGGTTCTCCTTTGTTGAAATGTGTCGTCTCTTCAAGAGACTTCTTTGGTCTGAGGAGTTAAAGGTAAACTCAGCCTTATGAGGAGTACCTCCGCATAGTGGAGTATTGTTCCCAGGGGGCAGATTCATACTTGCAATACCAGAATTGTAAGAGGGGAGCAAATGGACCCAGAGACCTCCAGCCCTGTTTAACGAAGGGTGGTTTCTCTTCAAAAAAATGGCTCCCTTTATTCCAATGTTCTTCCTTATCCAAGATGAAAACATCTTCATCCTTGAAAGAGTAACTGCTGGCCTCCAGATGGGTGCAAATTACAGAATCTTTGCCTGATCCTCTGTGCTGGGCCATCCTAATGCAAGTGGCTGCTTTGTTTGTCCGATTTGTAACTGGTCACATTCCTCCTGGCACATAACAGTGTGCATAACATTGCTCTGTTTGCGCTGGGAGACCGGATGGTTGGGGTGAACCAGTTATTGCCATAGTGTATTTTGTGGTTTGAAAGCCCCAGTGATGTCATGTTTAGAAAATAAACATCTGGGTTCCGGAAGATGGCGGCGTAGCAAGCGGTCGACTTCGTTGAGCTGCGCACCATATATTCTATATCTGAGCAGAATACCACCCTCTTACTACGACTATCCAACTAAACGTGGTAATACAACGCTGATAAACGCTCTTCCGACTCACTCCAGCACAATGCCGCCCAAAATCCTAAAGAAAACTAACAAAACCTGCGAAGTAGAGTCTCAACTGGCTGATACAGGTAACATGGCTAACACGGAGCTAGCTGCTAAGCTGCCAGCGGCTGGTGGGGCCACCACACTCGATCCTGCTCTCCGCCAAGTTATTGAGGAAATCACTGGGAACATTTCATTAGTTATTTCCCAGAAAGTAGACACTTTGACTGAAATGCTTAAGAGCCAGGCCACGGAGATAAAGGAGCTGGCCCGACGCACTACAGATGCGGAGGACAGGATTGCAGCTCAGGAGGACGCCCTGGATCAGGCTACGGCCCGCATAAAAAAGTTGGAGAAAGAGGCCCTCACTATGGCACAACGAATTGATGATATTGAAAACAGAGGCAGGAGAAAGAACATTCGGGTGCTTGGTTTAAAAGAGGGCATAGAAGCTGGCCCTGGAGCCCTAAAATTTTTTGAAAAATGGCTGCCCGAATTTCTACAAATCGAAACCAAGAACGGCCGGATCAAGCTCGAGAGGGTGCACCGCACACTGGCTCCACAGCCCGGACCTACACAGAGACCAAGACCGGTGCTGATCAGATTTCATAACTACCGAGATCAACAGCAGGTTCTCGAAGCCGCACGGCGTGCGGGGAGCGGAGACCAGCCCCTGATGTATCAGAACTCTAAGATCATGTTCTTCCAGGATTTCTCGGCAGACACCATGCGCAGGCGGAAAGGATTTGATGCGGTAAAGCGACGGTTGCGGGAGGCAGGCATCCAGTACTCCCTTCTTTACCCGGCCAGATTGAGGATCGTACGCAATGGGGAAGCAAAGATTTTTGTCTTGCCGGAAAAAGCAATGGAGTTTGTGGACAGCTTAGGCTGAAATAACGCCAGCGGAAGATCATGGAGGCAAACGCTCTGGACCGGACGGTGTCGGAGCTCTGATTTCTAAGTACTGTATGTTCCGATTCTTTTTGTTCCCCTCTTCACGCATACGGATAAGTGATGTGAGTAATTGTTATTATGACTCATTTCAATCTGATCTGCTCAGTTGTATTTTCTTGAGATGTTTAGTGGTGCGCGGCAACGATTGATATGTGATGGACTTTCTCTGTTGGGTTTGTGTACTTATATGTGTTTTCACCAGGGAGATGAAACACACGTACTTGGTTAAGGAAGGGATGGCCCCCTGCAGGTTTAGGGGGAAAGCGCGCCCGGAATGCTCATTTTTCTGTTTTATTTTGGTTCTAATTTGTTGGTTTTGGTTGGTTCCTGTTCAGCTCAGCAGATTGCAGTCCTTGTATGTAATCATTATTTGGGTGGCATTGCATTATGACTCTGGATTATAAATGCTAAGAATATGTACATGGAACATTAAGGGAAGTCACTCACCAATTAAAAGAAAGAAGGTCCTTTTAGCCCTTAAGAAGGAAAATGTAGATATAGCGCTGCTGCAGGAGACACATTTAAATGACTCCGAACATTTAAAATTGCAACAATGCGGTTTTGAACATGTTTTTTTCTCCTCCTTTACGAGCCGAAGTAGAGGAGTTGCAATTCTTATTAAAAAATCAGTGCCCTTTAAAGTCATAGAATGTATTAAAGACACAAGTGGGAGGTACGTACTTATCAGAGCAATGATAAATGGGGAAGAATTTGCCATATTGAATTTTTATTTTCCACCGGGCCACCCTATTAACTTCTTAACGGGAATAATGGCAAAACTTGCAGGGCTCTCTCTTGAAAATGTTATTGTGGGAGGTGATTTTAATTGTCTTAAGAATTCACTGATTGATAGGCTCCCCATTAGCCCCCTTCCCATTTCAGGGAAATTTTTGAGGAGGCGGGGTTTGTTGATGTATGGAGAAAACTCCACCCAACTGGAAAGGAATATACTTTCTACTCCAACCCCCACAAATGCCACACACGTATTGATTATTTTTTTCTCCCTAAAACTATTTTAAGACAAGTTGCTTCCTGCGAAATAGGGCACATTGTTATATCTGACAATGCTGCAGTGTATCTAAATTATACCTTTAAAAATGCTAGGGTTCAATCAAATCATTGGAGAATAAATCCTTTAATTTTAAAAGATGGAAAATTTGTGGAGTATTTTAGAACAGAATTCAAACAATTCCTCGCTGTCAATTCTCCTTCCGCTAGCAGCCCCTCCTTGCTCTGGGACACAGCTAAGGCATTTAGTAGAGGATTAATAATATCATATACATGTAGCAAAAAACGAAGAATTGCAGAACAACAAAACATTTTAGAAAGAAAGCTTAGACTCGCGGAAGAAGAATATATAAAAAAACCTTCGCGATCTAAGTTGGGGGAGCTCAATGCTATCCGGTGCTCACTGAATACATTACTGACGCAGAACGCTACAGACAAATTCAAATTTGCTAAACAAAAATTGTTTGAATACGGGGATAAACCAGGAAGATACCTTTCCTATCTTGCGAAAACACGGAAGACTTCCCAAACAACTGCTTCAATTTCTGACCAGAGGGGTTTATGTTCTACAGACCCAGAGAAAATAAACGCAGCTTTCTGTGAATTTTACAAAAATTTGTACCAATCTGAACAATGTGACAATTCTCAATCTTTAATGGAAACATTTTTCTCAAAAATTAAGCTGTCCAATTTGCCAGAGGACAGAAAAAAAGATCTAAATGCAGAAATATCGGAGGCGGAGGTGGAAAGAGCCATCAGATCCCTACAGGGAGGGAAGGCACCGGGCCCGGATGGCCTCACTTCGGAATTCTACAAAACATTTATGGACCTGCTGTTAAAGCCCTATCTATCCATGCTGAATGACTCATTTGGTAACGGTGTCCTTCCCCCTTCCCTCCGGGAAGCAAATATATCCTTAATTCTTAAGAAATCAAAACCTCCAGAAAACTGTGGCTCTTACAGACCGATTTCATTACTTAATGTAGATTCGAAAATACTGTCCAAAATTCTAGCAATACGCTTGGAAAACATTCTACCCCTTTTGATAGGGATAGATCAAATGGGTTTTATCAAGGGTCGTAATTCCAGCAATAACCTCAGACGTCTTTTGAATGTGATTCAGCTGTGTCGTCGGCGGGCAGTGGATGGTCTTGTAGTGTCCTTAGACGCAGAGAAAGCGTTTGACCGCGTGGAATGGTCATATCTCTTTCATACTCTGCATCAATTTGGACTGGGCCCCAACTTTATCAGCTGGATTAAAGTCCTCTACAGTCGTCCCTTAGCTGCAGTTATTACAAATGGGGTTAGGTCTAGAAATTTTGAGGTGGGAAGGGGAAACAGGCAGGGCTGCCCCCTTTCACCTCTTTTATTCACTCTTGCAATCGAACCGCTGGCTGAAGCAATCCGTAGTGACCCCACTGTATTCGGTATCAGCACTGATCGGGGGACCCATAAAATATCTTTATATGCCGATGATGTTCTGTTGTTTCTCTCTAGACCTACCACTTCAGTCGAAAGAGTTATTGCAGTCATTAATCAGTTCGGGTCATTCTCGGGATACAAAATAAACTTCTCCAAATCCGAGGCCATGCCCTTGGGTAAACAACTCTATATCCCTAATTCCCCCTTTAAGTGGTCCCCGGCAGGATTTAAATATCTTGGCATATTCGTCACACCTCTTTTCGATCAGATGTTCAAAACAAACTTTGTCCCATTATTTGAAAAAATTAAGCTAGACCTTGAACGCTGGAATTATCTTCCCATATCTTGGTTGGGCAGAATCTCGCTTCTTAAGATGAACATTCTCCCTCGCTTGTTGTACCCAATTAGGATGATTCCTATTCTGTTTACTCAGAGATGGATCCAAAAATTAAAGAGTTGGTTTGGTTCCTTTATCTGGGCCAAAAGAAGGGCATTCATAAAAATGTCAACACTACAGCTACCAAGAAACATGGGCGGCTTAGATCTTCCAGACCTCAGAAAATACCAATTGAGTTCTCTTATTTTATATGCCCGAGAGTGGGTATCTGGAAACTCATCCACAGTGTGGCTGGATATCGAAGCCTCGTTATGTGACTGTCCTCTTAAAAGCCTGCTTTTTTTGAAAAATATAAAAACAATAAACAAATACTGTTACAATCCAATCACTGTGAATACAGTCAAGGCCTGGAGGGCGGTTCAACACATCGAGGGAAGAACTGGGAAGACATCCCCATTTACACCCTTTGTCCAGAACCCTGACTTTCTTCCGGGTATGTTAGATGCAGGTTTTGGGGAATGGGTGGCTAAGGGTGTTTCCTCTCTGGGCTGTCTTTTTAAGGAGGGGATCCTCATGTCTTTTGATCAAGTTATGGAAGCCTTTGGAGTAGGGAAAAATAACCTCTTCCGTTTCTTCCAGCTGAGAGACTTTATTAAAAAAGAAACAACTCTAATCAGGGACACTGAGATTGTGGGCATCGAAAAATTGTTCTTCGGAACTCGTGAAGTGTCACTCAGCATGTGCTACAAAACATTAAAATGCTATAAATGTCACATACCAACTCTGGCCCAGGCCTGGGGAGAAGAGCTGAATATTGAGATCACTGATGAAATGTGGAGCAGTATTTGGAATTCTGCCAAAAAAAATACTATTTGTAATCGCTCCTGGGCATTGCAACTTAAATTAATACATAGAGCTCACTTGGCCCCAAACAGGGTGTCTAAATTTAAACCGGGGTCCTCTTCATTGTGCCCAAAATGCAAAATAGATGAAGGCAGCCTTACACACTGTCTTTGGGCATGTCCCAAGATCCAGATATACTGGAAATCTATTCTGGCTGAGATTAGGAACATTTTCAAAACTAACATTGATCTCGATCCAATGTCTCTTCTCCTTGGTCTACCAAATAAACATATCCAAAACCAAAATAAGAGTAAGTTGTACAATGTTCTAATTTTCTGTGCCCGAAAGAATATTTTATTACAATGGATTTCTAATAAATCTCCTACAATTTTTGGGTGGAAGAAGCTCGTTTTGGAATATATTCCTCTAGACTTTCTAACATGCCTCGTCCACTCTAAGACTGACATTTTTAGACGCATATGGAAGCCCTTCCTGGACTATGCTGAAGGACACGTGTCTACCATCCTGTCTCGAGCATTCATGAATGTTTAGATGTGTACTATACAATGATGGAAGTATGTATGCCCCCCATCTTGTATTTCCTTTCATCTCTGGACTGCACTGCTGAGCTTTTGGTTTGTGTTTTTTGTTGTTGTTGTTGTTAAATAAACAAAAAAATCAATAAACATATCTACAAAAAAAAAAAAAGAAAATAAACATCTCCGCTTTTCTGAACCTCCCACAACATATGGAATGACAGCTGCTCTGGGTATGACTGCTTGGTAGTGAGGTAGTACAGCCATTTGATTCAGGCGTTCAGTTGTGACGATTTTTAAAGTAGAGACAATCGCACATGTGCACCAATACTTGGGTAAAGATGGCAGCGTTGGTACTGTTGGTGCACATCGCCGATGGAAGAATGCTGAGGGAGTGTAGTTTCAGAGATTGGACTGACCTGATGGCACATGATGATGAGTAGCTTATTGGTCGGTTGAGATTACCGAGGGCAATTATTTTTGAACTGGCCAAAGCATTTTAGAGGGTTATCAGGAGAAACCGTGTGTTGCTGGCTCAAGTTTTAACTATGCTGTTGTCTATGCAACCAAAGCTAGTTAGTAAGAGCTGTCCGACAGGTTGTGTATTTTACAGTCATCCCTGAGCCATCCCGATTCTGTCCCATGGGACAGCACTGTCCATGTTGTTCAGATACATAAAGGTCCCCTAAACTGTGGCTTTCATTTGCAGCAAGGAGCCGATTTCCAAATGTAATCAATGCTAAAACTGCACTCATATTGCTATAATCCTGCTCAACTCCGGACTGCACTATACTATCATAATTAATTATAATTGTTCTAATTATAATAGTTTGTTGGGAATAAAATAAGAGCAGGTTCCGTGTCAATGACTGACTTGGTAATTTTTTTTATGTAACATCCTGACTCTCCTTAAAGATGTGTGCGTGTGTGTGGACAGACTTTCAAACTGCGGTATGAAAGGCATATTCACGTCATTACAACGAATTGGTATGCATCAGGGGTTACCAAACTTTTTTAGCCTCGCACCCCCTTCAGTGTCCCAACTGGTTTGCCCCCCCCCCCACCCCCCCGGAAAAAAAAGAAAATAATCTGTTGCAGTTACATCAATACAACCATCATAACAAAAGTATAAAATAAGAACATCATTTGAATTAAACTGCAATAAAGTTGCAACATCCACAACAGAATCCTGAGGATTTTCAGGTGCATCAGTGGCTCAGCCTAGAGCGAGAGAGAAAGAAAGAGACGCTCAGATCGGCCACTTCTCCACAACCTAAAACATCTCTGAAACAGCCATCCTGGTGCATTCACGGACTAAACTCTGATGTTCTACCTGTGTGTGTTCTCACTTTATCTGGTGCACCGGCTTCTTAATCTGAGACTTACTAAAAATTTATGTTGCAAAATACAAACACGAAGAACTTTAATTTGATTTGTATCCAATGACGAGCTCCCGAGCGAGAGCGAGAGAAAGAGATAATTTTGGTAGAGCAGACCAGAGTAACAATAACAGAGTGCTCCATAAACATGTTATTAATCAGAGAAATAAAAACTCTCACAGCGGTCACATTCAACAGGTAGGTACACCCATGGCAACACACCTCAGCTCCCCTCAGCCCCACCGCTGGTTTGTCCCTGTCTGAATAGGAGCTAAAACCGCATCTTTAAAATTAACTGCACCTGTTTGAATCACAATGAAACGTATTACAGCTCTGTGCGTGAGTATAGTCAAGAATCTGCGTCTACCACTAATTTCTCCCCCCCAGCAGCAGCAGAGGCTGCAGCGGTGTGGGCGAGTCATGTGTGTCAGTGCTGGCAGAGCTTCAGAGTCACATCACCCGTGAGCAGCGCTGTTTGTAGGCGCTGCGCCATCGAAAGAGAGACTGTGTCACTCAATTTAATCTTGTAAATAAAACTTTCGTCCGGAATTCAATTTTCCCTCTACTGACGTACACGACGTGAAGCAAGGAGAGAGATGGAGAGACATTTATCTTCTCCCAGATCCGTTGCAATTTGCCTCCGATTCCCTGGTTTCAGCCAATTGACCATATTTGCGAGAATGAATGAAGTAGAGGGCACTAGCTAGGTGCGCAGATGAAGCACAATGCGTAGAAGAAGATAACTTCATCTTAAAATGAATGGCTAGAACAAGACTTTTGAAAATACATAGATTTTTATGTCAATACATTTTATTTATTTATTAAATTAGCAGTTTTTGATTTTAATTTTCACAAAGGAAATGTTTATTTACACGTCTTTATGGTGTGGGGAAAAAACACTGTCAAACCGCCATTACAGATTTCAGCTCGCGCACCCCCTAGTGGCAGCTCACGCACCCCTGGGGGTGCGTGCACCACACTTTGGGAATCCCTGGTATACATTACAATGATCAGCATTTCTAGGAAGAAGTCCTTTGTACATAAGACCACAGGGGTCCAACTCAAGTCTTTAGGACAAAAGTCTTGATTGAGTCTGAAGTATTTTATTTTTGTGACTTCAGTGCAACTACAGTTGGAGTTTCAAACATGAGTCACAATCTCTCCTCACAGGACAGTGGCCTCCAGTTGTTAGAGTGGAGGATCACTACTTTGGTTCCCACTTTTTATATCATACATTCCATGTTTTTTTTAGATTAATATTCTAATGGACTATAGGTTTTAATAAATGCAGTCACTTTAGTGGGTGTCTGTTTATGCTTCATTATGACCAGAAAATGACAGGCTTAGGCTGTTAAAAGTCAGAAACAATTAAACACCAAACCAGATTTGTGACTTGTTGGACCTCTGTCTCTCAACCACATATTTCAAATACAGAGACAACTTTTATTGACAGAAACATGGGTGTGCCATGGGCTCCCCAGTGTCACCCATTGTGCCCAAATTGTACATAGAGAAGGTGAAGAGCAGGGCTCTCAGTGCTTACAAGGGAACACCACCAACTCACTGGCTTAGATACATGAACATCACTTGGGTCAAAACCAAAACCAAAGAAGTTGAGGCTTTCACCAACCACAACAATTCAGTAGACAGTAACATAAGGCTTACCAGGGAGGATTTTGAGAAAAACATTTTGCCTTTTCTGGACTGTGTTGTACACATTGAGGAAGATGGGAGTCTCAAAACTGAGGTTTAAGGCCACACACAGAGCCCCCCGCCCCCACTGGAGCATAAGCTCTCTGTTACCAGAACTCTGAGTTACAAAATTCCCTCTGCCACAGAGGAGAAACAAAAAGAACACAAGCACGTCAGGAAATCACTGCAAGCTTGTGGTTACCCAAAATGGCCCTTGTCAAATCAGTCAATAAAGCTGGCAGAGAAAACAACACTGCTTTGAACACAGAGGAAAGAACAGTGAGAGACAAAAACATTGTCATTCCACATGTGTCAGAAGTTTAAGAAGAACTCAGGAGAGTTTTTTCTGGACATAACTCTCAGACAAAAACTCAAACCACAGCTGAGCAGCGTTGTGTATGCGGTCCAATGCAGCGAGGATTGCTTAGACTCCTACACTGGAGAAACTTAACAACAGCTACATAAAAGCATGGCACAGCACATTAGGGTCAGCAGCACGGGGCAAGATTCAGCAGTTCACTTTGTTGAGAATTAAAAATATATCTTAGTTGGGGTTACTGAGGAAAGCAGAGTGGGGTCTGCCCTTCCTGCTCCAGCGTAAGATAAACATGGAGTTTTATTGTCCTGAGAGGGTGGTCAGCAGGAGAGGGGGGCAGTCATCCTCCCACTGAGCCATGTAGGAGGAGTTTAAAGTTGATAAAAGAAATGTCTTGGTAAAACTTACTTCAGACAGACAGACAGACTTATCCACCGTGGTGAGAACAACATCTTGTAATGGTATGTACTCTGTCTCCATATTTAATTTCTAAGAATTAAATATGTATTTGAACCGTTCTACCTCTGATCAATGATTCCTCATTTATTGTCAAATCTTAGACCGGGGTAAAAATGGGCCTTTAGTAGCAAAGCAGGATTAGGCCAATAAGAATAAATATATCACAATTTGGTTAGCCGTGACCCGGATTTGAAATTAAAGTGGAGGAATCTTTTGAATTTGGGCACGAAGAAGTAATCACTTACAGCAAAACAGGGTCGACCCGAAAAAAAGTAAGGAGATTTTGATTCTCCTATTGGCTAAAGATTAGATGTAGGCTAAATCAAGTGTTGCTGTAAGTGAGACGCTTTCTTCTCAAAATATCAGAGGCTGAACGGTATAACTAGGTTTGAATGGAATTTATGTTGAAACCGAGAAATGATTGAATGGGATTTATGTGTTTGTTTGCGTCAGAAAAACGTAAAATTAGATAGAAAATTAAATGGCAAGTAATCTTAGATGGTGAGGCTGTATGGGAAGGAAAATAGAAATAACAGCCAAGAAACTTAACTGTTGAGACTTTAAAGAATAACAATTGAGAAACTTAAATGTTGAGATTGCAAAAAACTTATTTAAAATCAAATAAAAAAGATAAAATACAAAGAATAAAAAGAGTCCCGAGATTTGGTCACCTCTGCACCATGACTGACGAGTCTGGTGAATTTTAAGACTGGGGTGGAACGTTACCTCGGAGAAAGGGGACTCTCCACAGAAACGTAGCGATAGGAACGGACAAGAATACGTAATATCTTTAAGTTGAGGCTAAGAGCAGCAAGACCTTAAGAGTGAGCTGTTATAGAAGGTAAGAGATTAACAACAGGGGCCCCAGGAGAACATTTAAATTGTTCTCTAGCGACAGAACTGGGTTCTGAGCACGACGATCAGACGAGGAGATTTTAAAATAAGGAAACCTTTCGTCGACTACGGAAGGGACGAGGGTCTCTCTGTGATGCGCCATGCTGTCTGTCTTAAATGTTATATTTGTTATGTCTTGTCTGATGTTTTGAATGTCTCGGTAAAATGGGATCCATGGTTTGAATGATTAGAAGCTCCGGTCTGAGTCTGTCTCTGTGTGTGCGCGGCTTCGAAGTCTCTTGTGTATGTGTGTGTGAATTTCTCCACGCGCGTGGGCCTAAAGATAAGAGCGGTGACTGGGGCGCAGTTTAATTTTGTTAAGTAAAAGTGATAAGTAAAAATATGGGTGAAAAACTAAGGGGAATTTGGAAATCATTAGAAAAAAGGTTGATGCATTAATGATGTTTGTTGAAGTGCAGGAGAATTTCAATGCAGTAAAACGTTTGAGGTATTGGCTGCAAGCTGATTGGGTGAGTTGCATTGGAGAGAGACCACGGCCTGCATTTTGGTGAGTTTTGGAGAAAAACTTTTTATTTTGAACTGTAGCCTAAAAGTTAGAAAGAGGTTGGACGTTTGGTAAAGTTGTTGAACATTTGGGAGAACATTAAACATCTGTTTGAGGCATTATAAATTGGGAAAAAACAAAAAAGGGAAGATGCCTTATGTTAGGGTTGTGATGAATGGCCTCTTTGTCCTGGAGGGAAAACCAACACGGACACGGGGCTGCCTCTGTCCCCTTGTCTTTCTTGTCACACATCACATGAGGTCAGGAGGATTTAATCACGGTCTTGAGTTTACAACATGGGGGTAAACAAAGAAGGGAGCAAGTTTCATTGTGGGTGATGATCAAATCACCAGCTTCATGCGCAGTTAGATAAAGGAGACATTCCTTATCTGGGGAAATCATTTTATCTAAGGTTAAAAACAATGGTACCTTCCTGAAAGCAAACTCTTAAAACAAACCAAATGCCTGTAGCTTGATAAAATAAAATGATGACATTTATATTTTTCTAACACCTTCTGTTAGAGTGTAATTTTAACTAGCGTTATATATTGCAAAATAGCATTTCAAAATGCCTAATGAATGTATATACTTTCAGACATTAAATATAATTTGCAATAAAGTAGTGATTAAAAGGTTTTCATTGTTTGATAGCCCTAGTTTTATTAGATAAATAAATAAATATAATCCGTCAGACTTCAATCTAGCTGTTTAATGGAGAGTAGTAAATCCTATCAGCTTTTGCTCATTTGCAGGCCTGGGAAAAACACAGTAAGCAGAACTACACAGAGTTAGAAGTTAAGGTTAAACTGTACCTTAATAGTGTGTGCAAACGGATATTGCGGCTGATTTGACAGATTTTGTTAACCCTGCATTTAGTTATGAGTCAGTTTTGAAGTTATCCTCAAATGAAGCAGCTAAAATTGAGGAATCTGTGACAAATGTTAATGACGTGTATCATTTTATTATAGATACTGATATTGCAGAGCGCCAAAACCTAGTAGAAATAGACAATATTACGGGATCATCACAGGACGGTCCCCAAATTATTCATTATATGTAATCACATTTTCATAGTCCCACAAAATGCAGATGCCCTTGTTACACAGTAATTTAGAACCCGAGGAATTTTTTTTTTTTTGTTCATTTGGTAATGTGCAAATTCTGGTGAATAAACTTTTCAACATCAGTTGCTGGTGATTGTTTGTGGCCGGCAGAATTTGACTTAAAAATTTACTAAACACAGGCGCATAACTGATTTTAGAGCTGTTTTAAAATGTACCTTTGGTGTTTTTTATATATATTTTTTTTCCTTGATAGATGGAGTTACCCAGCATTTTCTTTATACACTTTAGCAGAAGGTTCCTGAGTTTGACTGGGACTCTTGATATCTTCTGAAAAAAATCGGTAGGATGGATCTGACACACAGGTGTGGATCCTAAATAAATCAGTCCAATTTAGGGGAATTATTTAGAGTAATAATGTTACAACAACAAAAACAACGTGTCCTCTTCAATATCTCAGCTGATGATTTTAATCTTGATATGCTCGCTGAGACAATAATAACTTCTTAAGGCAGCCGATTGAGCAGATACGAACACTAAAGGTTTGCGGTTTTGAAAAATATACTACTGTCTCTTAAAATTTTTTATTATATAACTGATATGTTCCTTTTAAACATGAGTTTTAATTATATTATGTCCAGGACCATATTGCTCATAATTGACAGCAGAAGGTGTATTTTACCATCACAATTATTAGCGGAAAATTCACTGGGGTGGGGATATTTTTCACATTTAGGGTTCTGTGATGCTGCATGCTCACAGCTGCATGTCATAAATTTACAGACTGGAAGTTCTTATCAGCTTCTATGACGCAGGGGGCCTCTCACTAGCAGGCACAGCGGTGATCTGGGTGTGACGTCTTGTTCATTGCAGAGATACACTTTTTAGGTTAAACGGATCTGTTAGGCTATCTCTTGATAACTCATAAGTATTGAGATTTTTCTATTGTACAATATAACTGTTGCATGCTAAAACTTATCAGATTTCCACCAGACTTTGCCGTTACCAGGTGTTTTATTCAGGCAAAACCCAATATTTTATCAGTATGTAAGTACCTTGGAACGTTCAGCATTTTCATACCATCAACTTGCTGTGAGCACATTAGTTTACAATCATTATTTCAATGGGTACACTGATCTTATACAACTTTTGGAGGACTTCTTGTAGATCTGTGGGTTTATGAAATTGCATTAAGTTTTGATCGGAATCCAGGATATAGGGCAGTGTTTTTCATACTTCAATTTAGATAATTATTTACAGTTGATTGATTCCCTGTGGTGACTAATACTATTCTTTGTTAATGTTTTGTAACAAAATTAATTTTGTTCCAAGCAGAGGGATATGACATAAACATTTATATGATAACACTATATTGTAAAGCTATACAGACCTTAAACTTTATATCAACCCTTGGCACAAGTAAACAGAAAAACTACATAAACTACAAAAAACTGGATAAAACAGAGATAAACAGAGGGTAACTTAATGCATATTTAGTTTACTTTAAAATCATTGGTGTGTCAGGTAGGTTTGTTAAGGATTCAAAGCCACGTATATCTGTTGCAGTAAACTGGATCAGGATTTGTAACAACTGGATAAAACTATAGGTGAACTAAAATGAGGGTTTGCTTTTCTTCTCAGATTAAAAATAGGAACTTTTTCGCAGCATACACATCTGAGTATGGAGGAAATGGTACAGAAGTGAGGTGTGGTGAATGGTAATCTTTAATCTTTAATCCAGAGAACATTCTGACATTCTTACAGGATAACAGTGTTATGGAAATATAATCACTTATATATAATAGTGTAGCTTAAAGTAATATAAATGTTAACTTTAACCCAGTGACCTAAACAGATGAGGATGTATGTAGAACAAAGGTTGGTTTCACACCTTAGTGGGCATGTGTCAGGATAAGGATGCACCGAGGTCATATGACAGTCTTGTGAGCAGATAAGTGCATGTCACAAGGTTTTACTATTGTTCCAGTTAACACCAGGAACCGACCTAAGAGAAGAGATTGAATTTAACGGTCAAAGGTTAGGCAGCAGACTCACTATCTCAAGGAAACTTAGACAAAAGGTTGGTCCAACACAAACGGGCCCTACATGCGTCTCGTTACTATACTTTGATTTCACAACTGCATTAACTAATTTTTTATTTTACAGACAGGGGAATCTTCACCAGAGATTAACGTATTTGTGTGGTAGTCGCATTTTCTTACAGGACAGCGTAAGGATGGGGAAAGTAAAATTGTGAAAAAATGTCTCATTAACTATTACATTTCTCATAGGCTGGAGAGGGAACAATGGAAGATGTGAAGTGTGTTTCTTGTGGGAGTGTTCAGTTAATTTCATTACAGGATATGTTTCCATATGACTGAAAGGAGCTTTTCGGGACTGAAGTCAACCTCCGGAATTACAGGAATGCGCGCTGAGGTCATCACAGACAGATGTGGTGGGCCAGAGGTCAGGGGCCCATCTGATTCCAGAGCCATGTATACCAGCCAAATAGAGGATCCAAGGGGAACAACACCGGACCAGCTTTCGGGTCAGACTGGCTGACTGGAAGGGTTTTCAACTGCCACCCACCCGTGCCATCCGGCAACGGGGCAGCTCGAGGCGCCGATAGCCACCCACGGAGGGGCAGCTGGAAGTTTATTTTGTTTTCGTTTTTTATTTTTAATAAAGATTAACATACAGATGTGTGGAGACCGCGGTTGGAACACTGACTCTTTAAACCATCTTCTTTAAAGGCGAGAAGAAGACATCTCCGAGATGCAAGACATCATGACCACAATTGAATGCATTGTGTAAAAAAAAGAAAAAGAAAAAAGAAGTTTGTAATCACTGCATATGTCTTATAAGTTCCATATTCATAAGGTGTTCAATATTAGTATTGTTAGACTCTTGGTTTTGCATTGCATGATAATCTTTTTATTCTGTGGTTTGATCTGAGTGTAGTGCTTTCATGGGTTATCTTTATTTCGAAGAAGACATCTTATTAATCTAGGTTAGGACTCTTAAAGTCATATTTAGATCATATAATAGTTTCTGGTAGTTGTACATTTATCTTAGCTTTGCACCTCTCGGATAAAGGTGCTTACTTTTCTTAATTCTAGTAGGTTAGAGATTCAGATAGGTTTAGTAGCTTTTTAGCTTATACTTGGGTTATTTTACATTTAAGGGGAACATTTGAACTTCATTTGATTTCATAAGTCGCCAACAGAGGGGACAGTGGGTTACAATATTACATCTTATCATTTACATTTTGTTTAAGGGTTTCTAGACATATACTTAAGTTTAGCCTAGTTATTGGTTTGATCTTTGAGGGATCAAAACAGAGGGGTTGTTGAGAATTAAAAATATATCTTAGTTGGGGTTACTGAGGAAAGCAGAGTGGGGTCTGCCCTTCCTGCTCCAGCGTAAGATAAACATGGAGTTTTATTGTCCTGAGGGGGTGGTCAGCAGGAGAGGGGGGCAGTCATCCTCCCACTGAGCCATGTAGGAGGAGTTTAAAGTTGATAAAAGGAATGTCTTGGTAAAACTTACTTCAGACAGACAGACAGACTTATCCACCGCGGTGAGAACAACATCTTGTAATGGTATGTACTCTGTCTCCATATTTAATTTCTAAGAATTAAATATGTATTTGAACCGTTCTACCTCTGATCAATGATTCCTCATTTATTGTCAAATCTTAAACCGGGGTAAAAATGGGCCTTTAGTAGCAAAGCAGGATTAGGCCAATAAGAATAAATATATCACAACTTGCACCTCCAGAAAAAAGGCCACTCTTTTGACGACAATGATGTCCATATTTTGGACAGGGAGAACTAGCTGAACAGTTATCCAGGCTGAAGTTCTCTGTATTTCAATTAAATTAATTTTGAATTATATAGTGGCAATTCACAGCACGCCATCTCAAGATACATTACAAAGTCAATTCTATGAAATCCTACAGACATAGGTTAAAAAGTTTTTTATCTAAGGAAACCCAGCAGATTACATTGAACATTGACTTGCATCATTCAATTTCCCAGATGAGCATGTAACCACAGTGGACAGTAGCTTGCATTGTGTCAGCAATCCCTCATACTGCCCTTTAACAGGAATAAACCTCCAGGAGAACAAGGCTCAGTGTGAACGGCCATCTTCCACAACCAACTTGGGGATTGAGAAGACAGTGCATACAAAAAACAAAACAAAAAAATCACAAATCTGCTGATTAACGAGTCCATTAAAATAATCTACAGTTAGATTTAGTTAAAAAACGGTCCCTGTTTTCGGAATGGTAAAAAACAACAGACACCTGGCAGCAATCGCTGCTGCAAGTGGCTCTGTTGCAGACTTGTGACAGGTTTGAGCTGCCTGTAGCATACAGTACATCTGCAATGCCAAGAACAGATATGAAGTTATATTGCATTTTATCAGATTTATTACCGCACTGTTATAACACTTAAAAACAGCACTTGGAAACAAACAGTTGTAAACTTGTTGAACTGAAAGGAGTGATCAGATTTATTTATGGAAAAAAATGGGGGAAGCATAAAAGAAGGTGGTCGATAAAACATTTGTTCAAAATGCTGAAGATGAGGCCTTAGATTATTTAAGCCATGGGGAAGTAAACTTTATGCTACTGTAAAATATTTCTCTCTGTTGTTGTTTTCCTAATTCTGTGGATACTGCAGTCAATTCAGTCAATACTTAATTACTCTGTATAACCAGTACCATTTGAACTCACAGCTACTGCCCCACCGATTGTTTCCCTGTTCAACAAACTTTGCAACCAGTCTGCATTGTCTGTTCAAAACAAGATTCTATCAGGCGGAGTTTAATTGTTTAAAAGAAGTGTGTTCGACTCTATCCAGAAAAAAATAGCTAATTGCTTTATACCTAAATAAGAAGCTGTAGCCATAACTTTTTAACCTCCACTCCCCTTTACACTCTGACTGAGCTTTGACATTTGTTTAGATTTTATCCATTGCTGTTTCAGTTTTACTGACCACAAAAGTTGTGCCGGTTCACTTTTTTACTTAAATATGTTTGCCTGGTCTTCTCCACTTGTTTTATTGTGTCTTATGTAATTTTCTTTCTTTCATTTTCATGCTCTTCTCTTCCTTCCTCGTTTTCCAATTTAAATTAC
Source organism: Fundulus heteroclitus (assembly GCF_011125445.2). Lineage (NCBI taxonomy): Eukaryota > Metazoa > Chordata > Actinopteri > Cyprinodontiformes > Fundulidae > Fundulus > Fundulus heteroclitus. The sequence continues at coordinate 590,771 of NW_023397186.1, read as the reverse complement.
TTATTTGTTTTGACTGCATAAAATGAACAGCTCACAGGTGACCCAATTTCTCTCTTGATTTCCCCCTATTAATATCTTGCCGGATTCCCGTCTGAATTTTAAATGAGAATAGTGTTCAATTTGAAAACTCGTTGATCCGTTGAAATGGAGAAATCCTCTTTTCCCCTTTTCCATCCTCTTCACTTCCTCTCTTCTCATGCTTAGTTGTGGTATTTGCTACGGATGAATATTTATTATTTTGCAGCCTGCGTATGCTTTCATTTTAAATGTCAAACATGTCTAGGCTCTATTTTGGAGTATCGGGGGGGACGTTTGTGACAAGGGTCACAAACAGAAACATGAACTGCTTTGCAAATAATATACTAATACAACTTCAAGACACAGCAAAAGACAAACACAAGAAAGAAATATCCAAGTATGTGTAAGAATATTTTACTGAATGCAAGTGACCATCTCACACAAAAAATCCAAGGTTTAAAGTTGTCTTGCTTATGTACTTTCATTCACACATGTTTGAATTTGACAAAAATGAAACTACTTAATGTGCATGCCAGAGCAAATTCTGAGTTATCAAGGTCATCGCAACAGCAAACAGGCTTAAATCGGAGGCAACTGGACCATTTAATGTGCATCTCCTCTATTCTCTTTTGCATATTGCATGTTTCCAGCAGTGGTGTATACTGTCTTGTCTTCCCATTTAGCTTAAACTGACTCCACAATTCAAAGCATGATAGCTGTAATGTGATTTAAGTTTCCGTTTAATGGACAGAGTGCACAAACAAGCCTGATCCCAATCACTTGTTCAGAACTCTTTCATTTACATGCACAATCATATAAGACAAATCATACTTTATTAAGAAATAATATGCCATTGCATGTCATGACAGCTATTAAAAAAATTGTATTGAAACGTTATCCAGATTATACAGTTTGTTCAAGCCAGACAATCTGCCCACAACTAATGAGGGTTCAGTTGGGTTACAAAGCTGTGTGTTGTACCGAAAGGCAATTAGTAATTAACCATAGATTTAAAATTTAAAAAATCCTTCCCAATTTGGTTACATGTATTGGTTAAGGTAATATATTGTTTTAGGTCATGCTGGAACCCAACGCCCTAAAGAAATTCAAACAGCATGCTGTAAAACAGAAGAGCTATGAATACACTGCCAGCAGAAAATAAACAATTTGATGATACATGTTTTTGTATCTTGTAAACATTCACACACATGCAATTAGTGGCCAAAATAGACAATCATTATTGATGTAATATATTTTTTACAAAAAAAAAAAAAAGAAAAGGTGATTGAACCCAGTAAGGCATGTTCTTTGGGAGTTGTTTAAAGTATTTGCTTCCATTTAAAGCCATTTAGTGTCTTCCTGAATTCCGAACTTCAAGGGATTAAACTGTATGTCCAATGTGCAGAGTAAGTCTTTAACATTGTGTTGCGTTTGTTAGTATGTCCGCTGAAAGTATTCAAACTTGCTTGTCATTTCCCGTTCCAAGTAAAAAAGGATGCGTGTCAACCCCCCCTCTGTTGTTTGCACTCTGTTGTCTGATAATTATGGACTGAATGACACTGTTTATTACATGACACACTAGAAATGAGCTCTATTAAGGATTGACCAAATACTTTGTCGATGCTTTATTTTTTCGTTAAACTTCCCATAAACTGTGGGATCATACCCTAACTATTAAAAACAATAGTTTCATAATTGATTTGCACCCCAATAATGTTGTTACTGGGTGGGAAACACAGCAGACACAAGCAGAGGAATTAAGTGGCCGTTTAATGTAATCCACACTGTAATCCAACTTTTTCTCACTGAAAAAACTGCCCTAATGTTGTCTTTAACCTCTTAAGCACGAGGGTCTATTTTCTAAAAATGCATACTCATACTTTCTAAGGCATTTCTCAACTTGTACAATGCCTAAACTACTAATCTTGTTATCACCTAACATAGGGGTCCAGGAGGATGAAGTGGATGTGAAAATCTGAGAGTAAATTATTCTTGGCCTTAGTAAATGAGATTTAAATGCCCAAAAAATAAATTCCACCAAATGTAAAAACAGAGGGTTGCATACAAAACTTACTTTTGCTGTAAAGAAGGAAATGAACACAATGAATTGCAACTACAACATCTTGGTTACATCTGCAGCCAATTTGGTGACAACACAACAAGCATTTGGTGGAACCTATACTATTTTGTGCCATGTTGGCACAAATTTTTAAATTTGGAATATATTCTTGAAATTGAAAATGTGGGATGCTATTATATATTTGGTAGATACTTTTTGTAGAGGAGTCTCAGATGAAGATCTGGACATATGATAAGCATGTGTTAGTCTCAGTAAGTCAGTTACAAGTACATTATTGCTGCTGAAAGCAATTAACAGTGTTCTTGGCTGATATGCTGTAACAGAACCATGATTTCTTTTTAAAGGTTTTTGTATGAGTAATGGCCTTTATGTGCTGCATTTAGACATGAAACTGGCAGCGAGAGAAGATGGCAGAAATTATGGCAAAGGACCAAATGTTCGAATGTTGGAATCGAACCCTGGACGTCTGGATTTTTATATGATTGCCATCCATGAATATTTCATCATATTTCAATAAATCCACTGATAATAAAAAACAAAAGTGCGCACACACACACACACACACACACACACACACACACACACACACATCATGCTGTCTCGTGTATGCTGACACAACATGCACCACTGCACCATTAATTCAGTTAATAGTTTAATTTCACTTTGATTATGAATACAGGCACAGGGCTGCCAGCCTGAGGTAGCCAGTGTAATTAGTCAGGTAATAATAAGCTGCAGACTTGTGGCTCATCATTACAGCCTCCAGACAGAAGTGGAGATGAATCCTAACCTTTTCATGTGTGTGCCATTGATTGACCACCCTGACAATAGTATTTTGTTTGTTTGTTTGTTTGTTTGTTTTTCATCTTTTCTTTCTTGTCTAGACTTACTCCTCACACATTTTGTCATTGGTTTTTGTTTTCAATAATTGTTTTTAACCATAACAAGAATGTTCACCTGTCTCAAATGCTCTATCTCAAATGCTATCTCATACATCTACATGCATGAACCTGATTGTTTCTGTGTACACAGTGACATAGTTCAAGATTACCATTACTTTTAACTGTCACTTCAATTAAAATTGTTTGTTTACCTACACCTAATTAATTTTATATTTTAGTTTACTAAATATTTAAAAGCCCTAAACTTAGTTTAGTAAGCAATTTGTTTTAGGATTAACATGAAAAGAAAGGAAAAGTGGTTGTTTAAAAGAAAATTAAAACCTAGATTTACAAAAAGGCGCCTCTGGTCCCTTTCCTATGTTATTGTAATTGGGTCAAATGAATGAGAAATGAACGATCTATTGAGTCAAGGAGTTGAAAAAGGCAGGGGAAGTTGTTTCAATTTATTGGTCCTGTCAACCATTGTGCAAGTTCGAACAGAATACCAATCAAACAGTGTGTGATGAACTACCTTGGGGGCTCCTCTATTCCACTTTCGACTTTAATTCAGCTAATTAGGAAGGACTGTTAAATAAGTGATGTGTTTGTTAGCGTATGGGGCTAATTTGTTGTTTTCAATCCCCACAGCCATATAACAACAGAAAATAAGCCATGATGCCCAAGAGTGCAGTCTCTGGGTAGTTGGATTTAATATGTTTAAGCATCTTAATGTTCAGTCAGGGCCTTGATCATTGATTTAACAAGACATTAGTGCGCTTTATAGTTTTCTGTTTTGTCAGCAATTTTGAGATTGATTGATGGCATTAAAATCTTAAAGTAGCAGCCTGCACACGACTAATTTTGGGACGTTATGTGAAGTGTAATATGTCTGTGTACATTTAAATACTGCAAACTGTAAATGAAAACAGCTTAGTTGTTTTGGAAATAGAGAGCTCAAAAATATATCAGTTTAAAACTGGAACTTCTCACCTACATGTGGATGCTGCATCCCTCTATGTCTGTTCACAGCTCTTTTTGTTTTCTTCACTAACTCTTCAGACCTTTTAATTAACCTGGTCACCTCAGTAAACGCATGTTAAGCCATTCAAAGGAAGACAAATCAGATAGATGTCCTAAACGTAAAAGGCAGAAATAAGTAACTACATCATAAGGCTTCAGGGTGCAGTCTTAATCATTTACCATGTTTAGGGACCATAAAATAATATTGTGTGCAGGATTATTGATTTACTTGAGGTTTATTCTTCAAATGACTAACTTCAGAGAAACAGTGTAGTTGTTAAGGCATCTTTTTTCTTTTTATCCCAACTGCTAGCCAAGGAAAATATAGCTGTAAATATTGTTATGTAATAAAGACCCTGGACATTTAGAGAGGCCTAAATCGTTCCAGGGTTTATCATGTTACCTAATTATTTGTTATTCTTTTCTTCTCCACACATATTTATCCAGCTTGCTGGCCATATAGTAGCTAAAATAATGTAATGTCTGTAGATTTTTTCTCACTCTCAGTAATTAGATTACGTTCAGGACATGGCCGCTTCAAAAATAATCCATTAATTCATTAAAGGTTTAAGATTAGTGGAATTTTTCAAGTTTTCATTTCTTGTTCAGGTATAGTTGTGTTAAACTATATGTTGTGAAATTAAAATGCTGTTCATCATTTGACTACTCCAAAACATAACATGAAAAAACCAAAACACATGTATGTAACTAAAGAATCTTGATTACACATATATCTAATCTGTCTGTTTCAATATCTGAAGCCCAGTTTTTTTCCTATGCTTGAGAGACTTTGATTTAAAATCTTTTTCAATCAATCTAGTTTTTTTTTTTTTTTTTTTTTTACAGATTGACAAATCTTTATTGGCATGAAACCAATAAAAATCATGTAATAATCAATGACCAACTTCTTGAATGTATCCACTGGCAATTTTTAAGATTTGTCTTTGGTGATGAGCTCCCAGTCTTTTAGGTTGGATAACCCCTTACCATCACCTAATATTTAGCTTCCTCCAAAGATTTGCTATCAGTATCAAGTCAAAACTCTCCCTGGACCACTCTAAAATGTTAATACATCATATCAGAAGGAACGTCAAAAGGTAAAATTAAAATATTATTTTATACCTAAATCAACCAGGGCTACAATTTTGGGCTTAACTGTATAGATATACAAAATGTTTATATGCAGTACAAGGAGAGGCTTTCACCGCATACTTTACATGCAAGGACTACCATTGATAACATGTCTAATCTAGTTTACTGTAGATTTTTCAATTAAATCGTATCACTGTTTAAACAAGCATAATTAAGGAGGGACACATTTCATTATTTCTTTTAACTCAATCTTTAACAGTGGGACAACTTTAGTGCTTGCATGTGATATCCAAACAGAGGCCTTAATCAAAGCTCCTCAAGGCTTCCTTGGCTCCTTTTCTGGCAGTTCTGCATATCTTTTTGGGTTGTTAGTGTCTCATTACTGTGGCAGTGATTTCACTATTTTGGGTCCTTTCTTGAACGTTCAACCATGTAATGAAATCCCCAGTTGAGTAACTGCCACCATAATTACTGAGAATGATTTACACAGCCAGAACATGAGAGATATGTGGTGGATTCTTTTGATAGCAAAACATTGCATAAAATGACACATGAGACTTGCTCACAAAGAGAAGAGGCACAGGTGAATGAAACAAGAACAAATTAGTTTAAAGTTTAGTAAAAGATAAAAATATAGAGATATAGTTGTGAGCCATGCAACTAAGTAAAACTGGTGGAAGATTTTTTTATTTTTTTTAAATATGCACTCTTTATGTGGCAGTATGAAAAAGCTTGCCAACAGTAGCCATGGGGATGGAAATAAAAACTGTATTTATTATCAACTTGATGAAGGGGATTTTGCAAGAAAAGCAAAAGGAGAAAAAAAATGTCTTTTATTGAAAAGAACAAAAAAAACAGTAAATCAAAGAACAAGGTAATCTCTTTTGTGTTGTTTCTCAGTTTATCTGACTGTAAATATTTTTAAAGAAAATACCAAGGATCTTATGTATTTAAATAAACCATGATAGATAATTTGTTTAATTATCTAATTTAATTTGTAATTTAAATGTGCATGTTTTCATTTACACAAAACCCCCTTTTTATGTGAAAATAAAACCACAGCTACTGGAACACACTCTAGGCTGTAAAAGCTGTGTTTACAAGACAAGTAAGAGGACAATGAATATTTTCAAATTTATTATGACCCACAAAATATGAAAGCAAAATACAGTAGGCTAGCTCAGTTGCATTGCAAGCATGCCTTTCAATTACAAGGTCACAAAGGGTTTTTTAAACATAAAGTTTCAATCATAGGATTTTCATAGTAACTATTTTATGTCTTTTTAGATGCTTTCCAAAACTGAAAAAAATTATATACAGTTTAAGAAAAAAAGAATGGACTCAATTTACTGGAGCGTAGTAGTGACCCCACAAAAATATCTGTGTCTAAGAACAAGTAAATCCACATCAAGTAAGGACAACACAATGAGCTGTTGGATACCTTTAGATCATTTATGTCATTGTCAAGGCCCACGGGCCACATCCGGCCTGCAAAGGAAATATTTGTAGCCTGCGTGATAATATATAATTACTTTACAACTGGCTCGCCGGTATATTGTTGGCAAAACCACAATACTAGTCTAGTCCCATAAAGCGCTGCTCATGGTTGCTGTGAGACCCAGCACCTCCCTCGTTTATCAACAGCCTCTGCTTCTCATCTTTGTGAAGCTTCAACTACCTGTCTCCCCGTAAAATGGCTAAAAGTGTGGGCTTTGAAAACAGGGGTTTTCACGACAGGTGGGTGGCAGAGTACATGTTCGCGGATGCAAAGGGCAAAGCTGTGTCTTCTATGCGCAGACAGTATGGCTGTGATGAAAGAATACAACATAAGAAGACACCATGGAACGAAGCACCAGGACCAATACAAACATCTAGACTTGAAACAACGGCTCCAGAAGGTACAAGAATCAAAAATAAACATGGTTTCACAGCAGGCAATGTGGGCGGATCAATCTTAGTGTCAATAATATCGATACCAACGCTGGTATTGATATTGAACAATACTTGTTTAAAAAGATCAGTACTTTTTATTCTCTCCTGCATGCACTGACTGCAGCAGATTCACCAAAGTCTCCCTGTCTGTGTCACAGCACTTTGCTGCTCTTCCCCTCTCATCACCATCATGCATCGTCATGTGACTCAGCGGCGCCAGACAATCAGCATGCAGGCACAGCCTGGCCCGCCCACTCAGCTTTCTCTCCACTCAACGCACAAACAACCTTGCTGCTGCTCCTTAGACTCGAAGAGAGAGAGACCGCCGGAGCAGAAAAACATGGAAGAGAGGGAAAGAAGCACCGTTTGGCTAACCTGACTTATGCCAGATGTATGTTGCTCCGCCTAGCTCCACTCACATACATCTGGGACATCGCCCATAGAAAGTGATTTCTCCAACCAATTTTATGGTCTGGCCAATCAGGACGCAGGGCTGGAATTTCATAGATGTGACATAGTGGAGACGCGACCATGACGTGAGACTGTTTTGATAGCAATGGCGGCTCGTCGAGGAAGCAAGCGTTAACATTAATGCTGCTATTTCTTCCGTGTTGTCCAATCTACCTAATATTGTTTCATTAAAAGGACATCAGAGAACGGCTCTGAAAGCTTTTGTTGGTGGAAACCATGTTTTCGCCCTTCTCCCGACAGGATTTGGCAAGGTTTGTCCGCTGTGGATGTGGACGCGCCCCGGAGCAGTTAGCGCGAACCATATTAGGAGGCCTTTAGTCCTCGACGCGGTCGACCCAGGTTCGAATCCGACCCGCCGCGCTTTGCCGCCTGTCTTCCCCCCTCTTCCTGTCAGCTCACTGTCAATAAAACGCATGCCACTAGACCCGCAAACACATAAGAAAAAAAAAAAGGAGTTTTTTTTTTCCTGCGTCACTCTCATCAGCGTCACAGGTTAGCTTCGGTGTGAGTGGTTGAAATAGCACGTCGATAAAGATGACAGACAAGTGGCTTATCCAATCATATGCAAGGATTTTTGATAAGGCCCAGCCTTCAATAAAGGCAATTCCTATGGCGGTGTCCCAGATGTATGTGAGTGGATGTATGTGAGTGGAGCTAGGCGGAGCGACATGCGTCTGGCTTGAGGCAGGTTACCGTTTGGCTATATTTTAGTGGAAACAGTTTCAGTGGAAACAGAACAATGTTATATAAACACATGGAAAACCATGAGCAAGAAAATGTCGAGCTACAGAAACAGAGAGAGAGGAGATGAAACTTCACTCATTCCCTGGCCTCGACAGACCCTCGACCCTCAGACAAACATCTTTGAGGAGTTTAATTAAGACCTTGAAAGAACCCAGTACACTATCCCATTAAAAAGTGTTAAGATAAGATAAGCTAACATTAGATAATCCTCTATTTATCCCACGACAGGGAAATGTATAGAATTAAAGCAACAGGTAAGTGCTCAAAACATAAACAAAATTACATACGGATTAAAAGATATAAAAGGTGGTTTAGAAAAAAAATCACTATGAACAGAACAGTATTATTATTATATGTAATAATAACGTAAAAATCACCAAAAAAAGGTCAACAGTTTCATGATACATCAAGCTTAAATATAAAAAAGTATCGGTATCAATATCGGTGATACTGACCCTGTATTTACTTGGTATCAGATCGATTAAAAATTCCCGGTATCGCCCACCTCTAGAGGCAGCCGTTAAGGCCAGTTTTATTGTGGCAGCAGAGATCGTAAAACCAGCCCGGCTTTTCACAGGGGAAAATTTGTCCAAAACTGTCTGATGAAAGTGTGCCTGGAAAAAAGGCAAACATTTTCAAATGTGAGCCTGAGCTGAAACACCGTTGCAGGCCGTATATGTCAGCTTGCTGCTATTCTCCAACAGCAGCTTGTGGGGAAGGGGAAAGATTTCATTGCATACTGCATTGCTATGAATGAGAGCAACGACACTGCTGATAGCGCCCAGTTGTCAATTTTATCCATGGAGCGGACCATCCCTGTGTGTAACAGAGGAGATTTTGTGGTTACAATCAATGTATGGCACAACTACAGGAAAATATATCTTTCAAGAGGTTTTCAGATGTGTAGATCAAATGCATCTGCCTTGGGATCAACTTGGATAGCAGATGGAGTGCCCGCTATGTGTGGTCATGAGACTAGATTTGTGAGAAGGATCTGGGAGAAGATGCGGGAGGAAAACATCGCGGGTGAGCTAACAGCTTAATATTGCATCATACAGCAGGAATCATTATGTGGGAAAGCCTTGACAATGGAACATGTGATGAGCACCATAACATAAGTAGTTAATTTCATTTCTGGAGGAGTTAGGTTCAGAATTAGGTGGCCTGTCCTATCCCACAGCATGATATATATATATTATGGTTAAGCCAGGAAAATGTGCTGAAAAGATGTTTCGGGTTGCGTGAGGAAATCTGTGAATTCATGGAAAGAAATGGGAAAGACAGAGCTCTGAGATCATGGGCCATCTTAATGCAGTCAGCCTGCAGCTTTAGGGGCAGGACTGACATGTACGCTACAGTGAGAGCTTTGAGAACCAAGCAGCTCCTGTGGAAGACGCAGATGCGTCAGGAAAATCTGAGTAAGTTTCCGTGCTGCCAGATTATGAAGGAGCAGGTATCTAGTGCCGTTTTTTCCGAGTACATAGTTTGCTGAAAAACTCAAGATACTTGCTGCTGACTTCACACGGCGATTTGCTGATTTTGAAGCCCAAAAAGAAAAAGCAGGTTTGAAATGCTCAGTAATCCTTTTGCAGTTGACGTGGAAAGCGCTCCACCAAACCTCCAAATGGAGCTGATTGAGCTCCAATGTAGTGACACACTGAAGGCAAAATATGAGTCAGTGGGTGCTGAAGAGTTTTCACGCTTCATCCCCGACACAATGCCCCAGCTGCGCACCCAAGCTGCTCAAACACTCTCTATGTTTGGCAGCACATACCTGTGTGAGCCACTGTTCTCTTTGATGAAGATTAACAAAACATCACACAGGAGTAGTCTCACTGATGAACACCTTCACTCAATTCTGAGGATTTCCTCTGCTCAGAGCCTACCCTCAAACATTGCTGATGAGACATCAAGTATCTGGCTCAGACTAGTGAGCACCACAGAGCAGCAAGTTGAGCTTTAACACATTTTCAGTTTCAAATACAGTTTCATTTTTTGCTTTTATATTCTTCTGCTAGTACAGGACATTTGTTTTTTTCTTTGAAGGAATATTTGTGTATGTTTTTGCCTGTAGAATAATGTGTTCACTTGAATTTACTCTGGAAAAGTGACAGTTTTTTTAAACAAATGATACTCATTTCAGTTATTTATTGACCTGCTAGTATTTGAAAGCAGTGATTGTTGAGGATCTTTCAGATATCATACACATACATCAAAATACAGGTTTTGAGATAATACACCAGGATTTTAAGTCTTTGTTACTGTATATCAACCTCTTGTTGCAATATAGACTTTGTTAGTTCCTTGTTTCGCATGCGCAATAAGGTCATTTCGATATGTTTTCAATAAAGATTGAAATGGGCCTCGACTTGTGCCATGTTTGAAATTTTTTGGATATTTGAGTTCGACACCCCTGCTCTCGATGTAAACTGTTTTTCCTCTGATGTACAAAAGTAAACCTCCATTATTACAGGTGAACCTACTACTCAATCATTTCCGCTTGTCATTATTCAATCAGATTGTAAAGGTCACCAATAAGATATGTAAGATGTATATAGGCATAGTGGATAAAAAGTATAACAGCTAAACATACAAATATGGACTGTGCTGAGTATTTCATTAAGTTTTTGCCTCTTGTCACACTACTGTGTATCTGCCTTTTGTTTCCAAGGCAAATAAGTAAACACAATGCTAAAAAAAATAATGCTAGCATTTAATAATTCCAGATTTGACTTTCTAGTACAAACAATTTGATAAGATTTTTGTTTGATCCTCAAATATAAAGGCCAACATCTCAACAAAAGGTACCCAGTCTCAATGATGCAGAACACCTACATTTCTACATGCTTGATCCTAATACACAAGCACTAGTATACAAAGGAGCAAAAGCAACACACATATTTCAAACATAACAGTAATTCATGTTCCATAAAATCCCTTTTACTTCCTCATGTCGAGACCCAAGAAACACGTTATTCAGTATGCAAGGTTACATGGCAGGATTACAAAAGGTATGACAGCAATTTAGTTGTGCGTAAGTGTATTTTTTTATGTGTCTTATAATTATTTGTGCTGCCCCTGTGATGGACAAGTGACCTGTCTGGGATGGACCTGCATCTTACATGTAGACTGCTGGATAGACTCATGCATCTCCACCAGTGCCCCTAAATCACACATGCTGTTGTCCATTTAAAAAGGAATTTTCAGATGTATTTGAAAAATATATACTTTTAGTACAGTACTTGACAGGACTGCAGTGTTAAACATATCAGCTACTGTACCATTCAAACAGTTATTTGTATATTAATCAAGCAAGAGTTTATACTACATTACCTATGTAGAAATAAATCACATTTATCCAAATTCCATTGGCTGTTTTCATTGAAAGAGTTTGTTACAGACATGTATCTGCATTAGAGTGCAGCAAAGATATGAGACTCCCAAATAAATAAGGGAATGTGGCAAAAGTGAAGATATGTCCTGATTCCTGATTAGTCTTATTTGTACTTATTCTTTATTTATTTAGGATCATGCACTCTTCGATCTTTCACCTTTTAGTGTTGTTTATTTTGTCTGTTGAGTCTGACTATTCTTTCTTGCATCTTGTTTCCTGTTAGCTTTTCTCCCGGGCTGTCCTGTAGATGTTCTCTGTCTTCCTCAGCTCAGCTTTTATTGCTTTCACCTGTGCTCCATTATCAGTTGATTAACTCCACCTGGTTTACTGCCTTCACTCCCTCTCTTTTCCTAATACTTAAACAGTTTAGTTTTATGTACACATAGCTGCTTTCTACTGTTTATTTCCTCTGGTTGTTTCCCTGCCTGAGCTCCATGACCTGCCTTCCAAATACTTCTGTTGTTGTGAGTTTTTAACTTTATTAAATACCACCTTAATCTCTAGTACACTCTGCAATTGGGTCCTCCTTCTACAAAACCTCCCACGTTAAAACAACATATAAATCAGGAAGTAGCAAAGCCAAAAGAGGAATCAAATCATTTGCAATGATGGCATCAGGATAAAAGTTTGTAAAAAATTAAAAATGAAGAAGAATTAAAAATCTAAATTTACCACAAAAAACTTAAATATTTCCAAGATTTAAAATTTCCCCTGCTAAGTTAAAAACAGTTCTTTAAGAGAACAGTGTTCAAAGATGCAATGGAAATAGCTCAGAAAGATGTGGATGTGCAAGCGGAGTTAACAAATTCTCTGAAGATAAAGTACAAAGTCACATTCCTTTTATCTTTCTGTATTTTTTCACCCTTACTGTTCCTTGATCTCTATTTTAAGTGTCCTTTTTAAAGATGAAAAAGAGAAAAAAAAACTGATGAGTCCATGCTTATTTGCATCCTTGTTTTATCTTGCTTTGATCTTCATCCAGTGCTCAGTTCTTAATCTGACTTTTCTCTGCCGTATTACTCGTTTCAAATATTTACACTCTGTTCTACCTCTGTTCTACATCTGTGCTACTTCCGCAAGATCCGAGCAGGGACACACACATGCAGAGTATGACACAGGGCAACTAAAATAAACAGTTGAAAGCGACTCTGCAGTGCATACTGCACATTAGTGATCATATGTAGATAAATATGGATCATACTCACAATCTGAAATTCTTTTACCATAATGGATTTTTACCTCTATGTATTAGACCACTATTGTCGAAGGATTTAAAACTCTTGCTTGTGTCCTCTAGTCTTAAAGCAGCAGCATCTCAATGAGTGTGTAAGTAAATCTCCGCTTTACAGGCTTCAAATGTATAAAGATGCCTTTGTAGCCAATCGTTTTAGTTCTTATTTCATCTAACATTCTACACAATATTTGAGACTATATTACAGACTTTATTTCATGTATGCAAATAAAGACATGCTCAAGAAAACCTTTAGAGCAGCAAAATTGATATTCAATATTTGAACTGGCCACCAGGAATTTAGATAGATGAGTTAAATGAAGTGTGTAAACCTGCAGTTTTGACAACACCCTCGACACCACCCCAGAATACAACACCCTCCATAATTAGCCATTCTGATACAGATTTGGGATAAGCTCTGTACATATTCATCTTTCATCACAGCTGCATAGTTGCAGTTCTTTAAAAGTACTTTACCTCTTTTATCATTCCCCTCACTGTGCATTATGACATCTAGCTTTGTTTGTGACCGTTTCAGGTATTTTAAATAATGTATTGACAATGGAAAAGGGTATGTTTAAACAAGTAACTATTTTCTTGTTGCAGTTTCCTGATTTATGAAGATCAACACACCTGCCTCAAACAGACATCATTTACTTACTTTTTTCTTTCTCATTTTGAAGAGTCACTAAGGGTAATGCTAATCTGTGTTTTAAAACATTTAGACCACAGGAAAACAAAAATTATGGATTACGTATTAAAAGCATCCTCACCGATCTGATCAGCTTAAAAGCGTATTAATTGAAACATAGTTCATTGGAGTTGTGGTGGTTTATTTTTAACAATTTTGTTGCATGAACAAAGGTACTCAAACTAAACTTGTTTTTTTCCCTAAAATCATCTGTGTGAGATGATGCAATAGAAGATTACATTCATCTCTGTTGTCTCCACATTTTTACAAGGGGTGCCGATAAGGATGCTGTATTTAATAACACAGGCTTTGAAAAATATTTATTTGTATTATTATTTGCAGGGTTCTCTGACATTCTATGTCTTGTCTAGGGATACATAAAAACATATTCTACTTTATACCATCCTATTATTTTTGCTCCTGTTTACTGATAAAATTGTTGCATTTCTATTACCGTACTTAGCTAGCTTTGCTGGGGTTTTTTGACTATATAAAGAGCCAAGGAATTTATGTTATATTCAATGTTTTTGCTTTATTATTATTATTATTATTTTCAAACTGGCACTGAGATTTTAAGATTTGGGAATATGATTTCTACAACACAATATCAACAAAATTAGGTTACAGTATAAATACTGAACTTAAATGTAGGACAAAATAAAAGGCTACAAGGAAAATACATTATTGATTTTCCAGGTATGCCATCCAACCCCATTTGTCTTGTAGTTTTCTTTGCAGAATTAGTCAGCTAAGCATTAAAAAACAACAATAAAGACACCATGCCAGTCCAGCTGAGCCAGTGTTGTCTTTAAATTGTTCTCACCATGTTCACATATACTTTCACACATATACACCCACTGGAGCCGTGCAATATGTAATTAAGGTTGATCCATATTGTACCAATGATCTGCACATTAGTAATTAGGTCTGATCTGTGTGTGTGTGTGTGTGTGTGTGTGTGTGTGTGTGTGTGCGCCCCAGAGTTCATAAGGGTGTGAATGTGTGAGGGAATTCTTAATGTCATAAGGCCAGAGCAGTGTAATGTCACACTCTCGTCCAGTTAATTAATTCAAATGTCTGCCTTTTTATTAATTTCACAGACTAGATTGTGACAGTTCCCCAGGTAACAACCTGTATAATACCAGCACAGACTTAATGTATGCTTAGTATGCAAATGTTCTTTGTACTTTAAAAATAAATGAATAATGGCTGTCTGGACATCCAGTAAATATGCAGCAATTTGTTAAATCTCTCCATGTATGTTACTCATCTTGCCAAAAATGTTGGTGGATATTAAAGTGTCTTGTTTGCATCTTAACATGAAGAAATTAAGTATTTTGTGCAACATCAGACTCTCTCACATTTATTAAGTATGTGCATTGTTATGGTGCTCTTTTATTTTCTATATGTGTATATCTATTAGGATGGAGGGTATAAAATACAGTGCTATGGAATCAGGAAAGAGTGAGTTCATTTTCCCAGAACATCAGCAACTTTTTGCCCAACTTCCATACTTAGCAAGTGCTTGACTATCTTTGGCTGAGAGTTTAAAGCTCTAAACACCAATCTATGACTGACCCCAAGTGGTCAAACAATTGTCAGCTAAAATAATCCAAAAGCAGGACAGGCTGCATTTGGAACAACTCGAAGCATTCACCATGCAGATGTGATTACATAAATTCATAGCAGTGGTGCTTATTTGCAGTGTTTATGGTGTCCCTGGGTAGAGACACTAATGCTGTAAAAATATTTTTTGTTAAAGATAAAAAATACACCATATTTTCCTACTACTGCTACTACTAATAATAATAATAATTAATAATAATCTCAACTTTAAAATCCGTTTGTTGGCTTATATAATAAATATAAATCTTAAATACCTTACTGAAAAGTGTCCATGTACATCTTGGTTAAATAGATGTAAAGTAAAATGTAAATAAGCAAAGCACCCCCCTCCTCCACATCCCCAATATCTAGATTTAAAAACAGTAGGTAGGCATAAACAAAGGGCGGAGGGATCTGAAGGGATATTGCTGCCAGTTTACATCATCCCATATTAACTTGTCTCTACTCAACTGTCAAAATGCTGTGACTCACGCTATGTGTGGTTAACATGTCTTATTTTCATGCTAAATTAAACTTCACTTGACAAGGTGATTACACTGAGCAAACGCAATAAAAGCTTTCAGAAAATGCATAAATCTGACTGGAATGTGAAACATCAATGTCCCAATTGTCCATTTACGTAATGTTTGCCCTCATTTTTCTACTGATGATATCACTAAAACTCGCTGTAGGCTAGAAAATAAATTTATCTGTACAAAACTATCTGCTCATCTGTCCAGCATGCCAATTACCGTGCACAATCCATGACTGCAAGGGTAATAACATTTAAATATAGAGGTCCTTGGAAGCCCTTTTCTTGCATGGATTTCAGGGAACAGATTATGGTTTTGAAATGTTCAAATGATAAAACACATGAGGAGCAAAAGAGAGCTAAGTTTAGGTTTCAAGCCTAATACCTTAATTTTCTTCAATAAAATCTAAAATACTACGGTTTAAAAAAAGTCTGCCAGCTATGGATGACCTTTAGTGTGTGTCCACTAAATGAGAAGTTAACTAGAGCACTGGTTACAGCTACCTTTATTCCAGCAATGTTGCATTTATGTGTGTGGGGGAGGAGCCTCAAGCCAGAAGGGAGAGATCAGTGGTGTCATTTATAAAACATTGCAAACTAAATGTTTGTGCATACCCATAAGCCAATAATGCTGTATGCCAAAAAATTTATATATATATGATTTATAAAACCATGCACATGCATACCAGCAAGCAATTCTGCTTTACAAATCACAGCTGCACTTGAACGTTTGTGTAAAGGGTTTTGTCTCACGTTCTGCCCACTACATGCCCACAATCAACAATAAATCAATGCAAAGTACCTCATGAATCGCAGTGTGTATTTAAATGAGTCAGCTGATCATTGTAATTTCATTGTTAATAACCGCAATCACGGAGAATAGAGTAAAGAAACAGTGGGGAAAAAAGCCCCAGAAAGGCATTTATTAAATGTGACCCACCACAGCAAAAGTAGGAACAAGTCAGCAGAGCACAAACTGAGAAAAACGTGAAAAATCTTCAATTTGCGAGAAAATTGTGATTTTCGTTTTCATTACAAAATCTGCTTGTTGAAGTTATAAAAGAAAACCTCCATGCTTTAAATGACCGTTTGGAAGGTTTTAAAACAATAACTTTTGTGTTTAAACTCAGGATGTTTTCAGCTTAAAATACTTATGCAACTGAGTCTCTGTGACTCATGAAGAAGATGGACCACGCTGAACGGATCTCCAAGAGCGGAATTGCGGCTTGCTCGGCACTCCGCTGTGGGAGTACATGTTAACCAGGATGCAGGACTTGTTTCATATTCTGTATCAGGAGCGCTGAAGCAGAACAAGCTGACGAAGCGACTGCATAACTTTGGCGAATATTCATAGTTTCCAGCTGGCGTTAACCAAAGATGATGAAGAACGCTAAAAACTCGCAGCAGAGGAGCGAGCATTAACATAAATGTTAGTGTAAATTATCTTTACATGCATAAATTAATACTGTGATCTGAACCCTCTACTGAAAGGCATTGATGAGGTGGGAAGTGTTGCTGCAAGGTAAGAAAAGTAATTCAAATCAAAAGTTTTTGTTAACACCCCATAGCCAGGGGTGATTCTAAAGAAACTTTGAGACCTATTTTCTAACTAATCTTCTTTGCAGAGTACCAACATTTGAATGGACATATCTCCTTCAATTGATTGTTGATTTCCACAAGTTTGACATCACCAGATAGCTTAGATTCTACTCTTTCCGAATCTGTAAATAACTCAAAACGGCTCCGGGGAGACTTGCTCATGGGTTAGCTGTGGCAGGTCACAAATTTTTAACTCAGAGGTAAAAGCACATATATGTTGTCCACTTTAAACAACCTTGTTGAGTCGACTCAGGTCTTTAGCAGGACTCTGGAGTAGGACTCTGGAGAACATACCGAGGAGCTAATTCATTAGAATCAGGTGTGTTGAACCAGTGACACATATAAAAGTTCTAGGATACCGGACCTTGAGGACCAAAATTGATTATCACTGCTCTTAGTAGTAGACAGTGATCATCATGGGCCAAGAACTCTTTGCAAATGATAGAATTAGGCGCAAATGCATTTTCAGGAATTAAAGTATTTTAGCAGCGCCGCCTACACAGTGTATCATTACACATCAGTGTCATTACAATATTTAAATATTTACAGCAATCAGTGTGTTTAGCTCACACCTTACAATGTACAGTATGTGTTAATCTGTGGTACACATTATCCTGGTGATCATCGAGAAGAGGAATATGATGGCTTTTTTTATTAATTTGAAAGGTCCTTATGTATAGTGATGTGTCACCAGCATTAGCATGAATAATACATATTTGAATGCTCATGAAAAGTCGATCTAGTCTGATATAGAATTAAATTTTAACATCTGAGAGGAGCAATCTATTTATATATGGATAGTTTAAATACAATACAGACGTTTTATGCACGTATTAAAAATGCTGTAAACTGGGAATGCTTTCAACATTGCAAGTTTTTATAGTTTACTTTGATTAGTTAACAAAATGCAATGAGTAAAGAGAGATATAAATGAAGTCAATATTTGGTGTGACCAACCTTTGCCTTCAAAACAGCTTCAGTTCTTCTAGGTACACATGCAAAGAGTTTTTAAAGGAACTCAGATGGTAGGTTGTTTCAAAAACAACTATCAGAGCCAACCATAGAAATTCTGTGTATTTAGGCTTGATAAAATCCTTCTGCCTCTTCATGTAATCCCTGACACACACAGTAATGTTGAGATCTGAGCTATCTTGGGTCCATGACACCACCTCTAGGACTTCCAGGTTTTTACATTAAACACAATTCTTTATGATCTTGGCTATCTGTTTGGGGCCATTGTCCGACAACAGAATAAACTTGGGGCCAGCAGGCCTCCCTGTTGTTATTGTATGATGGATAAGTAACTATCTGTATTTTCATCATAGAGGAAACAATTAATCCTGACACTAAATCTCCAACTTTCTTTGCAGCCCCATAATTGCAAGGCATCTCCACCATGTTCCGCTGCCTGCAGACACTCATTTTTGTACTGCTCTCCAGCCATTCAGCAAACAAATTGCCTTTTGCTACAGCCAAAAATGTCTAATTTGACTCTTCTTGGGTGTATTTTTCCATACCCAAGTTGCTATGTTTTTGTCCATAGTTGAGTCGCTCAGCCTTGTTTCCATGTTGTAGGCTGCAGCTCCTCCATGAAGACCACATCTGGCCAGACTTCTCCAGATAGCGGATAAGTGTACCTGGTCCCACTGATTTTAAAAGAGATTGAATAGCACATTTTGAAACACCAGTCTGTTTTGAAGTATTTGTCTAGGAGAGACATTGCTGATGCAGTTTAACTACCTTGCGTCCTGTCCCCTGTTGCAGTGCTCAGTGTTACCACAGTGTATGAGCTGTGACATGAAACTGTCTTCACAACCATACATGGGTGGCTACCAGTGAATGGCTGGTTGTCCCTCACCCAGTTTTAAACCCCCTGTGTTGAACTTGTGTGAAATGAATGAGGAACGATGGGGTTGGTGTGTGTGTGCATGTATATATATATATATATATATATATATATATATATATATATATATATATATATATATATATATATATATATATATATATATATATATATATAATGCTGGTTGGCAGCATTGACCAATTCTAGCAGCAGTTCTAGCAGGAAGAGCGTTAGGTTGAGTTTGGGTCAAGCGATATCCCTTGTAATGACAGTCATATAAAAATTCTTCGATTTGACATGATGTGGCATTAGGTGGCCTTTTCCCCCAGTCAAGTTTTGTGATGAGTGGATTTGTTGTGGCTTTTACATGATGTGACCTCTGAGACAGCAGCTGGACAGAGAAATGGAATGATCTTTCAGAACAAGGGATTAATATTCTTATTCATTCCCTCCTTTCTGATATATCCTATGAAGGACCAAAGTGACTTTGAGTCTCTTGACATTCTAAAAAACGCTGTTAAATGTTAATGGAGACTATTTTTATGTGGGTCATGGCCTCATCTGGTGCACGTGTAGATGCCAGACACTCACTCACTAGACATGCAAAAACCATGCTTAGGCTCAAACAACTTATAGCAATATATTGGACAGAGAAAGGAAAGAGTAAAAAGCCACATATAAAATCTACCAAGCACATCTTTCTTTTTAAAAAGAATGTAATGCCAGAATTGGTCTGCCCTAGAGTAACTTCAGCAAACTTGAAAGCTAAACTTTTTATTCTTCCTTTTTTCTTAAATTTTTAGTCCCTCTCCAGTGGCTGCTTTGAGTTTTTATTTAATCTGACATACTCCCTGCATGTATCTGCAGAGTTTTTATCGTCTAACAGTTTTCATAGTCTGATGGTTGGGATATTTTCATGTTGAGCGCCTCACTTGCTAAAGGCAGCCTGCTGTCATAATCAAATATGCCATGCATTTGTTGGACTTAGCACATTCAGTTTTCTTTAAGGTAGATTGGTGCATTACACGTTTTGAACAGTAGGAGATGGAAATAATGAAAGATGATAAAAGACAGAAGCAGAAAGGTTTACGCTGAGCATTAAGCTTGTGAACATACACAGCATGTGATCATGTAACAACTGCAATGCCGTTTTCTGACCTAATCATAAAAGTCTCAAATTAAACTAGTTTAATAAAGAACTCTTGGAAGTCTCAAATTATTGCTGAACAAATATTAAGGAAAACAACAGCAACATATTTGATAAACACTGGATATGTTGTCACACATTGTTATTAAAGGATGTTTTGCCTCAGACGGTAATACGCTAATGGAATGAAATTAGAGTAAAATTGCAAATAGGTAATTCACAATACAAATTCCTTTGAATTGTATTTATTCCCACTGCAGTTGGTATATTGCTCCCATTAAATATTATTTGTTGCTGATCAATATGCATTACCTATGAATTTAATTTAATTCACTTCTTATTTATTTCAGAAAGACAACACCTTGACAGGACACTATTATATTCACACAATGAGTACCCTGAGCAATAAGAAAATGGCGCTCTCTTTCCTTGATGCAACAAAAAATAAAACAAGCTGACATAAAACAAGGTTATTATTTGGTTAGGAAAGCAGACACCGTTGCCTTTGTGACGTGCAATTAAATGAGGTTTGTATGACAGTTTGACTTAAAAACATTTACTTTATCCCAGAGAAAATTAATATTACTTCAAAGAAATATGGCCTGCATTGGTTTTCCATTTTTAGAATCAGAGCTCATCACAAAAATATACTATTAAAGTAAATGAAAAACACAAAGTTAGGATATTATTATGCCTAAGTTTACACTAATTTCAACAAGTACTGCAACATATGTTAAAATCCTAAAAATGAACAAGAGGAAATCAGCTGATGTGGGGTCTTCAGTGTCAGAGTTAAACTTAAGTAGTATGTTTGTTGCAAAAGTGAATACTTCAGGCTTGACTTTGGCTTGTGATCTAAAACCTTGAGGCTGCGGCCTGGGACTTGAGTATCAACAACACTCTATCTAACACAATCCCGATTGAAAATTAGCCAGTAAGTAAATAGACTGAATTTATAAAACTTTTTTCTGGTCATAGACCACTCAAAGCACTTTACAAAATAGCCAAATTACCCCTTATCACTGACACACACATACAACTTAGAAACTTGAAGTGAAGTGCCTTGCCCAGGTGCACATTGACATGTGACAGGGGGACTGGATTCATACACACAACCTTCCGACTGCAAAACAGCTACTCTACCCATTTCCCTTTTGAATCATTCAGAAACTGCCTTAACTAGTCTTAATTTGTTTATGCTATATTGCTATTTATTTAATCAGCGTTAAATGCCATTCACACAGGATGCGGCGTGCTCGGCGCGCTGCTGTGCTCGGCGCGCTGCTGTGCTCGGCGCGCTGCTGTGCTCTGAAGCTCATTGTTTTCAACTGCATGCTCCGCGCAAGGGCAAAAAAAAAAACGCTGTGCCAAGCAAGGCGCAATTCACAGCCTTGTCAGCTCCACATACTCCACTTTCACTGTGGTGTTTAGTGACATATACATGCACGGCCAATAGAAACTGGGCCATTTGACTGTCAGCCAGAAACACCAGGAAGCAAAATGGGGAAAAAAATGTCCTCAACTGTATGATACAAGCCGGAAGTTGTATTGCTATGGAAATGGAGCTCTTTAACAAGCTCCCAGGACCTGAGGGTCTCATGCACCCACCGCCTCTTCCTCCTTGCTACTCCATTTCGCCTAACTAGCAGCTTCTTAGCATGGGACAGATGCATATTTGCTGCTGACAACAAAATAAATGACGGCCAATCCGGCAGCAGCAGCATGCTCCACTGAGCCAGCATTGGTGCTGCGCTGAGCCCCGCAGCAAGCGCAGCGCACACCTTGTACAGTGTGGAAGACCCATAAGAATACCACACTCATACTGAAAGAAACATTTCTTTGCCCGGTCAAGGGAGTAGGTAAAAGTGTAAACTTACATTATCCCTACCGCCATTTTTATATTAAATATATGTTAGTATATATTCAATATTATCTAATTAAAATGTAGGCACATTGAGATTCTGCAGCTTACATATATTCACATATACATTGTTACACAATACAGACACATAATAGATGTTAGTCCTGCAATTGGCTGGTTGCTGGTTTAATGCCCCACTCTGACCATCTCAGTCATTATGGGCAAGACACTTCACCTTAATGGCCTGCAGTCGGTGGTCAGAGGGCCCAGTGGTGCCGATGTATCGCAGTCTCGATTCTGTCAGTCTGCCCCAGGGCAGCTGTGGCTACTTACATAGCTCACCACCGTTGAAGTGTGAATGTGTGTGTGAATGGGTGAATGATTGACTGCAGTGCAAAGTGCTTTGGGGTCGTCAGAAGTTAAAGCGCTGTACAAGTACAAGCAGTTTACCATTTACAATAGACAAAAAAGTATTTTCAATATTTACCCACTGAATATCTTATGTTTGCATATTGATTCGAAACCAATCATATATGGACATTGCTTTTACTCCATTTCCAGATCCTTCCATAATCTCACACCACAAAGTGTTACATTTTGATACCTTCCCCTTAATGGATAAACTTTTAGCCCTAAATGGAACAGTTTTCGGATATTCTCTGGTAACAGATTCTTTTTATCTTTATACATGATTTGTAAAGTCTGAAATGTAACTATATCAATAAACATCTAAATAAAAGTACTAAACAGTGTGCCAGCATGCTCAAAATTACCAACTTTGTGTTGCACGAATTGCTCTTTTCAGGTAATTCTATTAACAGATATGACAAAGTCATTCAGTTATTACACCAAAGTTCTGCACAGTAACCTAAGCATACAAACACCATTTGTTTTTTTCCTCTAGTATTTTTTAATATTTCTTCTTACATGATATAAATATACCTACCAATATACCTATCAATTCATTTTTAGATCTTTTTAATACATTTCTGGTAAAGTGCATTTTTAAAAGCATTTTTGAGTCCTTTTGTCACTCGTGGATAGCTACTATATCCTCCATGGACAGCTACAATACCTTTGTTGGTAAATACCTTCACTGGACATTTATGTGTTTTATGGGATAAACATTATACCTTATGAATTCTTAAACTAATTGACAAAAAGTAATAACTATGTACAGTCTGAATGTAACAAACTCAACAAGATAAAGATGTTAAATGTGCAAATGTTAAATTAGTCTTAAAATAACAATATGAGTTTATAACCTAGATATGTATATGTATCTGATGTGTGACTGTAAATTTCAATCATGATAGACTTTAAACTTGATTTGGACTTGCCCCTTAAAGACATGAGACTCGGCATGGACTTTGAAAAATTAATTGTGAACATCTCTAGAAGTCAGTTAATCAAAGATAGCAAATTACTATGACTGAATGATTTATTAGCCATTGGACATGCTGGCATGAACATCAATGTAATGACTGTGAATAATAGATAACAACCAAAGCCAAATATTGATCAATCCTGTGCATTGTTTTGAAGTGATTTTATGTATTTTCTCTATGTAGAAAATGTTAAAACTGTATGAATCAAGAAGCCATATAGCTATCACAATCCATCGTAGCATAACTCTTGATCAAATAAAGGGGTTGATCTGGATTCCAGGATTAATTTTCAACCCAAATGAAGAATAAAATAAAATGAATAATAAAATAAAGTCATTCAAGTCTTAACTCTTCACATAAGAATGCCTATCAAAATATTTTTTTTATTCTAGTGCTGTTCAGAGGATTGCAAGCTTATGACTTTAATCAATGGTCAATGTGAGAGATGTCTTTAGTTGCCATTAGTTTCCCTATGCTGATGGAGTTTTGCTTGAAACATTAAATTACTTGTTTAATTTGAACTTCAAAGTCTTAGAACATTTAAGTCATTTTATATATAAGTCTAGCAAGGTTGATATAGTTTATGGCACAGCTGTACACTTACAAGGGTGTTCCTAAGCGGTAGCACGGGAATTATGACCTGTAAAAAGTGTGCATCTGCTCCATCTAGATTGTTTACCCTCCTGCAAAGTCAAAATCAATATGGTTTGCCAAGGCGGCAACGGCCTAATGTTCCGTTAGAACTGTCTGCTATTCAATTACAGCAACAGAGTCGGAGAAGTTTCAGCTAACTCAGGTCTCCAGAGGAGAAGCAATGAGAAAGAATGAGGGAGAGTGAGGGACCTATAAATCTAAAACTGACAAACAGCAAAGATAATGTTCATACAGCTCCCTTCTTCACCCACCCCTCATAATAAGAATATTATTTGATACAGGGGACCAGAAAATAAATAAAGAAAAAGTTTACTTTTTTATAATCAGGCAGCTTCAACCCTTTTGACGTGAATTTTTTTTATTTTATTTTATTTTTAATCTAAAAAAAAAAAAACAGAACAAAGTAAACGAACCTGAGGCAGAGATGCAGGGGAGTCCAAACCCTTAGCTACAAATTCTGCCTTCCAGCCTTTTTTTTTAAAGCCAATCGTTGTAATTATTCACTAAATGCATGCACAATATGGTTGTTGCCTGCTCCTCAGGATGTCTTGTGCATCTGAACAAGTGCAGTGGGTTGAACGGAGAGGGACACCTTTTGCAGCCAAACCTTGAGCCTCGACACCCACCTAAAAACATCCTTGGAAATTTCCCATATCATACAACTTGTGGTTCATATATTGTACATAATACCAGTGCTGTGGCAATATTTCTACTCAGCATGTGCTGTTCTTTAATGGGACTGTCTAGGAGGTAAACCTCTTATTAGGGCTGCCGACGACATAAAAGTTAGCCTGACTTTAGGGAGCCTGTTTCGCTACCAGACTTCAAAATGAAGAAGGCTACAGTGGGAAAGAGAGAAATGTCAAATTCAGGGGATGGAAGTAGAAAAGGTCTAATGACAGAGAAAAAAGGGACATAAAGAAAAAAGTCAAATCAAAGAAACGGAGAGACAGCAAGAAAACAGAATAATTGAAGTTGTCTATGTGCCTCCTGTGGTGGCAATAGGTTGTCACAGGGTCCCTGTGGGGACAATTATAAGGCTTAGTGGCAAGAGTCAGTGTTTGCGTGTGTATGAGAATGTGTGCAATTATGTATGTGTCACTGAAGAAAGAAGAAAGATCCTCAGGTGAAACCAGAAGATAAGATACAAGGGCATGGAGAAAAATATAGCCTCTGACTTGCATCTAAGCCACCCTTCAAATATTTAGCATATCATTCCTACCATGTATTTGCAAAGAAAAAAAAGGAATATGGTAGACTTACAAAATGAATAATTTTGCTAAGACATAAATATCCATCCACTAGGGGCCAGGAAAGGACCCTCGTCCAAAAATAACCCATTATCCTTAAAAGCGACCTGTCTGGAAAGTTATACTAACTGGCCTTTGGATTTACCTAAAAATTTGTGTTGACTTGCTTTCAAAAGATTTGGCTCGTCAAAGAAAAAATATTGCAATATGATTGCAATTCAAAATTTTCACAAAATGATATCGGCTCATGTCGAAATAACAGTGCTATTTTGCTATGGCATCAAAAGAAAGAAATGGGGCTATTGTGTCCTTCACCCTACACTTATCCTCTCAGGAAATATCTTTTGTGGAAAGTTTGGTGATTTTTTTTTTTTTTTTTTTTTTACCCGGATGTCTGAGAAATCATAGTAGTGGTATACCAGATATGCTTCATGGGTAAGCAGGTAGATTATAAGCTTCCTTCAAATAACAAAACTCTCTGAAGGATATTGTGTCTTGGCTTAGAGTATCTACTGTCACGGTCAAAGCAAAACTAAACAACAATCTAGGTTTTTATATCAGAACAATAATTATCTAAGCTTTATTTGGTTCTAAAATTATTTAAATGTTCCATCAGGTATTTTCAAACACACCAGCGTCAAATACACATGAAACAATGAAAATAAGCATTATGAATCATGAAGTATGCATTGTAATTCTAGAGCATAAAGAACTCCCTTTAACAAAAAAAAAAAATCACTTTCAGGTTTATTATTATTGTTTGTTTGGTTTATGTATTATCTTTTTCAGACTCTTTCGCTGTTGAGGAGGAGTTTTGGCTTATTTTTTTCTACATCGATGATTCTTTGTATTATTCATTAACACTTAAATCCTATTTGTTGGAATGATGGTCTCACCTTTTGACATTAAGATGAGTTATATGACCCTTGCCAGATGTATAGGCAGCTGCAATTGCTTAAGGTCATAAATTATGTTTTTCCTTAGCCTTGATGCAGAGCAGCAAATTGCCAAAAACACAGGCGATCTCACTTCCTGAGCAATGAACTGTTTTTTAAAACATTTGAATGTCGTTGAAACAATCAGTTGATTGTTGTTGAAACCGATACATAACTGTGAAATGTGCCAAATCTGCTTTACACTTCCTGTGTTTGACTTCCTGTCTGGCTCGTCTGGTTTTTAAAAATTGATGCGTTTCACTCCGTCATCCGTCAAAAATAGACTTGATCCGTATTCCGGACGACTGGGGAGAGTCACGCCGTCATGCCACAGCACAGCTCCACAGACCCTGTGGAAATACCTCATTGACTAGAACGGCTTTTATTTGTGATGGAACAGATTATGCATGGATGATGAAGTCTGTGTGAATGAGGGGTAAGTTCTTTGAAAGCAGCCCTGGTGTGCTTAGCTTCATCTTTATTTAATGAATGATAACAGTGTGTCATCTATTTTGCATTTCTTAATGCTTCAGGTTAAATGCACAGAATTTGTATGGCAGAGTATGGCAAAGCCCAGATCACTTTTTATTGTAATGCCATGCAAAACCCAAAAATTCAAAAAGAATACACATACCTTTAATTATGACTGTGTATATTAGTCCGCTAGTTGTTGATGACTTATGAGTATGCACACACATGAATATTATTAAAAAAAAATTTTTTTTTACAAAAACCCTATGAGGTCTTTCATTTTTATGTTTTCGTCACACCATTATTTTCTGTTTGACCCATTCTCCTTTACTATTTTACCCACTCCTTTCGTCCCAACAATTATCTCTCTTCCTTACACCTCATCTCTTTCAACCCAACCAGCAAATCCACTTTCTAACTGTGTCGATGTTGTTGTTGTGTGTGTTTTTTACGCAGTGTTCTGAATTTAGCTCTCACCAGGAGTCACAATGTTCCATTTCCTTCTCCTACAATGCTTTGTTTAGGATGGGCTCAATTACATCAAATCTACATCTGGATTTAATATGTTTAAGTGAGGCCACAAAGATGTGCAGGAGGAATAGTTGTCTTTTCCTTTTTTGACTTTCATCTCCTCTACACAAACATTAACATTTTATTTTCTATAAAAAATGCTGCTAACATTTTGGTGCCAGATACCAGAGCACATATTTGGGGCTCTTGTGAACTCCAAGCCTCTAACCTTTTTATCACGGGATTTTTTTAACTGCAAAAGATACATTTCACAGTTATATTTGTGGTGGCCTGGTGGTTAGAGCAGGGTTTTTACGTCCATGGAAGGCTCCAAGTTCGCAGGTTTGAATCCCACAGACTGCCACCCTTAGTCCGTGAGTAAGACCCTTGGCCCCATAATGCTTTACAGTGAGTGCACAGTGGCATCCCAGTGCTACCTAAGGGATGGGATAAATGCAAAGGAGTAATTACATTGGAATGTACAAGGCTGCTCTGAGAAATATCTATTATCTATCTGTCTGTCTGTCTGTCTGTCTGTCTGTCTACACTTATTTTACTGTTTGTCAGTTTAATAATATCTTTTGATCACCATCTAGCCATTGATCTCCTTCTTCGATTTATAATCTTCAGTTTTGTCAACACAGGTAATATATTCAGGACTAATATTTGGGAATCTAATATTTTGAGAATAGCAAATTAATGGATGGACAGATAAACTATTGAAGTCTCTTCATGGGTCATACATACAGTATAAAAACCCACAGAGAGATACATACTTGCAGTCAAAGACTTGTGAGTGTGTAGAAACTGTTGCCGAAGTTATCCTAAATATAAAGTGAATTGCTATGGATGATCTAGGAGGCTAGATCAATTGTTATTGATCTAGGAAGCTAGATCAATGATAATTCTCTATGTGATGAATGGGGATACAGAAAAGTGTTAGATCCGAGGCAATGTTATAACACGGTACAATAATGAGAAGGATGCCCTAAGTGCTGTGAACAAACCTTAGATTTGTGCTCATTAAAGCAGCAACAAAACCGTGTAATGGACAGGAGCACATTCTCACCAAACAAACACTGGCACACAATCAGACAATAAGTCATGCCTCTGATTGGAAAACATGCCATCACATTTGAACTGAGAAAACCTAAGTTCATCTCATGGATGTTCTTACAGATAAACAAAAAACAAAAAAACAAAAAAAAAAAACAGGAAATTAAAAATTGTTATGTCAGTTAATGATACATACTGCAAAACACATACACACTGAGATGAATTCTCACCCTTCTTGACTGGATCTCTTTGACGTACAATGGCAAAAAGAATTCAGACACCCCCTCCAGTCGGATTCCTTCTTCGGTCACCCGTAGGTTCCCCATACCATTCTGAAAAGTGAGAAAGAAAATGACAAGGTTTAGATGCCATGATTATTTACATGCATACACTTTTATCATCTCTTGATGGGAAGACAATTTCTTAGTTTTCTTTACTATTTTATGGTTTGAGTATTGCATTGGTTATATTAATACTTGCACAAAAGTTTATGAAATATTTAATGCTGCATTCCAGTTGTACTCAGAAATGACATTTTCTGAGTTCAGACTCAAAATTACAACAAAAAAAGTCAGAGCTCCAACTTGTAAAGTCTGAATCATCCAAGCAGTCTTAAGCTCAACACTCAACATGACTGAAGCACATTTAAAGCACAGTAGCCCAAGTAGCGGAAATCAACTATTTTTTAGCACTTGTGACAGTTTGGATTATAGTAAAACAAAGGCATTCAATGCTGTAGAATCTCTATTTTTGAACTTGTCACTTTAGCATCTGAATAGTAATTACAGGAAATTGAGAAAAAAATAGTTGCTATTGGCTTGAATGGTACCAGTAGTTACCATGGTAACAAGTAGCAGTTCTCAGTGAATTTCAGACTTGCATACAGAATGCACAGAATGTGAAATTATACCAATATTTGACTTATGTGACAAATCAATCGTAGCAGCAAAAAACACCTAAACACAAAGAGACAAAATTAAATGTTCAAGTTGAGGTAAATGCCTGTTTATAAAATAAAATAAGATAAATACATACATGTTTGATGCACTGTGCTGAATGCTTTAACCATTCTGAATCAGTTAACAAACGTAAAAAGTTAAATATCTCAATTTAATACTTAATTTAAAAAATGCAAAAGGCAGTGCTTGGAAAGAGATAGGAGGGGGCTGAGAAATCTACCACAGCCAGTGCCCCCTGTGCCAGAGGATAAAACGAATTGGACAAAAGGAACACCATATACAGGCTGTGTTAAAACAAACTAAATATTTTTAAGCACAACATACATGAAGTAGAATACTGGACATTTCCACCTGGAGGCAGAAGAAAAACTACTCATCGTACCTGACATTGTTAACCAGAATACCATCAAGTAAGGAATGTCAAAGTGCCCCCTAGCATGAAAAAGGTAAACCAAATAAAAAAAAAAAAAACGTATTGAAATCTTACTGCAAAGAATTTGTGAATGTTAACAGTCATTCTGGCTGTTAACATTTGAGCCTGAGCTTTTGGGCTGTAGAACATTTAGGACACAGTAATCTCCATACTTTCCAATGAGACCGAAAACTTTTGTTTGGCTTTTATTTGCAGACTTTTCATCTGCTTTTCACAAAAGTCGACCTCATCAGAATTGGAATCAGACATACTTTAATAATTCCATAGGGAAATTATTTTTGTTACTCGCTCCAGATATACAAACATTTTGATATATATATATTTACAAAATTCCATACAAAGTAATATAAATTTATATATTTATATATTTAGGTTGTGTTCTTTATATTACAGCAGCATTTGTAGTATACTAGCTTGCTCAGTGAAATAAAAAAAAGGGCTTTGTGCCGGTTTGTGAACAGTTCTGCGGTATTTTACAGATTCCACACGAATGAATGCCCAGGAGATTGTTGGATCAGGCTTACACGGTGAGAAGAAATTCCTTTAAAACAGCCATGTAGAGCATTATGATAGACGGGACTTTTCACACGGTGGCAGCTAGTGTACCATGTCAGATTTGTGCTTCTGAAAGTCACAGAGGAGGAGGCATAGTGAGTATTGATGTGTAATAGCTGCTCTGCTAGCAAATGTTATTTTTGATTAGTGAAACTTTCAGGCACTGTAGACATCATGAAAATAAAAAACAAAACAAACAAAACTTTCAAGAAAATAAGCTCATAATAATAATAATAATAATAATAATAATAATAATAATAATAATAATAATAATAATGGCTCACAAAAATCTGAATATCTCTCATGTCAGGTGAAATCACTATATTTTTCAACCATTTGTACACACTTTTTAAACACAGTACAGCCACTTAAATTAAATTTGTGACGCTTCCTTAGTTCCCCTTTTCCCCCCATAATCACTAATATTGATGTAACTTTCAGTTATGCTATGTGTGCAATGTGGATATTGTATGCAATAAAAAACAAACAAAAACAATGTAAGATTATACAGCTCTATCCTAAAGCATTCATACTACTTAAAATTATTATTATTATTATTTTTTACATCATTTATATGTTAGATAGAAAAATATATATAAATATATATATTTTATTGTGGTTTTATGTGCTCGGCCAACACAAAAATAACACAAAACTGCACAGGGGAAGGAATACAGAATCCATTTATTTTTAAAAATAAAAATCTGAAACATATGTCTTTCATTTTTTTTCTGCCCTCTTTGCTCTGTTAGCACAGAATCTATTCCAATGAAGTTAGTTGAAAACTTTTAAGGTCAGATGTTATCCTGTCAGAGTAAAATAAACCTGTGTGGCTAGTAATGCTCTCAAAAACTGAAAAAAATACGTAAACTGCCAAGAATGTACAGTTGTCCACACATACATTCACATTTATAAAAGGAAGCTAAACTGACTGTTTGATCGATAGAAAGTTTTCTGGTGTTGTTACATCTACAGCCGTTACTCTGACAACATACTGGAGAAAAGAGCTTATTCAATAAGCAATTATACATCAGGGCAAAGGAATCGCACATTAACCAAGTCACTGTAAAATGAAAATGCACTCATAAGAAGAAACCCTGCAGATGGACATCAAGACAAAAATGAGACATAAATAAAGATAGGAGGCTCAGCAAACTGCGCTCATGGTGTGCAATGACTCTATAACCAATTAAAATACAGAAACATGAAGACGAGGATGTAAGAATTAATCAGGGGATTTTAATCCATCTCACTGCACTGTGATCCGAACCTCAATGCGGTTAAACATAAAGGCACTCTTTCCCTAACTGTGTCACACACACTGCTCATCTTTTTGTTTCATCTTCTGTCATGTACACATCACTGGTGTGAATGGTACATTAATGGAAATGCATCAACAAGGCCAAAGAAATAAGGAAGTTTTAATGTTTATTTGTTTATGTGTCAGTGTTTAGTTCAGTCCATCCCTGGATGTGTGTGCATAAACTGTTTATTTCTTGTACCATGTCATCTCCTTGTTATGTAAATTCTGAAGAAAAAAAAACAGGTCTGATGCTATAATGCTTTGACATGTTGATCTACTCTCACTTTTATATTATAAACAGTTTTCATAGAGTTACACATTTCTGTTTTTCACAAATAAATGTTAAAAAGTGAGAAGTTTTAATAACTTTTTGAAGTAAAATCAGTGAAAGATCCAGCACAATATTTGAACCTGATGAAACGACGATGGTTCTATGAATCCGGATGGCGGTGCTGAAAGCACTGAAAGTTCCTTTTGTACATGCACCGTTCGAGTAATAATACCAACGGAGTCACACCTGTGACAGATTGGATGGCCAGTCAGAACCTATATAGTCTGACATCATCCCAGGCTGTGTTCCTACAGAAACTCCTCACGAATGCAAGGATTCTGAGTGACAAAGAAGCTCCGGTGGTCATCCTGGATTCATGTAAATGTCATTCTATTTCATCCCTCCTGACCACCAGAGAGCGATGCTGAAAGCACTGAATGATTAATACCCACTGTGTCACAAGGAATCCTGAGCACATGCGTCACTGGGAAGACCTAGAGGATCCTTGTAGAAGAATCTCACCCAGAGGATGAGGGTTGGCCATGTTGATGTTGTAAAATCTGGTGAAAGTGCTTGGGGAAGCCCATTATGCAGCAGCACATAGGGTTTCTAGCAAAACTCCCCTCATAACTGCCCATGAAGCTGAGATGCTCCTGGTAGAGTGAACCTTGACACTGACCGGCAGGGGACAGGGTCCTGTAGATGTAGCGGATGATGTCGATGATTAAATGGGAGAGATGCTGTTTGGAAAGAGGACAACCCAATTTAGGACTTCCATAACAGATGAAAAGCTGGTCTGAGCGTCTCACACCTATATTGCAGCAGCAATATATGCCTCCTGCGCCCTTGCTGGGCACAGTAACTTTGACTTATTTCCAGTCACACCTGATGGAGACTGAAACCGAGCCAACCTCAACAGGTGGTTACAATAGGAATAGGACAATACAGTGTTCAGCCACAAGGTAACCCCAGAACCGTCCAGATTCCATTTGAGAACGAAGGACTGATAGATAGAGCATGTAGCTCGGAAACCCTCTTAGCTGAAACAATAGCCAACAAAAACCTCTCTTGCATGACAGCGACTTAAGGTTTGCCTGCAACAAAGGCTCAAAGGCAGAATGGCACAGAGCTTCAACAAGCAAGAGCAGATCCCAAACAGATGCCCACGGAACCAATGGCGGATGCAACCTATGAGTGCTGCGCAAAAAAGAGAATCTAAATTAGGACTAACCACAGTACTGCCTTCAACAACAGCATGATAAGAATAAATTGCTAATTGTGCTTTAAGTGTTGAAGGAGAGTGGCCCTTATCGAGAAGGGACAGGGGGAAACTCCAGAACAGTGGGCACCAGGCAGGAAATGGGATTGTGTATTGCAGGCAGAACACCACTGAGGAAAAAGATGCCATCTGTTTGCATATTGCAGATGAGTAGAGGGTTCCCTGGAACTCAAAATGGTGCAACTGACGGGATCCAAACACCCAGTCAGCTGCAGCCCTAGCCTCCCAGCAGCTACACCCACAGCTGGAGAGGTCAAGGCTCGGGGTGCCATATCTGTCCCATCCAACTGAGACAGCACTTCCTGGTTGGAAGACATCATGGGACACTGCAACACAGACTCTGTAGCAATGGAAACTACGGTCGTGTTGGCCAGTACTGAGCCACCAGCAACAAGCTATGACCCTCTGTGAGAACTCTTTGCAGAGTAGACCAAATCAGAGCGAGGAGCGGAAAAGCATACAGGAAGGCCTGAGCCAAGGAAGAGCCAGCACATCCTCGCCCAGTGTGCCTGACGCCCCTGTAAGGGATAACCATAGGGGACAATGTGTCCACTTCTCTGAGGCAAACAGATCCACTTCTGCCTGGCCAAAGAGGTTGTAGATCATGCGTACTATGTCACAGTGAAGAGACCACTCACCTGGAGCAGGCACCTCCCATGATAGTGAATCTGCTACCTGATTGTGCTTCTCATGTAAATAGACCACCCACAGGGTAGACAGATGAGGAGAGGCCCATTCCAAAAGGTCCCTGGACACTTTCAGGAGCCACAATGATCGGGTGCCCCCCTGGTGATTGACATGGTAGACCACAGAGGTGTTGTCCAACTGAATCAGAACCTGCCCTCTAGATGAGGCAGACAATGTTTGAGGGCCAAATGTACGGCACACAGCTCCAGTAAATGTATGTGTTTGGAGCGTTCCTTTCGACAACAGCGACCCTGTGTTCCCCCCCCCCCAACCTGTGGGGGGCGGCATCTGTTGTGAACATCTGTCTGCGGTACATCACTAATCCCATGGGAACACCCCTGGACAAACATGCCTTGTCTGTGCATTCAGTAAGGGCACAAAAACATGACCACATTACCAAAAGCTTGCAACGTCTATGCAGTCTGCCATCCAGATGAAAGCTGTTGAGCCACCTCTGCAGGTGGCGCAGCAATAACAATGCCAAAGACACAATGCAGGTGACTAATGTCAGTTTGCCTAGCAGCTGCAGGAAAGTGATGTAAGGAAACTGCCTGCCCAGCCTGAATTTACTGACCAACTTGAGTATGCTGTCGACTCTGCATAAATCGATGAGCCCTCATGGAAGTGGAATCCCAAAGCCCGGCGAGAAAAGCGGTCGTCTGAGATTGAATCAGGCAACTCTTCCCCAAGTTGACTCTGAGGCCCCACCAGGACACATGAGCAAGTAGGCTGCCTGTATGTTGAGAGGTACACACCCAAGAAGGGGCGCAAACAAACCAGTCATTGAGAAATGGAAGAACCCTGACAGTGTACACCTGCAGTGGAGAGAGGGCTGCTTTTACACACACAGACTAAACGCCCCAGGGGAAAGGGAGAGACTGAACGGGAGCATGCAGAATTGCAAGTGTTACGGCTCCAGTCAGTCCTGGTCTTATTTTCCTTTTAGGGTTCCGAGAGACAGGCCTTCTGCAGGTGGTATGCATTTACCTGATTAGTGCTCTGCTGCTTTAAAGCTGCTATGCTTGCAGCAGAGGAGAGGCTCTCTTCCTGCTCTCCCTCCTCAGATCCCCGTTTGGTTTGGTTTGGTTTGGTTTGGTTTGGTTTGGAGCTTGTCTTATGGTTGGGTTTTGTTAGGTTTGTTTTGCATTTGCTTATTTCTGGTTAGTTATGGGTTTTGCATTAATCCAGTTTCTTATTTCAGGTATTCTCTCTTTGGGAATTTATTTCTTTAGTATAATTTAATAAAATTCAGTTTTAAATTTAACCAGAAAATCCTTGTGTGGTCTCCTTGTAATGTTATCCCACCAAACGAGCCTGGTGGACGTAACATTTGTGGGGGCTCGTCCAAATTTAGGTGGACCAATTGGGCTTAATTGGGCTCATTTTCATGTTCAGGTTGCAGTTACATGCCCCTGACTTTGTCTTTTCCTGTTCCATTTTTGTGGTTGGAGGTCCATGAGGATATTGGCACTTTTGTTTGAGGAGGGAGAGAGAAGTCTTTGTTTTATTAGGTAAGTGCTGTCTGGTGTTGGTGGTTTTGGCAACTCCATTTTAGACGACCCTGTTTATTATTTTAGTTTGTTATTTTTGGGCTGGACTCTGGGCTGAGGGCACCGCCGTGGTTTGCTGCCTGAGAGGTTTTTTGACCTGGAGGGATTTGCTGCCAGCGGTATCTTGGTGCTTCAAGTGCCTTGGCTCTTGGAGGAAGGCCTGAAGACTAGGCCAAGGTTAGGCAGGGTTCTGGTCTCTTAGTTAGCTGCAGGAAAATGGAGATTTGCCATTGGTTTGAAACAGTCATGCACTTCCTGACAGTGTTTGGTTACAGTATTTGGTATTTTCTGACTAGTTTTGTGAGTTGGAATATTTTTAAAAAAAAATGGATACTGTTTTTTTGTCTTCCCCAACTGTAGAGCTACTGGGAAAAACTTACAAAACAGCAGATCCGTATAGTAGCTGAACACTTTAAAATCTGATTTTGAAGCTGCAAGACATGTTGTGATAAACCTGTTGTCCGAGATGTCCGTCTTCAGTGTTTGTCTTGTGCTTGTATTGTGACCTTTGGTGTTGTGGAGAGGTTAGCTACTTGTGGTTGGATCACATCTTGTGTTGCTGGCTTTCTGAAGCAGTAACTTTTGAGTGTGGCGGTGGACCATGCTGATGGTGATCCTTTTTGTTGGTGTGACTCTCCACATTTTGTTGGTCACTTGTGTGACTTGTTGACGTGGTAACTTGTGGGTTTTAAACCACTTGGTGTGTGTGACCATTTGTGTTGTGGTGTCAACAGTTCTTAGTTGGTTTGGATTATTAGTTGCCACTTGTGGTATTGTGTGGTAACTTCGTGTAATAATCCATTTGACTGTTGTGCTCCCTTTTTGGGTCACATGTTGCCATCGTCTAAGTCATTTGTGTTTTGTCTTAATGGGTGTTTTTTTTACATCAGGTTAATTGGTTTTTCAACAACACATCTAGTTTTGTTTCAATAGTTCAGCTCCTCCTTCTGACTTCTTTTGCTGCTCCTTCTTAGATTTCGGATTATGATAGACCAAACATAAAAAGGAAAATGGTTACAGAGGTCCTAGGTAGGATCCTCTGTTTTAAGGGGGGAGGTGTTACGGCTCCAGTCAGTCCTGGCCTTATTTTCCTTTTAGGGTTCTGAGAGACAGGCCTTCTGCAGGTGGTATGCATTTACCTGACTAGTGCTCTGCTGCTTTAAAGCTGCTATGCTTGCAGCAGAGGAGAGGCTCTCTTCCTGCTCTCCCTCCTCAGATCCCCGTTTGGTTTGGTTTGGTTTGTAGCTTGTCTTATGGTTGGGTTTTGTTAGGTTTGTTTTGCATTTGCTTATTTCTGGTTAGTTATGGGTTTTGCATTAATCCAGTTTCTTATTTCAGGTATTCTCTCTTTGGGAATTTATTTCTTTAGTATAATTTAATAAAATTCAGTTTTAAATTTAACCAGAAAATCCTTGTGTGGTCTCCTTGTAATGTTATCCCACCAAACGAGCCTGGTGGACGTAACACAAGTGACGACCCTAAT
The DNA here is from genome assembly GCF_011125445.2 of Fundulus heteroclitus. NCBI lineage: Eukaryota > Metazoa > Chordata > Actinopteri > Cyprinodontiformes > Fundulidae > Fundulus > Fundulus heteroclitus. Next base: position 553,843 of record NW_023397186.1, on the reverse strand, counting down.
AGGCAAACCTCAAAAAGCTTGCGGTTTTGCCACAACAGGCACATGAAAATAAGTACCCGTCAGATCTATTGATGTGAACCAATCCATCCTCGCAACAGCCTGAAGACCCTCTGACGTTGTCACCATGTGAAAGGGCAGCACCTTCAGGTACTGATTGAGTCCTCTTAGATGCAAGATGAGACAAATCCCACCTGTGTTGCTTATGTCGAATAGTAGCCCCCAGGTTGCTGCAGAGGATCCGCTACCTTGATTGCTCCCTTGGCCTGGAGGGCAGAAAGCTCCTGGTCTAGGACTTAGACTTTGACCAGGTCGGTGATTATAGTTATCTTGACAAAGTGCGGTCAATCTGAAAACTTGTGATTTATTATAAACCTTTATTTATCCTGGCTTTCATAATCTGGCAAGAGGGATAAACTTTTCTCCAGCCTTAAAACTGCCTTAATTTTGACACAATCTGAAAAAAAATATTTTTTAAAAATAGATATGTAGATCTCAGTAGAAGAGTAGTTTTGGGTGTGAATGTTTTTTTTTTCTTCAGGGTGGTTAGGAATGGGGTGGGTACATTGTTGCTGTGTCAACAAACTAAAATGACTGTTATGAAGTGATAGAACTATTTTGTAACTGTGCTCCCCCTGGTGGATTGGTTATAACAGATGCAATAAAAATTGCTGAACTGCAGAAGCATGTAAAGCTTTCTTGCTGAAAAAAGAAGCTGAATGCAGACAGAAGTTTATATACATGAAAAAATACTAAATAAAATATCCCACACACTGCAGTTACGAGTGCCTTGCGAGATCAGTCTAGTCGCAAGCCGCACATCACAGGCAGAAGAGCTGCCTGGGTAAATGTCTCCTGTTGAATCAGCATTAAGACAAGAGTCCTATGAACACTGCCAAAAAGAGAAGATGACAAAACAAAAAAACTAGTTAGGGCACTAAACACTGATACAAACCACCATCATTAGCAACGTTGAAGAAATGAAACACAAAAACACAAAAACAAAATACCCACATTATTTTGAATGAAAAATATAAAATACACTTATTTTTAAAATGTACTATTTACTTGTGTTTAAGATGAGGTAGCAGAAAGACTGTTGTGAAAAAAGTGAAACATGATCACTATAAATGTAGCATGTAAAAGACATCTCAAGGCAGTATCCAAATAGGACATATTGTGATATTATGTCTATAAATGGATCTATGTGTATGTGTGTGTGAGAGAGAAGGAGAGAAAGAGAGATTGATGTGTGCAAGGTCAATAGAGTTGGTGAGTTTGCGGATGTCCTCTTCAATGTTGTGTTGTTGTTGAGATAATGATGGATTTACCCATCATGGTGAGGTCAACTGGCAAACTGTCCCATTAGGTGAAAAGATGCCATACGCAAGGTTATGCACACAGAACAGCACCACCAATTCAACCAAAGCAGAGACATGTTTATCATTATGACTTTTATATGTCCACAAGTGCACTCTCATGTACATAGATGCACATTACACGTAATGATTACCAGAAATGATGGATAGGCTTGAAGAAATATATTTTAGGCCCTCGAAAATTTTGGACTGTTGTAATATTTCATAAAATCCTTTATGTCAACACCAGAAAACTTTGAGGGGGGGGGGGGGGGGCAGGTAATGAGAAATGGTGTCACCTTACCCTGAATAAATATCTGGGGAAAATGGCAGATAAATACACTGGTTAGCAATGTCAAAATAAATAAGCTGCAATTTTTATAAAGGCCTATTTATGCACATCTATCGCTGTTTCTTTCTTCTCTCACAAATAAAGCAAACTGAAACTTTTCTTTTGATTGGTAGATTGGTGTTTTAAAAGCACAAATCTCAACACCATCGTGGACCGAGTGAAAGGCTGTCATAGGACATCAGAGACAACATCAATCTCCACAAGGCAGGAGTGGGCTGCAAGAACATTAGTTAAAAGCTTGGTGAGAAGGTGACAACTGTTGGGTTGATTACTGGTCAAAGGGAAGAAATATGAAATTACTAACAGCTGCCCTTTGTCTGCAGCTCCCAAAACTGTCTATGCATTTGAGAATCATCTTGAGAAAATTAAGAGATCAGCCCACAGCTACATGTGAGGAGCATGTTAGTGAACCACAGCCAGTTGGAACACATTCATCATCCTGAATGAGTCAGAGATTGCTTTGGTTGCAATCCTGTATTTAGATAAGACTGAAATAAAGCTCTTTGGCATTAATCTAACTCTCAGTGTTTAGAGGAGAAGAAATAGTATGACCAAAAGAACACCATTCCCACTGACAACCACAGAGGTCAAAACATGATGCTTTGGGGCTGTTTTTGTCATGATTCTGGCTTGGCTTTCTGCCTGCTCTGTTGCTCTCCAGCAACATGGCAATCAAGATCATCCCATGCACCTGCAGCACAATCAACTCAACTGCCCATAGCTGTTTCTCTGCCTTTAAATACTGATGATCCTCCAACATCCAATGGCATATTATTTGAAAGCCACTACGTGAGTAAATGTCCAGTGTTTCTTGCCTGCCTTCCCAAGTTTTTGATCAAGTTCTTGTTCATTGGATTTCCTAGTCTTGCCTTGCCCTCATTGGACAAGTCATTGGCTCTCTGTTTTCTGGACTGTTTACACAATCACGAATCTTGGAAAGCCATTTGGACCCGTTCGCCTGTCTCTTCTCAAGTTTCAGCCCATTGTTTCTGTCAGCCCTCAACTTTTCCCAAGTTATGATGAGGGTTTTGCCTGCCTGCATTATTATTTTTTTTAATAAACCTTTGTAAGCATAACACCATGTCTGGCTCAAATTATGGGTTCTCTGTCAGTCTGGGCATTACAGTTTTTCGGGACATCGCCTCATTAAGGGGTTAATACGTGGTCCTTTACTGTGAAATCTAGTATGTGAACACTAAAGATGTGTTGTGGATGAGGCTTTAAGCATGACAATAACTCAATATACACCACAACAACAATTGTGTGGATTAGAAGAGGATGTAATTCATTTTATGGAATGGCCTACTGGAGTGTCTAGATCTCAATTCTACAGAAAACCTTTGGACAGAGATAGAGCTTTGAATTGTATCAGCCAAGAACAACAACGATTTAGAGTTTCTGTAAATGTGAGCTTTATCACATTTTGTGATGTTACAAACTGTAGTGTGTTTTGAGGTTTATTGTGCTAGACTATCATGCCTAATTGTGAAGTGAAATGGAATTTGGACATAGTTTCCAAAATTTATGCACACAAAAATCTAAAACAATTGTAATCCTGTTCTATCTTTCAAAACTACTGAGTACTGCTGGTGTTCTGCCAAACACTGAGCTAGCTGCCTGTATGAACATCAAATAAGATGAAAGTATTTCTGGTTTCACACTAAAATTGCGTCTGCTGTTAAACTTCAAAAACGTTTGCTGGAAATGGGTGAATAAAATATTTTATATTGATATTCGGTAAATTCAAATCAAAAGATGTTAAATTTAATATAATATGTGCAGTTTCAGGGCTGAACAATAACTTCCTTTCCCTGAGGTCTCTGCAGTGAGCTTCTTTTGGTGCTAAATAAAAAGATGTAGCCCAGGGGGATAAATATGAACCTCTTTAAGATGTTTTGTATTGAGACCACTGCTGTACAAGAGGAACAGCCCTCACTGTCTTCAAATGGCGAACTTACTTCATACCCTTTGTATGAGCCTGCACCTTTTTCCAAGACCCCTCTGACTGACAAATGACAGTGAAGACTTTCCTGCTGCTTCGCTCTCCCCACACAATTCACTCACCCACTCAAATTGTGCACAAAATCACAAAGGAGCATGTTGACAAGTGGAGTTAACATCACCTTGCTTCCACCAACAACTGTGTCCTACTTCACTTTTGTACCCTGTGAGACAGCCTGAGTGACAAATAACAGCAAAGGTCTAAAGCCTTTTCACACTTGTGCGTGTCTGCTTGCTTTGCTCCTGTCAATGTGCATGTTGTTGTGCAAAATAAAAAATGAACCTGAAATGTAAGGTCTAAGGAGCAAAAGGAAAACTACGTCTAAATAATGTTATCTCAATACAATTTAAGACCGCAGCTATTGTAGAAACACAGTTTGATTTTTACTGAGTAATTAACAGTTCAAAACAGTTAAAAAATTAACAGTTCAAAACAGGAGACTTCATGTTAAATTTTTTGTAGAGTTCAGCAACATGGAGGTCTAGGAATTAAGGAGATTAGAAGTTTAATTTTGATAAAAATCCATCAAATGCGAAACAAAGCCTGGTTAGTGGTAAAGTTCTCAAAACAAATAGGTTGGTGGTTCAGAATAGTTTTCTGCTGTTTTAGAGCAGTTGTAGAACAGCAGAAACTAGATATTGTATTGCAGGAGTACAGAGTGCATTCTGGGGAAAATGAGAGAAAAATTCCCACAGAAGAATTATACTCTGTTTAATTTTTTGTGTGTTACTAAAAAAAACACCTACTTTACTTCCGAAAGCCCCCCCACTGGTTCTGTCTCAAAAACAAACAGCTCTAAGGATTAGAAGTATCAGCAGCTTCCTGCTCCGCACCATCAAGGGGGTCATTCAATCATCAGAAAAAGAGCCCCTTCTGGATATGAAGCCGCTCCCACTCTCCACATAATTTTTTGCTGTTTTATGCTCATTAGTCTTATCTACACTCTGGTTGGCTGAACACACTTGTGAAATAACAACTGTGAAGCCATCAGATTTTAAAACAGTTATTTAAACATTTTGGTATGTCTGGAGTTATTGTGCTGTTCCTGATAATGTCAATTACAGTTTTTGAGGTTTTTATAGCACTAGTGGCTTGGTTTTCAGACAGTGGGCTAACAGGAAAGGGGGTATGAGAGAGGGGGAGAGACATGCGGCAAAGGACCACAGGTCAGAGTCGAACCCGGGTCGGCCGTGTCGAGGACTGCTCCATCGAAGCACACCCCTTATTATTTTTGCTGAAAATTAAAATTAAGGCATCATTTGATAACAAATGAACAATTTTATATCCTCTTAAATGGAAAATGTTAGCTAAAACACAAAGTATATTTCTCTGCCTTCCTGGATTCACCCTGGTTCCTTCGACTGCTCTCTGCTTCCCACCTCCGTTCCACCTGCTAGTCCTCCTGTCACTCAGTCACCTAGTTCCACCGAGAGCAAGAATCCGTCTTCCACTCCACTCCCCTGGGATAGGTTGCTCATACCTGGCGTGTCTCATATCCTGAGCATTACGTCTTTGTGTGCCCTTGAGCCAAATAAACATCTTAAACTGCTTTTGTCTCCTGTCGGTGTCCTGCATGTGGGCCAAACACCTAAAAACCATCATATCTATCTATCTCTCTCTCTCTCTCTCTCTCTCTCTCTCTCTCTCCTCTCCGCGCGCGCTCGCGCGCGAGAGAGATAGAGAGAGAGAGAGAGGACGAGATAGAGAGAGAGAGGGAGAGAGAGAGAGAGAGAGAGAGAGAGAGAGAGAGGGGAGGAGGAGAGAGAGAAGAGGGGATGGAGAGAGAGAGAGAGAGGGAGAGAGAGATATATATCTATATGTTATATATAGATGTAATATAGTATTATATCTATATATATGATATATATATATAATATGTATATATATATAATATATATATATGTATATATATATATATCTATATTGTATATATATATATATATATATAGTATATATATATATATATATATATGTATATATATATATATATATATCTATACACACATATATATGTGTTTCAGCAAATAAGAAGTTTCACACTTCTTATTTGCTGATCTCTTTGTCTGAAAACTCTCATGTACTTCCTCATTCCACCACCAAATCTCCGTATCAACTTTCCTTCCAGAAGACATACAACTCTCCTACCTCTCTCCTTGACAGTATTAGCTGTGGCTTTCCACTCAGCTGAAAGCACCTCCTAGCTATCCAGAGCATGTCTCAACTCCTCCCTGAATCTACCTATGTGCTACCATCTCTGCTCTTTTAGTCACACTATGTTCCTGCCTGTTCTAGAAGAAAGTATTTTCTACAGCCGTTCCCAACATTTTTGCAAAGTCTACCACATCTATCCTACTGCTCTCCTGTTCTGGATACCAAACCTGCCCCATAATTTTCACGGGTGGTGGCAGAAGTAGTCAGAGCAACACACTTGCATTCAGAGAAGGCTGCAGGTACCCAGTTCGATACCCGCAGACTCCCACTATGGGTCCGTGAGCAAGACCCTTAACCCCAGACTGCTCTATAAAAGGTACCCATTGCTCCCCAAGGGATGGGTTAAATGCAGAAGACAAATTTTGTTGGAATGTACAATTGCAATGACCAATGAAGATTTATTTCAACTCATCATCATGTCCAATGTGTCAGTTGAAATCAGGACCAATCATCACTTTCTCACCTCCAGGGATGTTCTGCCTTCTCCTCTAACTCACACCCCACCGGTGGGGCATAATCACTAACATTGAACAGCAGACCATCAGTTACTAGCTTTAGACTTATCACCCTATCTGACACTCTTTTCACCTCCACAACAGTCCTGGACAAACTCCTCATTCAAGATAACTCCTATACCATTTCTCTTTCAGGGTTCAAGTAGCACAGCTTGAACCCTGCTCCTAAACTTCTAGGGTTGCTAATTTTTCACTTGGTCTCCTGAAGGCACAGTATATCCACCTTCCTCATCTGCATCATGTCTGCCAAATCTCCAGCTTTGGAAACTTATGGAAAAAAATCACAACCAATCCAGACATCATCTAACACAATTTCTTTTCATCTCTCAACATAATTTTTGTATTTATGGTAGTGAGAAAAGTTTTCCTCATTTGGCTCAAAATGTCATATAAATGTATTTGTGAAACCCATGTTTGTGTTTTTATATTAAAGCTGACAGAAGCTGGTAAGTAATCCACAAACCACAGGTCTGACAGTTTGGGTTGATTGGGATATTTGTGAATTTAAAAGGTTGAAGATTCTATGTAAAAAACAACAACTTTCTATCATGGACATTTGCAAACCATGACCTTTTGTTTGTTTATAGCAATCTATTTAAAGCTTTAAGTAATAAACAACATGATTCCTATCAAAGAGAACACAAAATAACAAATGACATCTGTCAAGATTCTGTGTACCGTGCTCCACTAACTCTCTCCCACAGGTGGCTGTTGCTGACAGGTGGGCATGGCCCGCACTTGCGGCTCGTTACAGCTACTCTACTTTAGCTTAAAAGGAGAGTTCAGTCAGCTGGAGGACGCCAGAGTGTTAGCCTGTTGTGGTATGCCTTGGCTATTGTCCTGTCGACAGATCTGTTCCTGTGAGTTTTGATGTTCTTGATTCCAAGCTCTAACTCCTTTTCCTGTCTTCTTCAGTTCGTCGTGCTCTGGATTTACTCACCCGTGTTGTCTCCGTGCACTGAAGACCAGTTCCAGAATTCCTGCTGCTCAGATTTTGCTTTGGCTTTCCCCTTGAGCCCATTTGGTGGTACCAAGCTGGACAAGAGACCCCCCTGCCTGGATTCACTCTGGGTCCTTCGTTCTGAACCTCCCCTGCTGCTCACGTTGTGTGCATTAGATCCGTGTATAGCCTCAATAAACATCTTTAACTGTCTTTTGTTCTCCGACAGTGTCTGCATGTGGGCCAAAGACCTTAAAACCATGACATCAGGATTTTTCAGAACAAAATTAACTGAACTTGTGTCTCGCATCACATTCTCTCACTATTAGGTGACCATGATTAAGTGACCTTTGGAGTTGTTAATGTACTTGAGAATATTTCAGATTTTTAGACCAAAACAAATGAAGATTTCAATTATACTGTCCAAACTGAAAATTGTATAAAACCATGTTTTTGCAGTCAAAAACATTCGAAATCAATTAAAGATTATTATTTTAAGGATACATTGAATTTTGGATATGTCAGGATTTGTTCTGATGAACCCGAACACCACCACACACAGAGCTGCGTTTTAAGGAGTTTTATTGAAGGCTTTGAGTAATGGAGATGGAGACCAGAGACTGTACCAGACAGGAGCAGACGAGTGATGGAGGAGATGGCTGACGGTAGAGACACGGTGAAGCTGGAGCAGGCAGTTGGCTGAGCAAGGCGTCAGAGGTAGGGCTCTCAGGCTAGAAGGCGTGAGACTCAGGCAGGCAACAAGGAGTGAATGCAGATGACCCAGCGACGAGGAGCAGACTGAAGAGGGCTTATATAGGAGAGCTGGCAGGTGTATTGAGTCCGGACTTGATTATTGCAGCAGGTGAAACTGATCCAGCATGGAGTGAAGCAGGGCAGAGTGGATGGTGGAAGGATCTGGAACTGTCCATGGTGCAGAAGGGAGACCTGCACCCTGACAGGATATTTAATATGGAAATTACCTAAATTAATCATAACTGGTCATAGCTTTGAACACTATAAGGTGGCAACATGCTACCAATAGATTTTTTATTTTTTTTTATTTTTGGTGTGTGTACAACATGCATCAACAGGCATCCATGGTATAAATATGGAGCTTTGAATGTGTACCAGCTGGAGGAGCTAAATGCAGGTTTAGTAAAAACTTTTCCGGTCATGGTCCGTGATAGTTTGTGTTTTTGGTTATCACTCGTTTTTGTATTTAGGGTTGTTTTGCTGGGTTTTTAATTATTGTTGATAAGGTCTTTGTAAATCAGTCAACTCCTTTGTTTTGAGTTTGTTAGTTGTTCCATGCATTTGGTCTCCACTCTTTGGTCTGCTCCTTCTGTTTTCATTACATGTTTATCTGTCAAGTACCCACAGTTTATCAGATCAGATTTTTCCCCCTGCTGCTCACATTACACTGATTAGTCCGAACAGGTTCTGAAATTCTTCCAGAAGTTAAGTCTCTCCATTTCCTCATCTCCATCAGTCTGTTTTGTATTGTCATTACTGTTATTGAAAGTTAGTTCTCCTATGCCAATTGTTCAGTTCTGTTACTCTTGGTTTGAGACCAACTCAAGCACAATGTTACATGACAGAAGATTCTGGTCAAATGAATGTTCCAGCAGCAGCTGGAGGAGCACAAGAGGACTTAAATAAATATATGGAAATCCTGCCCTCTCCACTAAACAAGAAATGGGGTGTTAGTTGGCCCCTCCAGGATTCCCCAGCTTGCAATTTAGGACTTTAACATAGTGGCTACTTCTCAGTATTATCATCAGAGACGGAAACCTCAATTCCTGCTTCTTACATTTTTCAAATCTAGGGAACTTCCGGATCACCTGCTCTGGTCTTAAGCTCGCTAAACTAACAATAGATATCAGATTACTTTGAACACAAAGTGATACAACTTCGATTATTAGCCTAGCTTGACATGCCTAGCTTAAAAGTAACAAAAAATGACAATTCCCTGCATATGAACACCTTACTTCTAATTCACAAGGTTATTACACAAGTTTTACACTGATGTGAGAAGAACATGAAATAAAAAGCATTGTTCAAAACATTACCTAAATAGTTGTTCAGGAAAAATCCCTCAATACAGATTTTTCTGATTTCCAGGGAACTATTTCAAAATATTTTTTTAATGCTCCTCACTTCATGCTGTCTTCATATTTTTCTTGTGATGTCTTGTAATATAAGAGGAACACTGTAACTTCATCTATTAATTTCCAAAGCCTCCAAAAATCCTCCTTGGCCCGGCACCGTCCACCCTCCCTCCGGAAGGTAACTGGTGCCACCCAGAGAATGTGAGAATGTTATAAATGAAAGTGTCTAAGATGTATAAAATAATTGGGGTCAGGGACATTACCAGACAGCAGGGGTGGGAAATCCTTCCTTCTCCCCCGCGACACCCCTCCCCCCTAGGTCCTACATGGCAGTGTGATGGAGCAGGTAGAGGGATGTGTCCAGGGAGGAGAGGAAAGGATTAGTGAGCATCAAGCTGACTCCAATATGCACGCCCATTCTCCGAAAACCCACCTGGAGAGGGAGGTTCCGCCAGCCGCACCATCATAGCCTGTGGGGCCAGAGATGGCCAACCGCAATAAAAACAAACACCACCACCACCCAAAACAACAACCGACCCTTTGGACCATCTGGGGAAAAAAAAAAACTCCGGTGAGCCAGGCTCACGTAGGCTGCCCAAACCATGCAGACCCCTGTTCCCCGGATAGAACCAGCACCAAGAGCTGACAAGAACCAGGACAGAGACAAGGAGCCGGACATGGAGCTCTCCAAACATCCCCCACCCTCCACCGAGGAAAGAAAAATGTATTTAAACTCACCCCAACACTAACATTCAAACAACTCCCACACCACAAAGACAATAGACACCCAGGATGATTTCGTCCCCCACCCACCCCATTGCCTCAATAATAGAATACACCCCTTGAAGGGGAGAGCATCTGCCATGAGATGTTACCTTCCATAACCCTCTACCAGCTCGATAGGCCCCAAGGCCCTCCAGCACACCAGAGGCCCCGGGTAGGGCCAAACAACCAGGCATACACTGGCCCAAACCCCCAGTAACATACTCCACAAGAGTAGCCAGGTGTGTGATCAACAAATTATGATCACCAAATTATGTCCAACATGTCCTGATGCCCATTAATATCACATGTAGGCTGGAACACAGGTATTAACTGAAACATAAACAGTTGTTTAGGAGGCTTGAACTGGGTAAGGAACTGCCAAACACTGCTACCAAGATGAGTTTCAGGTCATACACTATTGCAAGAATGAACACAACAACAAGACAAAGATAGTTGAACGGCATCAGCAAGGTCTCAGATAAATATTTCAAAGCAGACTGGTGTTTCAATATGTTCAAGCTCTTTTGAAGAAACACAAAGAAACAGACATTTAGAATTGTAGGTGTAGTGCCTGGCTGAGTGCAGCAGATAAAAACATATCAAGGTTATTTCCTTTTGAAATCTATGTATGTGTATGTGTGTGTCTGTGTGCTTTGGTTTAGATATCAGAGTGAGGACAATTTTTCCAAATTCACCATCAAAGTGAGGATCTTTTGTTTGACACTGTTTTTTTGCTAGTGGTAAGGTTAAGGTCTAAGGTGTGAATTGAGTTCAGGTTCAAGCTTAGGGTTAGGTATGCACTAAAATGTAGGGTTATTCTCAGGGTTAGGGATATAAAAAAGTTGAAAATAACTGAAAAATACATGGGAGTCAAGACGACCAACGAGTGTCAACATATGGTCCTTGCACGCGCATGTGTGTGTGTGTGTGTGTGTCCTTGTACTTGCAGCTGAAGGAGAACATTTTTTGCTCATTTTACAAGTAAAGTGAGGACTCTGATGTAAAGTGAGGATCGAAAAAAGGTCTTCACTTTTGTTTTTTTTGTTTTTTTTGGGGGGGATAAGGGTTAGGTTTAGGTCTGAAGTGTGAATTAGGTTTAGGGTTAAGATTAGTTATAAAACCGTAAAGGTATGGGTTAGGGCCAGGGTCAGTTCATGGAAAGGCTTGAAGACGAATGGAAGTCTATGGTAGTCAAGGCATGGTTTTTACTATGTACATTAAACAAGGTGTAATGTACAGATGTGTATATTTGTATGTAGCATCGTAGTCCATTTAACAGTTTCACAGCTGTTTTTAGTTTTGACGCTTGAAGATGTGATGCGCTGAATGTGTGGGGTTTCAGATGATGCTCCCTACTCTGCTTTGACACCAAGTCTCAAAGATGCAACTGATGGTTAGTGCATGTGCATTCAGGTTTCAGGGTTAAGTTTAGATCGGATAAGAAGCATTGTTCAAATTTATGGGAGATACACATGTTATAATAGAAAGCAGGAAGCCCACTCTTCCTCTAGGCCCCGAATGCTCATAGAAATAGAGCAATCACCTGCTCTAAAATTAGGGAGAGAATGTTGCAGTTTTTTTCTGCGTAAAGCACCAAAGATTTGCCAGTGAATAAAAGGAAAGTACATCTTTTGTTCCCTCCAGAATAGAGAGCAATTTATAAGGGTGAGCTGTGATCACTTCTTGTTGACATGTAAAAACAACACCATTGAGTACAAAGTTCTCAAAAAAATATATACAGAGTTGATGCACAACACTGGTAAATGGACTTGTAGCTAGACAGGCTTGTTTTGTTGTTTGTTCTTACACCATGGAAACACTGCCTTAATTGTGCAAAGCAGAAGTGAGTTTGGGTTCCAAAAGCAACAGAAGGTACATTTGTTTGCAAAACATAAAAATAAATTAACATCAGGAAGGAAGACTGTTGTCCTGTGGTGCATAGGGGGTACAGCACATAATTTGCAATCACAGACTGAAAGAGCTGTAGCTGTTATCACCTGTGCTTATTCATAGACAGCTAAACCAATCATTTCTCAGTCACTTAATTAATGTCACAATTTAGCACATTTTGAATCCAGCTTTGCCCTATCCTTCAAGTTTCGGAATGTTTTCTTGCTCCAGCACACCTGCTTCAACTTAAAGATTTCCTCCATTCAAACCTCTTGCATCCTTTTTCTGATGTCTTAATTCTTCCCACTTAAGATGTGGGTGGAGAAGCGGGGAAGATGCAGTACATTTTTCATGAAATGAGGCATTCTTGCCTCTCACCCAATTTCAAACTGACAGTCATATATGACATGCAGCAGAGTTGCATCATTTGTTTCAATTGAGTTCAATTTAGTTCATTTATGTAGCACTGTTTCACAACAAAAGTAATCTCATGGTGCTATAGAGAAACAGTAAGGAAAGGAAGGTTAAATCGAATAACACACAGTCCGCTTCTGTCTAATTTGTTCCAATTCAGCACAGGCTAATTCAATTACATTTAACTCATTTATACCTATTTAATTATAAAAAAGACTAATGTTTTTAAGCTAAAAAAAGTATTATTTGCAGACTCTGAGTAGAAAAGGAAAAGCAAAAGGGTAAGAGAAATGAAAAAAACATGAATGGAAAGGGAGTTAATGTCACCAGTATTAGCATAAGTGGAGAAGATAGAGTGAAGACATGAAAGAAAAGAGAAGGTGATTAGTAAATCGTGAGATGTACCCCGCCAAGCAATGGTTCAGAATCACTTGAGCTGTGTTCATGAAAAGCTTAACGTAACATGTAATTACTCTCTTATACAAGTATACACCCAAGCAAAAAGGATCCAAATTCCCACTTTAAGTTCCTTCAGCAAACTTTTACAGACACAACTTAGAATTTAAATGGATGCTTCAAGATGCCTTGGTGAGATTTACTTCTGGGTAACAGGCCCGAACTTGATTGAGAGTGAAAAATAGGAGGCACAAAATGGGAAAATCCAAGTTCTGATCATTCATCAATTGGAGTGCATTTGAATAAGGTATATTGTGACAAAAACTGCTTTGGACATGCAGGAAAGGTTTCTTACCCACCCTTCTGATAACAAAAAATGTATTTTTTAAAATACTTTTTTTTAATGTGGTAAAATTAATCCAAATATTGTTTCAAAAATATAAAATCTCAAGGGTAAAACAATCTACATATAATATTTTGGCTTCGCCTTGAGTTAGTTTCACACAGTACAGTAAATATACTCACTATGGACATAAATTACATTGATTTAGCACTCAATGTATTCTTGTCTAGGTTTGAGTGATTATACAACAATTACAATTTGTAAGAAATTCTTGAAAAAACAAGAATTTATTACAAAAGCCTTACTTTATGGTGGACTTTATTTTACTCATTCACAAAACCATATATGTGGGCTAAACACCTTGTCAAGAACCACCTTAGGACCTCCAAAACCACTTCCTAAAATACTAATTTGAATGTTTGCTAATCATCGCGATTATATATTAGAGCTGTTAGTTTATCTTTGCCAGCATAAGGACGTGTGTCACAGTAGTCAACAGATTGACAATAGAGTTGCCAAATAACCTTAAGAAGGGTCTGAGGAGAACAGTTGTAGATTCACCCCCTTTTGGAAAGTCTTTTGGAGCTATGCCTGAACAACTATGGATTCTATTATTGTGATTCCAATCAATTGTACACAAGTACAACTTGTTTAAATGATTCGTCAACTTTCACAAGATCTGTAAGAAGACCCGAATCCTAACCCTCAGATGCATGGGAATTGGTTAGGATGGCCCTCAATATTTAAATAGAAGGGATGGGTTTAAGCTCTCTGCAAAATGCTTCTTTAGCTCTTATTATGGATAGGAGCATAACCTTGTAGTGAGAACGATCGCACTGAAGGGGCAAGGTAAGGTAAGTGTATTTATATAGCACTTTTCAGTACAAAGACATTCAAAGTTATGTACATGTTGTACACCAAAAAAAACATCAAAGTCATACATAGGAAAAACAAAGGAATAAGTTAAAAAAAATCATTGACTAGAATTCATTCATACACTAACAAACATAATAAACATACAGAAAGGACGAGGTAAACTCACATTTATGTAGTCTGTTGTTTGGGTCATTGTCACTTGTGAAATGCTTCCTAAAAATGCCAAGATGGAAGTTGCTTTGGTAAAACACCTCAATATGTGAATGGTTGAGAACCCATCTTGGGTAATGGACTGCACTGCATGTGTGAAAAAGACTAACCTTCACCCACCAAGTTTATTTTTCATGTTTAAAGTAGAGGTAAAATGTCCTCTGTAAAAAATATTGTATATATGACCGGTGAGAAAGACTGAGGTTTGGAAGAGTCATGTAGAGGTTTTTCAAACCTAAAAAGATCATCAGCTGTTAAGCACGATACCAGCACCATCATTTTGTTGCCGTGAGCTATACTGGTGCATTATACAGTACAAAACAGTTGGAATAATGAAGGAGAACTTCACTTCAAATCCACTGTTCCATTAAAAGTTGTATGTCATGCTTTTTTTTATGCCTTCCGAAGTTAACTATAGGCATATGGTTAACTTTTCGTAGTACGGATTATTAAATTTTTATGAAATATTTGTTGTTTTCTGGTGCTGTTATTCCAACCTGAAAGAATGACACTTCCCTTCACTGTGATGCTGCCTCGCCCCATGTGGGTTCGCCCTAGAGCAACTGCAGCATGCTGTAAAAAAAGAGCAGACCCTGTCGTTGTCACTGGACGAGAGGCAGGTTACACCCTAGACAGGATGCCACTTCATCACAGGCAGTTTGTACAGATTAATAAAACATTTTATTAGCATGGAGAGACTCACAATCATATTGTCTGTCAGCATCTTGCCTTGGTTTCTACACTGCTTAGTATTCAGGTCATACCAATTCAGGGCAGCCAAGTGACCAAATAGTTGGCCAGTCAAAGAAGGATATATATATATATATATATATATATATCCTTCTTTGACTTCTTTTAAATATATATATATATTTAATATATATATATATATATATATATATATATATATATATATATATATCAGAAATTAGAATATTACTGAATAGTTATTCTATTTTAGTAACTCAATCAACTGAAGGAAACACACTATACTGATTAACACTGACTGATGATGTTTTAGAGTCTTTATTTTTGTTAATTATTGTTTTTTTTTCCACCTCAAGATGGTAAAAACACAGCTTTTAAGATTATAATATTGCTTCAGAACAATAGAAAATCTAAACTTTTCTAGGCAGAAATGGGTGCATAATGAATAATGTATGTTTAATAGCGTGTTTTTTTCCTTCAAAATGTACCTTTGAGGGCACGCTGGTGGCGCAGTGGATTGGGCGACCCATGTATGGAGGCCTTAGTCTTTTCGACTCTGACCCGCGGTCCTTTGTCGCTTGTCTCTCCCCCTCTTCCACCCTCCTTCCTGTCAGACTACTGTGTTAAAAAGCAAGCCACTAGAGCCACGAAAAATCTCCAAATAAAAAGAAAAAAAAGTACCTTTAATCCAGTCCCTCTTAGAAATGCATATTCTAATTTATTGATTACATGAGATGTTTAAAGAGGACAAAAAAACTAAAACTTTTGCATAAACTGTCTGAAACGAAAAGGAAAAGCAGCTTAGGTAAGATGATGGGTGAAGCCAGGCATTCTTTGTGACCTCCTACTCAGTTTATCATACATTGTACCTATCCAGGACATAGTGTTGAAAAAGACATTTTGCAGTTTGTCATATTATACATTTTTGTTTTTCTCTACGGATTCAGTTTAAGATCATATTTATTTTTATTTTCTTTACAATCTAGAAAGAATAACAATATCACAGAAGGTATTTGTTTGGTTTGTCTTTTTAGAGGTAAATGATAGACAGATGTGGGAGTTCGTGTTACCAGAATCCAGCAGTGATGATCTGTCAACCATGGTTCAATTAAGAAGATGTACATCTGGTGACAGGAAAAAGGTGAATAATGGACTATGTGGGTTATTTTTCTACTTCGAGCAAGAGAAATGTTGACATCTACATGACTCTACCATCTCAGGCATCAACTCACATTGTCCTTTAATGATAAGGTTTAGGTTGATGGCCAGTTATATAATGCAGTACCAGCTATTACAACATAATATGTCTTTCTTGGATCTAGACTTTGGTTGATTATTTGCGTAACCTTTTTTATTCATCTCAGGCTATACATAATCTGTGACAGACCAAAGCACTCCACATAAAACATTAAAAGTGGTTATATGAGTATTTGTTGCAGCTAATTACCATCTTTCATTATTATAGGGTTCAGTTGACAATTCTGACATGTTGCACTGATAGAGCATGTCTATAAATTTGGTCAGCCATAGAAGAGAAAGTTGTCCTTGGGGTTGCTGTCCCACTGTTTCATATTTAGGCACATATGCTAATAAAAAAATTGTCTTAAGCTAATTTCTGTTCTAATGAAAGAGCAAATGTATTATGTAAGCATGGCATGGTAGAGCTGTTGCCCACATGCTAGCTAATGTTTTGATACGTCAAAAAACCTGAGGCAGCTTGGCTTAGCTGATGATCATATCATATATGAGAAATTTTGCAGGCAAAGGAAGGTAACGCTGGAGTCTTTGTTGTTTCTTGAAGGTATCATTTCATCCTATTGCATTGAATATAGAGTGATGGGGATTATACTTAGTTTGCTTCTGCGATCATTTTCTGGATATTTTTCTTTTACAGTCACTGACTGACAAACTGTTGAGTTCATCACCTTAGTTCGTAAATTAACTTGCCAGATGACTTTCTACCCACCATGTGCCTTCGCTTACATATCTCTGCTCACTATTTACTTGCTTTGTACCTCAGTGCAGCATTTGATATTGTTGATCATTCAATTTTATTAGAGTCTGGAAAACTGGGCTGATCCTCTAACAAAATTTAAAAAAAATAATTTGAATGAGTGAAGTTTCTTATTGTTGCACAATATGAAACTTCAGATTTTTGCCTTGCAAATACCAGACACATACACACGTCCTAGTTTTAAATACAAAGTTAGATTGTGCCTTGACTTCCATTGACTTCCATCTATAGTCAAGCCTTTCTATGGCCCAACCCTAACCTTTTTTTTTTCACTTTGACCCTAGCCTGACTCCTCACCCAATTCCTAAAAATAGTTTACAATTGCCATAACCTGCTGCGATAGACTGGCGACCTGTCCAGGATGTTCCCTGCCTCTTGCCCATTGACAGCTGGAGATGGGCAACAGCACCCCTCGTGACCCCAAAGGGATATACATGTGTTAGAAAATGGATGGATGGATGGATGGATGGATGCTATAAGCTGACTTCGAACCATTTCCTTACTCAAAGTCTCCATCCACAACATATCACTCCCCAAATATATATTTTAATTAAGATCATCCTACCCATCTTACCCTTGTTACTAACTCTAAAGTCTCGGGGGAGTAGATTGATCTCCTCCCAGAGCCCTAATCCTAAAATTTCTTATCCCCAAAATAACCCCGACCCTTAAACCTTCCATCCTCATACCTAGCAAGTATAATTTAAATAACCCAGACCAAGTTTCACTAACCCTAAGGACTCTAGGAAGCAGACTGATCCCCCTCTCCACCACCATCACCACCCCACCCCACCCCCAGGGCCCTAATTTTAATGTTCCATCTCCTATGGAGTCTCCAGGCCCAAACACTTCCTAACTGAACCAAAACACAGATTAATAAACTATGAAACAATCCACCCTGAATCCCATTCCATTCGCCCTCAGCAATTAGAAACAATGTGCACATTTTCGCTACACTAGTGTTCCTCAGCCTACACCTTCAAATATACAGCTCAGACAGTTCGATAGAAAACACACATGGGAGGCGCAACCTCAGGAGAACAGTTTCAAACCTGTGTACAAACAGGGTTAACAAACTGAAATTTGTGTCTATATTGTCAATAGAACTATAAATCTGTTTTCATAAATTTATTGGGTTACTTTGGGCAAATTAACTTTGTGATTTTTAAACACAACATGCATTGTTTTACTTATATTTGTTTAATAACTTTAAACAACAATGACAAATGAAACTAATTCAAAGAAGAATTATTTGGCAGACATTGTGAATTGGTATGTGTAACTGTTTGTTAAATAATACCTTTGCTATTAAACAGAGAATAGAATGATGTACGTTAACTTTGAGCTGTAGTGCACTGATATGAAAAGGAAAGAGTGTACTTGAATGTGTGTGTCTTACATGGAGAACTATTTAATGTACTTGACTTATGTATAAGTCCTTTATAGTTTGCGGTGATTTGTGTGTACAGTACAAGTTATATGATTGTGATTATCTCCCACCGATCTATCGGCCTCATTTGTTGCGTTTCCATCGTCTTTCAATGCACATTTTGATGTATCACATTCAAATAATAGGAGAAAAAAAGAAGAAGAATGGAAACGGCAAAATTTGAATTAACTTAATAAATTTTGCAAAAAAGCTTTTTACACTCGCTTGAGGTGGTTTTTAACTTTTTTGAAAAATAGTTAATGTGCTAAAGAGGATATGGAAACACATTCATCAAAATAAATCTTAGGTAGCAAACTGCTACCAACAGCTGCCAACATATTCCCTGATCTTCCTATAACGCACGAAAAAAGGGCTGGAAGAAACAACAGGTACGTATGGACTGACGAAGTGACTCAAGCATTTCTTAGTCTCATCCGTGGAAAAAAATAGCAACACATTCATTAAAACCTCACTCTATTAATGATCTGTGGTCCGCACTAGTCAGCAACCTCTACTTCCTTTTAATTACAGCCAATGCCAATGTATGACGGCATCACACTTTGCGTCGCCTGGTTAATTTGCTACAAAACAGTAGATGGAAACATATCTGATTTGCATTTTCTTTTATGCAACATTTTAAATGTTTGCTCAGAATTCGCAAGAGAATTGGATGGAAACATGGTGAATGACACTGTTGCATTTAGAGAGTTTTGAAATATTGTATATTTGTGTAACTGCATGCAAAATCAAATACAGAGCATCTAATTGTGATAGCAATAATTATCTTCAACAAAGTTAAAAGTATATACTTAGCATGACTGTGTGTGTGTGTGCATTTTTAGTGGGAGTTGTGTAATTATCTTGCTAATTGATATGTCATTTATCTTTGCATGTGCATACATACATTTCTTGCTCTCTCTGCAGAACTCTTGTTTGTCTTATGTCAGTCACTGCAGACAGCCATTGGCTAAAAAAAGATGTAGCTGGTGAGAGGAATTCAGAAAGAACTGATAAGGAAGACAGAATGAAAGGAAACAGGATGGTATACATGTGGGAAAACAGAGGAAGAAAAATAGAAGCAACATAAGTAGGAGACATACAGCTGCTGGAGAAATGCAGAGAAGGGATCAGATGGCAGTTTAAAACAGTAAACCAGCAACAAAAGATGTTTTTTTTTTCAGGGGTACAAACTGTAGACATAAATAAAATATAGAAATATGTAGATTCATCTGAAATGCCATAAGATTATTTCCCCAGTGACTGTCACTTTAAAAGCATTTTAGTCTCAAGCGATCACATAAAGTACTTCAAGTGCACAGCTACAGAAAGTAGTGCCAATTTTTTTCAGATTTTTAAATAATCTGAAAACAATTAGGCAATGGGGAAATGTATATATGAGAGATAAAAAATAAAAACTACTTTCCTACAGTTAGTAATGAAATAAACAGCTAAATAAGAAACTCCCTTAATCAAGGGAGTGTAGCTTTTCTTTCTTCTGAGATTGTAAATCCACTGTGTTTATACAGTGGATTTAGAATTTATTGTATATAGTTATAGTATTTAGTTATTATACAATTTATACAGCAATTTCTTTTAACTTTGGTCAAAAGGACAATAACAAAAAGTTCATCTGTTTAAATTTCAGTTTCAGAGTCGGGTGATTTAAAGATGTCTGGATACAATATAATTTAATCTAAATGTCAAAAGAAAATGAAGAAGGTTATAAAAACTTGCCTAAATATAGTGTATAGAAACAATGAGTAATTACTATTAGAAAAAATAAAACTTTGCTATCGAGAGCAAAAAAAACAAAATTAACTGTTGGGTGATGTTTTCAGATTTGCCCTGTTCATGAATGATTGACACACCAGAAAAGGAATAGTGACAGATGAAGTGATGCACCCAACATGGTTACTATAAAAACATGAGAGGGGAGTGTTTGATCTTTTGTAGCTCTATTCGATCTGAAGTCAAGGGGAGTCATAATTCAAATAGATCTATTCTCCTTTGACAAGTTATGGCTTTATTAAGCTCAGTCTCTAACGCAGTTTCACAAATTAAAGTCTCTGATCAATTTAACTTGAACAGCTTAAAAACTCATTAAATTTCAGCCAAAATTTCATTATATGTGTGTCATTAACACGTTAGATGAAATTCAGATAATGACTCCTGTCAGCTTTTTGTGAAATCTACTTTTAACATTTTTACATAAAAGAAAAACAAAGTTTTAGAGAAATATTTACAACTGTCTCCTTCTTGCAGGCACAAATAGCAATAACCCAAATACTGTAAAACAAGTACATGTACTGCAACACAGTCTTCTGGACCAAAGAGATTTTGTGACATGAAAACCCAACTGATGGATGATATTACAAATCTTGTTGTTTTCCCCTCTTCAGAGTGGTGGAAAAACTAAAAAAGAAACAGAATGTAATTCTGCTTTTGGAGCCAGTGGGTTGTGCAATACAGCCTTAAGTCAGTTGAGGTGACAATGAAGGAGTATAACAACAAGAGGACCTTTGCAGCAATAATGAGAAGGGTATTCATAGTGAAGGCATATCTCATTTATCTCTAGATGTATCTCACAGAAACAACTTCTTTACACACACACACACACACACACACACACACACACACACACACACACACACACACACACACACACACACACACACACACACACACACACACAAACTTTACTCACACATTCTGTTTGACTGATGGTTGTTATCAGCATAGTACTACTGGCAGAAGTACAACTGCACAATGACCTTAGTGTTCTCGGTTGGTTTGCAGTAAAGAAGCTTGTTGAACTTCTGTCTCCACTGTGAGTGCTGGTATTTTAGCATAATTCCTGTTTTTCTGGTGAAACATGTGATTGTTTACACAAGGAAAATAAATCAAAAACTGCTTTAGAATAGTCAAGTTCCAGTTTGACTTGTCTGTATATTAAAGCTTTCATGCTAAATATTTGTCAAAAGTGCAAAAGACCAATCCCAGTCTTTTGGATTTTAAACTATAGACCTTGACATACCCTTTTATTTTACTACCAAAAGTAAGATATGAATAAGGGATATAGAAATATTCTAACGTTCTGTTGCGGTTTAGGTTAATTTCAGTTAGCCAAAATGTAATTCGTGACAAAATTACATTGAAATCCATACCATGACCTGAGGAACTGTGCAGATATACATATACGGAACAGAAAATCTGTTAATATTCCACAACTTCACACATGAATGTGGTTTCTAAGAATATAAGCAAAATAATTTAATTTAATACCAAATGCAGGGTCATTGCAACAGCAAGCAGGCTTAAATTGGAGGCAACCGGATTTTCGTTCAGTTCTTTCTGAAAACGTTTCGACACCTACCCAGAAGTCTTTAGCCCCATTTACACTACCTTTTTTTAACTGTGCCGAGAACGGTCCGAGCTCGGTAACTGAGATAACTATCGAGTGTAAATGGAACGCAAACTGAACTGAACTGTTACAGACACAACCGAACTGCGCTAAATCTAGACCAGTTCAATAGGTGGGCTCGGCCTGGTTTTTCAGTGGTTCGGTTCTCAGATAACAAAGAGTGCATGAGCAGACTGCGTCATCTCCTTACAGTCAGCTGACTAATTTTGTGATTTCAGACATTCATATAAATACTACCTTCCCAACCGTGCTACACGATTTCCAGTAATGATTCTGCTTGGCAGTGTGCTGAACCTAAACGTCTGTCGTTGTTTCCTGTGTCTGTAAGCCCTGATTAGACTATCGTTTGTCTTATCCACTTCCCAAAAGCCGACTCTGTCAAGTAAATTTACCAAAGGTTGCCTTTTTCGCCTGACTCTCCGCAAACAACAACATATCACAATTATAACCAAGCATAACTTCCTGAATGTTACGGGCGCTGCCATTTTTATTTGCTTGATACCCTCCTTCAATCCTAGAGAGCAGTAGTACCGTAGCTCGTCACTAGGAGGCGAGGAACCATGCTAGCGTGATGTGTAAATGGTCACAAGAACCAAGCTTGGCACGGTTAACTGATCCAAGCTCGGTCCGAACTGGGCATGGATCGGTTAAAAAAGGGTAGTGTAAATGGGGCTTTTGTTAGAAGCAAGTAAGTGACTCATCCGCCTTTGTCCTAGGTCGTTAAAAGCTATTGCTTGGTGTGAGTGGAGTACTTGGTCACCTGAATCATGAATAGACTGCTATGCAATCTCTTTGGAATGTGTTGGTGGACCAAGCTGTAAACATCGTGGAGTTGGAAGCACAATCCTCCCCCTCTGTTTAGTGATGCCTTTTCTCTTTTGATCAAGGTATCACTTCATCCAGTCAACTCGGACAGTTCTGCTGCATGTCCCTCCTTTCCTCAAACGGATTTGATGGGAGCAGTCCCAGATTGATAATATGTAGAACGGAGAGTCCTATACATTATGAATCTGGCTGGCCAGGTTATAACTTTGCTCCTTCAATTCAGATAAACAGTACGTAACTCAAGTTGATGACACAACTTTTTAAAACAGTTTTAAAAATTCTGTAAATGAACATCCATGTTATCAGATGTTTCTGCCAATGTCCACATTTTATTTATAACCTGTTAGAATTAAAAAGTAAAATATCAAGAAGATTTATATCCATGTGTAAATGACAACACCACATGGGCAACAGATATATGTATGCTTTACTACTGGCTACATTTTCTTTAAGGATTACTGTTTGTTGGATTAAAATTAGCATTCAACATTGTTTACTGTCTTCAGCTTCCATCTCAGTTACCAAACATGTTGAACAATAATTTTGTCCAAACAGACAGACAGCAGGTGGTTGACATTTAAATACCAAACAGAAGGTGTCAGTGAAGCAGATGTCCTAAGCACAAGCCCCTGCCAAACAAATGTAGAGTATGCTATAAGCCCCATTGGCATCCCAGAATAGAAAGGCAGTGTTTTAATTTAGTTCTTTCTTTTCTTGTTGTTGCTTTTGCTGCTAATCAACAAATGATAACATGAGTGCACTATAGTTCATTTGAGTTCCCCTCAGTTATGTTACTACTTTTGTTTGACTTAAATACAGTCTAAAATGGCTTTCTTTCTTTCTTTCTTTCTTTCTTTCTTTCTTTCTTTCTTTCTTTCTTTCTTTCTTTCTTTCTTTCTTTCTTTCTTTCTTTCTTTCTTTCTCAATACATTTTTCTATCATATTTTCACTCTGCACAATGGAAAAAAACAGGGATGAGTTGTCCAGAGAGATTCTCCCTCTACACAATCTCTGTCTGAAAAGGCAGAAACCTAAATGCAAAGGTGCTCCCTGTTGGATGTCAAAGGGGAGCACTTTTATCATCTGTATCTTTCAAATGAAAATGCCTGGTCTCAGAGGTATTGTACTGCAGCAATGTCAGTATGGCACATGCCATTTTAAGGGGAGAGTCTCCAGGGATCAAAAATAAAAATAAAACTTTACATGTGGAAACATGGTTTTCTTCAACAACCTCTGTTTTTGTCCAAGATAGAAGCTACATTAAATCTAAATAAAACCCATATATAATTCCTAACGATAACACAAATGACAAGTTTGTTAAAAAATAGACAGATATATAAGAAGGAGAAGAAATCTTATCTGATTGTGTGTTGTAGTTAAGGGGAAAGCCAGGCTATGTCGGAAAAAAAGCCAATGACACTTAAATTACAACTGTTGCTTTGTGTATTGCCAAATAACCCTGAAATTTGATTCTGTTCTTGGACAAATATTTCACAGTAATTTTGGTTGACTAAAACTGAATAGGATTTAGTCAACTGAAACTAGCAAAGCTAGGATGCAGACAGATGTCAAATTATGCCTAAAACTTCATTATATGAAGTCAACAGACTGTAACTAAAGCTAAATTAAAATGTGCTGTCAAAATTAACAGTGGAATAAACAAACAGGAAAATTAGTTTCATGCCTTGATTCACTGAGTACCCAATGAGCACAAAAGCAGGTGTTTTCAAACTTTTGGTGTTTCTGTTTCACAAAGAGACAAATCTCTACCAGCCATGGATGCCCGAATTAAGCAACTTTGCTAGTACACCAATTATTATACAAGGATGATTACTTGATTACTTGATTACTTTGCACACATGGCCAACATTCACAATACTATTTGATTCATGGAAGATTACTTTTATCGCTAGAGTTGAAAATTCTCTTAAGGTTGCTCACTGAATTTAATTAGATTTCCCTTTGACCATTCTGACTGCCTATAAATATACAGAACAGGTTTTCAGATAGAGGAAGGCTATAAAGTCAGAAGAAAATCTGTGGGGTGATGGTGTGACATAATCTCAGTTTGAAAATCTAGGAATGTCCAAACATCACATACTTAACAAACAAGCAAAAAAAGAAAAGAAAAACACTTGGCGATCACCCAGTGGCTTGACTAATTCATAAGTCACGTGCGCATCTTTTGCATTGTATGTAAATATGGAAATTTTTTATACATTAATATATTGTGTGTGTGTGTGTGTGTTTGTGTGTGTATTTTTATGCACAAGAAAATAATAAAATAGGCTTTTACATTTTAAAACTATGTGACACAAGTTAATGACAACTGATGAATGTTTACATCTATATACTACATTATGGGTAATGATGGATCTACCTAGCCTGACCAGCCAGGCTGACTTATGTCGTAAATGCCGCATTTCAGTCTGAAAAGCCGCTGGTAGAGCCCAATTTCAAAGGCGGGACTAAGAAGGTCAGCAAATGTGATGTAAACTCCAAGCAGCATGCTCTAGTTTAGCTCTTAGAACAGTCAGTTCAGTTATTAAAGATACATCCAAGTCATTCAGGATTATGATAAAGATGATAATAAAGATAATAAAACATTGCTCCATTGCCGTTTTGAATTTTTAGTGATGAAGCTTGTTCCAGTGAAACAATGAAACACAAGAAGTTATTCTATTTGTAGCTTTAGAAAGGTTGGACAAAATTACTTTAGATCAGAAATCCCCAAGAATATACTTAACTTATTATTAATTGTTATTAATTAAGTCTTTCTGTATGTTTGTTAATGTATGAAATAATTTTAGTCAAGGATTTATTTAGCTCATTCCTTTGTTTTTTCTATGTATGTCTGTAATGTTTTTCTGTTCATGTATAGCACTTTGAATCATCTTGTGCTATATAAATAAACTTACCTTACCTTACCTCACTAATTGATTCAGATATAATCATGTGCACTTTAGATAGTGAATCTCTGTACACAAACATTGACCATGAGCAAGGTTTGAATTCATTGAAATTCACTTTTTTCTTGAGACCAGACCCACAAAATCACCTTCAACCTCCATTTTAAATTAAGATGGCTGCATTTGTTCTAAAGAAGAATTACATATTTTTTAACAACATGCCATGTCTTCAAAATTCTGGGACTGCAATGGGACAAAAAAACTGAAGTATTTTCAGCTATAGCCTAATTGGGCTCTAGTTTAACCAGTAAGCAAGTCCCATGCACCTGTATGCTGATTGGTCATTGTATGTATGTGTAAATATGTGATTGGTTTCTTTGATTTTTTTCTTTTTTTTTTTGTATTGTACTTCTTATTTAAATATAACTGATATGGTTACTTGTAATGACCATGAAGAAGGCCACAATCCGAAACACGTTGGTCTGCTAATAAAGTGTTGCTCAAGTTTTCATCTACCAGTTCGTTGACCCTCTTCATGCACCTTGGAAGTTGCGCCAGAAACCTTTGGAATCTCTGAAATATACTAAACTTAACACTGGGATCCCCTTGTTAGGCTTTAAAAACCACTGGACTAAAGATAATATTTATTAAGGTATACACTAACAGTTTTTATGCTCTGATATTCAAATTGTCCCCTTTTGAGAGAATTGTTAAGATATATTTGATGGTGTCTAAAATTACTGTATGTGGAATAGAGAAAGAACAGTTTCAACGAAGGTTGTGAATATTTTTCCATGTCTAAGTCCTGCACATTGCCAGCATCAAATTATAACATTGTGTACTTCAGTTTTCCTGTTATTGATTTCTTCCAGATCAGACAGCATGAAAATATATATGTTCATGGCAAAAAATAATGCTGTATTTTTGTAAAGCAGTTTCTCTTTAAAAGCATGGACTTATTTCAATATATCTTTTTCGCACTCTCTGAAATGTAATGGTTACACAGGTTATGTTATTCTATAACATTGCCTAAATACACATCTGTTTCATCTAAATGATCAAACATCTATAACATATGCTTAATCTGCAGGGAAAAGTGACATCTGGCAATCACTCATTGTGGATCATTTTATTAGCACCACCTGGCTGCTGTACACTTCTTTAATTCCTGTGAAAGAAGTAAAGCTTTAAGGGTTATCTCATAACATCCGAACCACATCTGGCCCATATAACAGTATTTGTACCTGATGTCTGGCCCACCTGCTAACCCTTAGACCCCATCTGGCTCTTACAATACTTACAATAATCCACATCAAGGCTCACTCATTAAATCTGGGCCACATGTGGCCTACATCACATTTACAGCGCGTCACCTCAAAAGTAGACAAGAGTTGTGCATTCAGAAACACTAATCATAATGTCTCTTTTATGGTTCAACCAGATTTACTAAAATATCACACTTTTATCACCCTAAATAATACAGTATCATATTTTTTAGATTGTATTAAGTGGTCCATTAAAATATACGTATTAATATAGTTTACTTAATTATTCCCAAATGACATCTAACCATTCAATGGCAACATGAAATAGTAAAAATAGTTCTGAAAACAAAGATATAAATAAATTGACGATTACACATAAGACTGAGCCTACTAATAAGGATAAATAAATATATATAACAGAAAATAAACACACAGTGTCTGTATTAGTCATGCAAAATAGCAGTTAAAACAGTCTACAAATTTAAACAAGAGCAATTAAGGAAATCAAGGAAAGTAAATAATGTCACATAAAATACACAGCTGTATTCAAGTAGTGCAGAGTGGTGCAGAAAATGTCTCAGTGGGACAAGGGCAGGAGTTGATTTTGTGTTCTTTGTTGTGTTGTTTGCTCCCTGCACTTGTTGAGTGTGTTTGTACAACCTTAGGGAATCAAAATCAAATTATTGTTTAGTTTTTTAAGGTTTTCTTCTAGAAGAGTGAAACAGGAGTCAAAGCTGAGTCTGGTATGCCAGGTTGCTTGTTAATTTACAAACCCCTTACTATGTTGTGTCAAACTGACTCAAACCTAATTTTGTTTCAGCTTAGAAACTTGCTATATAAAGCAGGTTTAATCCCCAAAAAATCTTACTCCAAAACAAAGAAAGGGTTCGGGTAAATGCTGTGGAGATGGTAAAATTATGTTGTATTAATGTCAGTTTGAGTGGTTTGTTTATTTATTTAAGCTAATTGTTTGACTCAGTTTTTTACTTCAATTGTATGCTGGGACAAACCTATTACCCAACTTTCTTCTGCTGAAAACACTCAAGGGCTGTGCCTCTCTTCGGTGGTTATTGGTGGAGAGGCAGATTACACACTGGACAAGTCGCCAGTCCATCACAAGACAAAAAAATTTGACAAACTTACCTAAGGACAATTTAAAGTGACCGATTAACGTAAAAGTCTTGAGTTTTAGGTTAATCATCTAGGTTAAGAGAAAACTCATGCATGCACATGGAGAACATCTACAGACTCCAGGCCATTACCTTCTTGCTGCAAGGCAACAGTACTACCATCTCTGCCACTGTGTAGCCCAAGATTGATAATCAAAAAAGGAAGAATTCCTACATTTGTATGTCATAGCTCACTGGAGACATTTTGAAACAGTGGTGCATAAAGTTGGGATTGGGACCAAATTGAGAGAGTAAAAGTTAGTAGGTGAAAAAAAGGTATCCTGGTAGAGCATATTCTCGCTATAATTGTTAAATAAAGATTAAAACACAGTACTTACAGTGTAACAGCTGCCGTTAATGCTGTGTGTCCTATCATTATGCAAATGTAATTCAATGGGTGATATACTGAAAGTAAAATTATCTTTGTTTTACTCTTTTCCCCCGTGCTCAGTTCTTATCATTTGTTTAATTTACGACAAGCATTCTCCATTTTTATTGTTTACTTGGTTTTATAACCAAGTCATTGGACAATAAGGAAAATATTGTTTCACAGGTTTCCTTATTGTCCTTCTGCTTATAATCTAAAACAATGTCTATATTCACCCAGACCCTGCAGGTATTTCAATCCCAAGACAATCAGAATTGTTAAAAACAAACTTGTCTTATGAAAGCTTTTGCACTCGAAAAAGTTTTAGTTTAAAACTGGAAAATAAGCATTCAACAAAGTTGCCTTTATTAATCAAAGTTGATGATGCCATAACTATGGATAAGGAACAAATTATATATTTTTAGTTAGGATTTCAAATAATAAGGTCTCGGTAACACTTTATTTGAAGGGGTGTACATAAGCCTGACATTACACTGTCATAAACATGACATAACACCTGTTATGAACATAAATGACTCTTTATGAATGTTTAGGACTGTTGTCATTAATTGTCATTCGGTAAATTATGACACTATTAAAGCAAAGTTGACATTGTTTAACATGTCTTTGTTATGACAAGCCCTTAATTTAACAAAACCCCAAGTCAAGCCCTAAACTTCACCTTGTCTCTGTTAATGTCAAGTTGTCATAACAAAGACATTTTAAACAATGTCAACTTTGCTTTAATAGTGTCATAATTTACAAAATGACAATTAATGACAACAGTCCTAAACATTCATAAAGAATCATTTATGTTCATAACAGGTGTTATGTCATGTTTATGACAGTGTAATGTCAGGGTTATGTACACCCCTTCAAATAAAGTATAACCAAGGTCTCAATTATGATTTGGAAAATTATGTCATTCCTTTTTATGTGAATGCACCTCCAGAGTCGTCTTCTGGCACTCCTGAAGACCTTCTTTGCCTTTGTGGTAGCATCAGACCTCTTTTATTGTGATGTTTGTTGGAGCAGCAGGTTATCTGTGGTTAAGACGAAGCGGCTGGATGAGCTAATTAGGAGAGCCAGCTCTGTCCTAGGATACCCCCTGAACCAAGTACAGGTGGTGAGAGACAAAATGACTGTAAGAAAAAATCACATCACTGATGGCTACCACCCCATGCATGGAGCTGTTTTGTGACAGGCTACTTCATCCCATATGCTCTTAGGAGCACTTCTGCATGTTGTTCCTCCCAGCTGCTGTTATATTTTATAATCTCTGCTGCTCACAACTGACAGAATAACTGTTAACAAACATGCAAATGGTTCCACGTGTTCTCTTCTGATCATGGACTGTTTACACTATCTCTCACAACATGTTAAGGTACACTTGCATGCACCTAAGCTACTTCGAAATGCTGTTGAACTATCATGAATATTGCATAATATTTAATATTTTTCTGTAAATACGCTGGTGTTTTTTTACCCCACTGTTTTTTCGTTGTTAACTTGAATAGTTAACCTGTTTTACCTGAGTATGCCATATTATCAATAATTGTACAAATTTTTATTCTGGTATTTATTTTCTACTTTTATTTCTGCCTTTTTGATAAGCCCTCCCCTCTACTGCTTTAGAACTAACTTTAGATTAGCCATCGTACTACACGTCTTTAGTTTACAGCCACTCTCAGAAAAAAACAGTCCTAGAAGAGCTGCTAAGGCTTCGTCCAAAAAAGCCAGCTGGGTCTGATAAATTGGACCCTCCGTCAGGTCTGCAGTGTTTATCACTGCATCACAGTCGGACATAATAAATCGGTTTGAAAACAGCAATTGTATACCCAATCTTTAGGGGCGGAGATCAGTCTGACCCTAATTGCTATCGACTCATTTTAATTTAGTCAAGCATGTCAAAAATCATAAAAATTATTGTAAATAAACAACTGACAGATTTCCTTTACCAAAAAAACATTCTCTGTGCTACTCAGACTGGCTTTATACCGGGTCATGGTTGTATCACAGCAACTTTAGACATCTCGAATAATATAATTTCTGCTCTAGATAATTAAATGTAATGTGCAACAATTTTTATAGACCTGGCTAAAGCACTTGATAAAATGTATCATTCTAAATGTTTTAAAATGCAACACAATGTCTGGCTGAGTCTGGGTTTTCTGTTTGCCCTTGGCATAACAGTTATTGTAAATAATAATTTGTTAAATAAATAAAACGTCTTGAGTTTTGCATTCTTCCTACATATATGGCATCATTCTGGGTTTTTTTCCTATCCCCATGTTGTGCTTTGAATATGTTCTACTTTTACAATTTCCCATTTTCCTTAATTATTATATCAAGCATGACACCATTTTCTATGTTCCCTAACAGAGAAATTGTTGAAGGAGAAGAAAGACAGAAATAAGCACATTTGGGGATCTTGGAATATTTGGCAAGTGCAAGAGTCTTGTTATACACACGCAGGTGTGTAAAAAGCCAAGAGGACAAAAGAAAACAATGAAATAGGTGTAAAGTAAGAGGAGAAATCTGCCATGACTGCACAGAGAACAGGACAAAGAAAGGGAACAGATGATTTAGTAAAGAGGGTAAAGCAGGGTAAGGTAGGAAACAAGATGAGGCAGAATATAAAGGGGAGAGAAGTGGTTGGATGTGCTGGGTGCAAGAGAAGTCCTGACAAAGGAATTTAAGAGAAAACAGAAAGCAGAAGCAAACAAATCCAAAATAAAACCATCATAGCCAGAGAACATTTTGAATACATGGAAGGAAAATAAGGCATTGTCTAAGTGATCCTAGTTTCATTTATGTGTACAAATGATTGAAATGATTGTTATTATCCCACACTTGTTAAACAGTAGATTTCCTTCCAATGCATAATGCCAGAGAAACAATGCCATGGAAAGTGGGCTTAGATTAGGCCATTGTGTGAGCTTGTTTAAAATCAGTGCCATGCATCTGTAGAGCCAAGTCACCCACTTAGACATGCCTCTAATTATATTTTGTTAGCCATGGCCACTCGAGAAAAAAAAGGTTTTAGCAGGGAAAAATATTTTTAAATGATGTAGATTTCATAGAAGCAGTTTTTTTTACCCTCAAATGTGTTCCTCCTCTAATATATTAGTCCAGAGAAATAAAAATCAATATCACAATATGTATTCATTATATTTTTGTAGGCTTCAAGCTTCCTACAAATAATAGTGCACTTGTTTATCTTTTTCTAATTTTTTTCTCATTTTTAAGATTTGGTTTTTCATTTTTAAGAATTTAAAACATCAATTAATGGTAAAATTTGCAAATTATGAAGGATTTGAATGAATAAAATAAGAAAAAATATGCATTTAGCTGGATACAAGGACATCATTCAAACAGTTCAATAAAAAAAAATCAAAATGATAACCTTCTGTCCACATTTTTGTCATGTTTGCTACAAGTAAAGGAAACCTGTAAAATAAAAATAGAAATTGATTGAAGACGTTTGATTGCAGAGGATATAACTACTTTTTTAGTCTATATATTCCAGGCTCACCATTGCCTTGGGTCTTTCTGCATGGAGTTTGCATGTTCTCCCTGTGCATGCATGGGTTCTCTCCAGGTACCCTGGCTTCCTCCCACAGTCCAAAAACATGACTGTTAGGTTAATTGGCCTCTCTAAATTCACCGTAGGTGTGAGTGTGTGCGTGAATGGTTGTTTGTCCTGTTTGTGTTGCCCTGCAATAGACTGGCAACCTGTACAAGGTGTACCCCACCTCTCGCCCATTAACAGCTGGAGATATGCACCAGCACCCCTTGCGACCCCAATAGGGATAAGCGTGTGGGAAAATGGATGGATGGATATTCCAGGCTCTTTAATTGCTTTTCTTGAACTAAACATAACCATCCATGTAGTTGATGTGGGGAAATATTCTTTTGGGAAGCAAAACACATTATTATAGAAATGGAAAAAACACATCTGCAGAATCTTTGCTTTTGCAATAACATACTTTCACAATGGGCAACAAATAGTTTAAATACCGTATTTTTCACGAGACAAAGTCAATAAAAGAATATCCATGCGGACACTAGGTACTATCAATAGAAAATTTAGTCTATTGAACAAAGTACATCAAAAAACGAACCAATACAGAGAGCTACCGTAGATAATTCAAAACTGCTCCGAGGGAATTGAACCATAAGAGAATGAAAGTTGCATGACTGGAATGTGATACCATACCGTATAGACCCACTACACTTAAGTTTGCGAATGTAGACAGCATTGAAAAAAAAAAGAAACAATTGACCGCTTAGCTCATATTTAATAATACAGATTCATACCAGTAACACACCTCTTCTTGTTGGTATCTGTGTTGAAGTGGAGCTTTCTTCAAATATTTCTTGGCTCAGTCTTGACTTTTCAAATTTTGTGTTTAGTACAGTGCTGGTCAGGTTAGACCCTTGCTCACCTTGGTAATGTTTTGGAGCACTGGGCCCTATGTATGTATTGGTCTTCCAGATTGGTTGCAGCTCTGGAACATGACACCTTCTGAAATCAAGGCTGTTGTATTTTTGTTGTTTTAAAAAGTTTCTTACCACCCAGTATTTGCAACAAATTGTTCTATGATTTTGCGATCACAACCCAAACTGTTTGCTATTTCAAGAATGCTTCACCCCTTTGTTGAGCTCCTGAGATAGCGGTAAGGTGTATTGCATCACATACTGTGTTCTGTTGCTGTGTTGTGGATTGTGGTTTGGTGCTCATAATTTTCTCTTAAATCTCTTTACTGTGACATCTCTCCGTTTCTAACACATAAGCACGTTTAAAACACATTCTCTGCTGCTGTGCTTCACATTTGGGAACTCCTCGTGTTTCACAAGGTTTACTTTCTCTCAGCGTGGTAAGAGGTTGCTAGCCTTGCATAGCCTAGCTTTAGCCTTAATATGGCATCTTCACCTATCCTTCCATTAGCCTCTCTCCCTCTCTCCTGCTCTTTGTGTCTCATGATTTGTTATTCCTCTGCATCCTTTAGTGATAACAATACGTGTAATACATGTAGTGTTTTGTAGCTTTGGAGGCGAGGGTGTCATAATCGGATGCCCAGTGCCACAGAGATTTTCTTCACGTAGCACAATCAGGCTGGCTGGGTGACATAACCAACCCATCTGCGTTTCTGCATTTCAGATTTTCTCCACTCAGCGACACACCCACTGAGAAGCCGACTCTCTAATTGGCAGGTCCATAGTCATGAACATGGAGTTTGACACACCAGGGACCATAGTCAAATGCCCGCCAGGGGCCAGAACGGGTGACATCAAATCATACTTGAAACTACTGGCTAAGGTTAATAGTAAATGGACCCGCTGCAGTTTGCCTACCGGCCCAACATCAGAGTAGAGGGTGCCATCATATACCTGCTGCAGTGGGTGCTCACCCACCTGGAGACCACTGGGAGCGCTGTGAGAGTCATGTTCTTTGACTTCTCCAGCGCTTTCAACACTATCAGATCGGTGCTGCTGAGGGGGAAGCTGGAGTACGCTGGAGTGGACAAACATCTTGCTGACTGGACCATCGACTACCTCACTGACCGCCTTCAGCACGTGCGGCTGCACAGCTGTCAGTCAGAGGTGGCAGTCTGCAGCACAGGGGCCCACCAGGGCATCGTTCTGTCTCCATTTCTTTTCACCCTCTACACTTCGGACTTCACCTACAACATGGACAGCTGCCACCTTCAGAAGTTCTCCGATGATTCGGCCATTGTGGGCTGTGTGTCTGAGGGGAACGAGCTGGAGTACCGGACGGTCATCATGAACTTTGTGGACTGGTGTGAGAAGAACCACCTGTGCTTAAACACCAGTAAGCCCAAAGAGATGGTGATCGACTTCAGGAGAAGACCCCCACCTCACCCCCTCCCCCTCCCATGAACATCCAGAGGCAGGACATAGAAACTGTGGAGAGTTTCAAATACCTGGGTGTTCACGTCAACAATAAACTGGACTGGACTCTCTGTACAAGAAGGGCCAGAGCCACCTCCACCTCCTGAGGAGGCTGAGGTCCTTTGGCGTGAGCAGGCCCCTGCTTAAAACCTTCTATGACTCTGTGGTGGCCTCAGCCCTCCTCTACGCTGTCATCTGCTGGGCCCCTGGCTGTGCAGAGCGGGACAGAAAGAGGCTGAACAAACTGGTGAGGAAGGCCACTTCTGTCCTGGGCTGCACTCTGGACTCAGTGGAGGAAGTGGCTGAGAGGAGGGTGTTGTCAAAGCTCACATCCATCATGGACAACACCTTCCACCCCCTGCACCAGACTGTAGAAGAGCTGAGCAGCTCCTTTAGTGACAGACTTAGACATCCTGTCTGTAAAAAGGAGCGCTACCACAGGTCATTCATCCCTGCTGCTATCAAACTATACAATGCTGCACTATAACTGTAGCTACAACTGTAACTACAACTGTAACAACTAATGTACAATAACCAATGTGCAATTCTATTTAATAGACTGTACAATAACCTGTGCAATAATCCTGAAAAATAGTGACTTCTGCTGTTATTACCACTTTAATGTACGTCAATACATATGTATATAGTCACCATGAATGTACATAAGACATCCTAAATCTCTGCTTTATTTCCTTTTGTATTTTTATTTTTCTTGATCCACTGTATATATATGGACACACTGTATATACCTGATGCACCTTTTCCTCCTTTTGGCACCTTCTTTTGATTATTGATTACTGAGCCAATGTCACAAGTGAATTTCTCCAATGTGAGATCAATAAAGCCTATCTTATCTTATCTTATCTTATTTTGAATAATTTTTAAAACAATTGTTTTTACTCTGTTGCACTTTGAATTTTATTGGTAAAAACTACTATACAGATAAACTTAAAAATTGTAAATGAAAAGAAACATGCCATTTTTTTTGCATGTGTTCAAAAAGGCCTATTCATTCCAAAGAGCTGTTTCATTCTTAAGTTGTGTTCACACTGAATGAGATTTTGGCGACAAGGTTCCAACTTTTGTAAACTGTCGCTCGCCTGACATATCACCGTCAATTTGCATGCCGTATGACAGCAATTGCACAGTGGGTAAAAAGACAGCAACAGTAGTACAATGGTGCTATCTAGTGTCACTTTCAATTACCTGCCACTCCAGTCTCCTCACTCACCCTTCTGCATTCTTGGTACTTTCTGGAATTGTCTCAGTTGTAATAATTGGTTGAGTCACACAACTCAGGCCGACCACATACTGACAGTATCAGCTTGTCTTCCTAGTTGAAGGAAAACAGCTTTGTCTTCACTACAGTCCTTCACCCAGTGTCACAGACATATCCAGTTCCTGATAGGTTGTCGCAACATGACAAAACACAAAAGTTCAGATTTTTCAACTCCAGGAACTGTCACTTTGCATTCTTCGCACCCATTACACCCATTGCAGATGTCACTCTGGTTTTGCTTTAATCACCAAAATCATACCTTTTGCATTGGTAGAAACACGTATGTTGCCTCGCTTTGCATCGCTCATGTGTTGCACCTGTACATAGGGATATCAAGTAAACTGTCGCTCGGGCCTGCCACATTAGCGTTCAGTGTGAACGCACCTTGAGGCAAGGCAAGTTTGTATCACACAGTTCAGTAATGACAATGTAAAGTGCTGTACATGAACATAACAAAGAAAGGAAAACATTAAAGAACACACATTGCAGTGGAATAGTAGCAGCAGGTCAAGATATAAAATAAGGACTACAAACTTCAACATTAGCATTAAAAGGCAACTCTAAACAAATTTGATTTAAAGGAACTCATTGTTTCAGCACTTTTACTGCCTTCATGGAGTTTGTTCCAGATGAGTGGCACATAAGAACTAACATTCTAACCAACACACCACTATATATATATTTTACAACTGCTTTAGAATTCAAACTCATCTTAAGTATAAACATTGTTAAATTCAGTTGTTTTTTTTTGCCTACAGTCATGCTTTGAGAGTATTTTACTTAATTATATTATTTCAGGTTTAATAATTTTACTCTATTTCCATATACATTTTATAATACCCTACCATTAAAGTGTTATTGCACAAGGCAGTGCAGAATATGCTTAGATCTTGTTTTTACCAGGTTTGTTACATTCCATATTACTTAATTTGTTGTATTCTCTTTAATAACCCTGTACATTTCCTTTGCTGTTTCTCATTTGCAGTTGCAAGAATCCAGTTTACCCATGGGGATGGTATAGTTCCATCTTCCAGAGACATCACTTAAGCAATTGAAAAGATGATGCATTTACTGTGCCATTTTGCACGCTGGAGGTGGAAGGAGGTGTTGGTTTTAACAATTTACTCTAAAGAGGCAACCACGGCAAAGCTCCCTTGATAGGCAGAGCCCCATCTGCTGACATTTATGTTCCATCCACAAGATTTCAGCGTTCACACTGGAAATAAGCTTTTTATCAGCAGTAGAAACATTTACAATGTCCCACCACTCTCTTGATGATTTGTATTTCTGTCTTCCTGTTTGTGTGTGTGTGTGTGTGTGTGTGTGTGGGTGTGTGTGTGTGTGGGGGGGGGGGGTTACGGTTCATGAATTATCTTCAATCAGATGACACACCTGATGTCCACAACGTAATTAAACTCTGCAGAATGAATACCCCAGCCTCATTTGAAAGCTAAGGAATTAGGAAGCTTCTTTTTCTTGTCTTCAAGATCTTGAGATTTTTGATAATCCACTCTTCTATATATTCCGGGGACAAAAACCTAGAAGCTGATCTGCAATCTCTACACTCCAGCTCTGCACTTTTTGGTCCACTCTGCATGCTGCCAAATTCAGTTTGCTATTCTCCCTCCAACTGCCATTTGCCCTGTCACCCACTATCTCCAATCAGCTCAACTCATTCTTCCACAACAAAACCTTAATAAACCAGACTCTTCTGCATCCACAGCTATTTCTTGGACACTTGGGCCCAAGATTTAAACTACCGAACCATTGTGCTAACCTGCCAGTCATTTAGATAAGGGTGTATAGTTGCATGAACTTGTACAAAACCGTAACAGTGCAGATGTGAACGTATTGCACATACAATCAGACAAAGAATGCTTTAGTGACGGACAATCAGCACACCCAGAAAATGTGCTGTTCTTTTTTCATTATTTTTGGTGCCATCACATATCTGGATGATGCTTTAATTTAAACAGATAGTTACATAAATATGTCTTAAATTAAATATTTTAAAGGAAAAGAATGAGTAGAACAACTTTGCATTCATTGTTGCATGAATAATTTGATAATTGATTATGCTACCCAATACTACCCCAAATATTTGCTGTTGCAAATAGCTTTATATACATTAACTAATGGGTCCCATCTTCACATCCCAAGACCCCAGGCCTCCAAGACTTCCAAGATCCCTCACTCCAGGTGTGGTACTCTCCTGCTCCCCTGCTCCTCGTCCTCCACTACAACCATTAACACCCTGCCTATCCACCCTCTACCACCTATGACTTCTCGCATCTTCTCCTGGGGTGCTAAGGGAGACACCACCAGTCACAGCCTCCAAGAGTGTGCTCACCTACCCAGGATTCCACATTAGCCTTCCACCGTAAACCCGTCTAAGCTGCCTTCTTCCCACCCAAAATAACAACCTCTTCTCAGCATCGACTCACCAAATTCATAGTTTTTTTGCTTCATGAATTGCCATTATATAAATAAAATCGAATTGAATTGAATCTTGCTGCATCTGTAATTGTCATGCGCATTAGAGTCATCAGTAAAATCATGACCAATGGCCAATCTGACTCTGCAGCACAATTATAGACAGCTCTTTTGCAACATGGCACCCTGCTGGGCCAGCATCTGTCTTTCCTCCAGAAACTGGTCCAGCAACAAACTGCCATGGCTCAGTCATCAGGTCGGCTCAATTAAAAATTAAGTGATATGCAATTTGCACTCACTCCACCTCAATCTGCTCACCAGACTTCTGTTTCTTCCTCAGATTTCTCCATAACGTATCTCCCTTGTGTCTGAGACATGATTTTGCCTTCTCCTACCCCTGAACCATTCTCAGGTGAGTAATTGGCAAGGATTCTTCCTACCATGTGCTCTGGTTTTGTGACATTCCCTGCGCTCATTCCCAGATGACCCAAGTGAGAGCTCTTATATCATTAGACTCCTCCGCTGATACTTTTCGTGGCCGTCGTTAAACAAAGACGGTGCAGAATATATCCCTGCCTGTTCTGTATGCGTCAGGAATAAGACCTCCCACAGACCGCCCTCCAGTCCCCTTCAACCACTATAACTCCCTAGTTGCCCCATGGTCACATCTAGCCATTTATTTCATCACTCGACTCCCCAAATCCCACAATAAGACATCTTCACCATAATTGACAGCTTCTCCAAGGCCCGTCACCTTACCCCCCTGTCCGAGTTGCCTTCGGCCGGCCTCACTGGCAGACTTCTCGTCCTGCATGTCTTTACTCTCCATAGCTTGCCTACTGACATACTCTGATAGGGGTTACCAATTCACTGCCCAAGTGTGAAAGGATTTTTGCATCTGCTCTGGGTGCCACATCTCGGCTCTCTTCTGATTTCCACCTTCCAAGTAATGGGCAATGTGAAAGGCTAAATGAGGAGCTAGACAATATCCTTTGTTGCCTGTGTGTGAATAACCCAACCCCTTGGAGCCAGTATCTCTTTTTGGTCAAATATGCAGACAACACATTTCTACTTAGGGTGGGACGACAATTCAATAACAATATATATTGATCAATAGACGTATATCGATGATAGAAAAAAAGGGCCAATAAAAAGTTCAATAGAATAACAATTGTCCTTTCTTTTGCATTCTAGCCATGTAGATTAATATTACAGTCATTACATCCTCCCAACCAAATACTAACGCAGACCCAGGAACAATCTGTCACCAAGCTCCATCCCCTTCAAAGAGTTCAGAGAACACGCATTCTTTTTTTTCTTTTTTAAAAACTTGCAGTTTTGATAAAAGTTGGTTATGGCTCAGAGGATTGATCCTGGGTTCCTCTGTCTTTGATTCTGGATCCCTCTCTTAGATTTTGATTCTTGTTCCCCTTCCATTTCTGTTCATCTGCCCAGAGGCGTCCATTGAGGAGGGGGTGCTGTCACATTCAGAGAGCTGTGTAGAAATTGTTGTGTCTCTCACTTTTCTATGCAGGGTGTGATTGGCAGGTGTGGATCTTCAGTGGCAGTTTGTTGGACCTAATCAGCTGGGGCATCAAAAAGGAGCTGGAACTCAGAGGAAGACGCCAGTTCGACTTGCTTTTGTAGCGCTTTAACAAGGCTAAATATGTGCTGTTGCAAATAGCTTTATATTTGTGAACTAACGAGTCCTGTCTTCACAACCCCAGATTCCAGTTCTCCAAGGCTTCACGGATCCCTTGCTCCAGGTCTGGTACTCTCTTGCTTCCTTGATCCTTGTCTTGGCTCGGTCCCTCATCCGCTGCTCCACTACCACTCTGCCTATCCACTCTCTACCACCTACGGCTTTCCCTTATCTTCTCCTGGGGTGGTAAGGGAGACACCACGGCATCCAACAGTTGCCTGTCAGTCTCAATCTTTTTGAGTGTGCTTGCCTACCAAAGATCCCATATCAGCCTCCCACCGTAAGCTCGTCTCTTGCCGATTCATCTTCATCTGCCTTCTTATCTCAATAAATAACAATCTCTTTTCTTCAGCATCCATACCATAAGAACCAGGACCCAGACAACTCACTGACTTTCTGTTTTGTTTTTTTCAAAGAACCATCTTTCTATGACTTTGTATGGTTCGTTTAATTTGTGTATCTTTTGCTATAAGGTAAAGCTAGTCTAATCAGTTATAGGCTGTACGGAGTTCTTAATGGAACAGTTCTCACTGTGATTTAGAGACATGCATTTAGTCAGCTCAAAGACACCTACAAAATAACCCATGCTGGAAAACAGAAAACATCTCCATGATGACATATTCATTCTTAAGACCACCCCCGTTTGAGGGTGTGTCTAAGTTTCTATGAGAACACGACTCTTCATCTGCAGGACGTCGCCTGGGGTGGTTTTGTTGTAAGAGTCCGGCTCTGTAACCTCGTGATTATTTCTCTGCCATATTACAATAAATGGTAAACACAACCTCCATCCATCCATGGATGGAGGTAATTAACAATCCTTTCATAAGCCAACAAGGACGACCAACACTAGATTGTTGCACACTTTCTGGCAGAACTTAAACGTAATGTGTGCATTTTCAGTATTTTGATTGGATGATCCAACCTTGGGGCTAGAAGATGTGTATCCCTCGGCTGTCTACTGAGAGCGTATTGGGCTTGCTATTTTAAAAAACTTTGGGGGGCCAGCCCCAATATCAAGGCCTCCATAGAGGATTATAGCCTATTGAGCTTGTCGGGTTTTTCTGGCAGGCTTAGGTATATCGACACAAATGTTGGTATTATATTATATTATATATATATTGGTAAAGGAATCTGTCTTTTTTACAATATTGCTCTATAAAGAATGATCCTGTCCCATTGATTATTGTGAACATAGAGTTCCACAGCGACGTCTGGTGGGGCCAGGCCCCACTGGCCCCAAATGCTGGGATGACACAGATCCCGATTACTAAATAAATAATTTTCACAGAACTTTTGCATTTCATCAATTGAATTCAGTTTAGCTTATTTCAAGCCACTTAACACAGACAAAAAAGACAAACGTATTTGACTCATGTTGGTCTAATATAATCAATTCAATTAAATAAATCTTATGAGCAAATTTGAATTATATATTTGATTCTAGTCATACTGCAATCTAAGCAAGATCAAACTTTTTGCCAACTGCATTATAAAACTGAAGTAGGTGGCAATAGTGGAGTAAAACAGCTTCCCTTGAATAGGAAATATGGACAGCCTTACCAACTCGGTATGAACATAGAAGCACTGGTCAAGGATTACATAACTAAATATCTAATCTCTACTTATTTTTATTCATGCTGCATATGATTGGTCACTATATGATTAGCATTGTTGGCTCTTGTCCAGCAATTTGTGATTTTTATATATTCGATGATGCTACAT
The DNA here is from genome assembly GCF_011125445.2 of Fundulus heteroclitus. Taxonomy (NCBI): domain Eukaryota; kingdom Metazoa; phylum Chordata; class Actinopteri; order Cyprinodontiformes; family Fundulidae; genus Fundulus; species Fundulus heteroclitus. The sequence goes on along the minus strand of NW_023397186.1, from coordinate 512,307 downwards.
AAGTTTTACTTAGTTACTGGTAATTTTTGTTAGTTACTAGTAAGTTGGTGGGGTCAGGTCAGGCGATACAGGTACAGCAAATAGAGAGATGTGATAGAGAAAGCCGTGACAGAGAGGATGAGCTGGAAAGATGAGGAAATGAGTGACTGCAGAAAAGGCAGTGAAATTTGGAAGATTTTAAACAATATTCATTAATCAAAGGCAGAGTGTCTACAATATATACATATAAAGCAGGATCTACATAGAACCTGTGAAGGCACATTAGCATCTGGAGTTAGCTGAGTCAATTTCTATTACAATCAAGATAAATGTTTTCTTATATGGTGAGGTCTTTTACAACAATTTTATCTTAAACTATGAATATGCCCCTGTCTGAAAGAAGTAACACACTCCACATAATTTACAATAGCTTTAACACCTTGATAAGAAAACTCAGAAAAGTAATTCTTTAGACATGAATTTATTCCTCCCTTGTCTCCTGGACCATTGTTTGGCCTTATGTAACTTCTGAGTTCTGTGAGTTAAAGATTGCTCTTCTCTCAAAGGGTGACGAGTGGCTTTGAAACGAGCACAGATGTATTTAACTGCCCCAGAAAGTAGCCACACGGGCATTTCAACATGAGAGCAGAATCAAAGCAGCAGGTAAATGCTTTCAACAAGCGTCATCACAAAGAGGCTATTTGAGGGAGAGCACAGGGTGGATTCTCCCTGTATACCCTTAGTGAAGAGGCTAGCACAGCGTGCCCAGGTATGTCCATTCCCAGGCCTGTACTCAAATCATCACCCACATCAAAACTAGTCTCGTTGTAGAGAGATGGCTGAGCATGAAAGCCTGGCATACTTTTATGTGCTTTTGTGCCTCTAATGTATGCTCTACTTGTTTTATTTGTTTGTTTTTTTTATTCCAAAAAGACACCTTTTTTAAAATAAGCAAGCCATGGTACTATGTAATAATCAATAATCAAAGGGTTATGCTAAATATGATTAAATAAACAAAATAAATAAAACTTTATCAGGGCTTAAATTTAAATTGATCAGTCCCAGTACATATGCAAACCAATTTCTGCTCACTCAAGTCAACCTGTCTTAAAAGAAACCAGTAAAAATCCAACTAAAAGCCTGGAGATATGCAAAATGTAAAAAAGAATTGACATTTGACAACAACAAATCAATTTGACAACATTTCAGTTATAGGGATGGAATGAATAGAGACAAACAATGCTGTACGGTGGTGTACAAAACAGGATGCATTAGCACACCAAAACAACCCCCTTTCAAAGCAAACTAATTAGCTCTCTACTATTAATAAAATTTCTGTCTTTTGTTACTTTTCATTTGTAATAAACTCGATACAACCTGGAAATAAGAGTATTAATGTGTAGCGGACACAAGCTTTCATCATTCTTTTCAAAACGCACTGCTCGCTATGGTTTTATACTTAATGGAACTGAACTTAAAGGACCGACACGGTTATCAGTTAAATGTGCATAAACATTCAGTTATTTTCTTAAACATTGTTTTTTTATCTCATGTGGTGTGAATCAGATCAAGTGCTGTTTAATTATCTCCGTGACTCAGATGTTATTTTTTTTAGTTTTTGTTTTGTTTTGTCTGTTTTTTTTAGGTTTTTAAATACAGAGTTTCCAACTTGATTACATCAGTAGTTTCATTTTATTTGCTAATGAGGAATATTGTACATTAATGAGCATTTTGAACAACAAAGTAAATGCACCTAATAACAGCCAAGACTGTTGTTCGTCCCCCTACCAGATGGTACAGGCTGAATGGCCTAAAATAATAAAGTGGGGAAAAAAAAACTGACCAAAATGGGAAGAAAGCATCAACATATAACACATTAGACAAGAAATAGAGTATATACACCTTTTTCAGGCTAGTTGTCAAATTCCATATGTAATTAACATACACACAATATCACAGCTTATATAGTAACAACGCATCCCATTGGATAAATTTAAAGATTTATACTGCTGTCCACTGTTCCCTCGAAACTGTGCACATTTGCAATAGCGGTCTACATCGGGATTCACCTTGCACAGCAAATTTATGCAGCGCAGAAAATAAAATATGAGCTGAACTGTAAACAAACTAATAATAAACCAAGCTATTTTGTGCCATTTTGCAATTCTGGTGAGATAGTGTTCCACGGTCCCACTCTGTGTGGGCCAGATGCTGACCGCACCCCTGATTGACGGGTGGGGCAGACGTCTTTATAGTCAGGCAGGTTGCGGTGTGCATCTTTGTTACTCCTGCTGCATATCAAGTGTTTGTGTGGCTATGTTATCTTTTTTTTGGCCCGTGGATCTGCTTATTTGTGATTGTAAATGCCGTTTTTCAACCAATTTGGTTGGTCTTTTAGAGCTACACCTGCTCTTTGTTTCTGGAGTGCTGTTGCTCCGCTGCGGCTATCAGCTGGAGTCCTTTGCAGTGCACGGTTTCTACTGGTTTCTGACCAGCCTTCTTGTTCTACCTCCATTTTTGAAAAGCCACACTGTCTATATACTTCTTAATTTATGAGTGCACAACTATATATATATATATATATATATATATATATATATATATATATATATATATATATATATATATATATATATATATATATAAAAATGGCAATTGTATAATGCTTTATCAAGTCTGACGACCCCAAAGTGCTTTACACTACATTCAGTCATTCGCTCATTCACGCACACATTCACACCCTGATGGTGATGATCTATGTTTGTAGTCACAGGTTTGAATTCCGATATTATCAGGAATGGATTCTGGTGTTAAAACTCTGCCAAGTCTGTGTGCAAATTGTAATGACTTACTGTGCTGACCCCTGAATAAGGGACCAAACAAAAGAACTGACTAATAACGTAGGCAAGGTAGGAGTTTCAAACCGTTCATAGTTAGTCGTGTAAGTGTTTGACAGGTAAACATAGAAACCTACTTACCCGTCAAATGTTACCCACCAAATGCCTACCTGAAACTAAACCAGGACCACTGTGTCTCTGTTTGCCTCAATCTCTTTTAGGATTCCAGCATAATTTATGACATCCATTTGAGACTTCAGAAGTTACCGTTGTTGTGCCAAATAGTGACAATCTGCTGAATTAAAGTAGCACGGTTATTATTTCACTCAGTAGGAGAGCCAGTAGTCTCCTGTAGAGGCTACTCAGTTTCTGGCTCTCCATTTTGGTTCAACACCCATCTGCCTTTTTTGTCCTTTATGTTTTTAATCCAAACATCTTTTCTCAGAAACAGATGTTATTTATCACGTAACAAATTACAATGCTTCAAAGAAAACTTATTCAAGTGAAACAAAGCCCAGATAAAAAAAAAACTCCCAAAATATGAATAATTGAAAACAAAACACTACTTAATTATGGATGCACAAATACATTTTTCACTTTCTGATTTTGGTCCACAGTATTTAGGAGATAAAAGTCCAAGGTAATTCAGCTTACTTCTAACACTATCTGTATCATGTAAATGTTTGTTTACACACACCACTTCTGATGGATCCAAGCACCAGCTAGAGCAGGGATCACCAACCTTTTTGAAAATGAGAGCTATTTCGTTGGTACTGTGTCATATGAAGGGCTACCTTGTGGTGTCCTTTGAACTAAAGAATCAGAGCTCACCTTGACTTCATGTAATATAAACATGTTTTTAATTCTTTCAAATCTATGTAAATACAAGTATGATTAAAAAGGAAGAACAACTGAATAAAATAGCATTTTATATGAAGTTCACTTTAGGGTTTTGCAATTTCATGAACAGGCCTGATGGCACCACATATGGTCTTGGGAACTACCTGGTGTCTGTGGCCACCATGTTGGTGACCCCTGAACAAGAGTGTAATTGGGAATGAATCAAAAACTTTGTGACAATATCATTCCACATTTCACGCCACATCCTATAAGGGTAAAACAGCAAAATATTTATCAACAGAGTTGAATCCCTTACAAAGTATTTTTTTAGACGTCATCTGGCTTAGACTCCAATTGAACTAAGAAAGAACGTAGTTCTTAAAGCAGGAGAGTGTAACTTTTAGCCACTAGGGGCACTAGATCTGTAACTTTCAGGTTTAATGCTCATGAGGGGCACTGGCAACACTGCACTGTCACAAAATTAAACAGTCTCCCTACATGTTTTGGGTTCTGACAGCAGACAACTTTGGACCAGCAAATTGAGAGGTCATTGAGTTACTTGTAAAGACAAGCACACATTCATCCCTCTAGATTAAATCCTACATCAGAGAACCAAAAACATGGCTGATCAGGTAAGTGTCATATCTGTTTTCTTTCATTGTTATGGCAGTCTGGGCTCAGATTGCCATAACCTAGAATAGGTAATTTGACCTAAAGCAGTGCTCTAAGTCACATGACCCATTCAGCGATAGATCCAACGCTATTAAGTTACAGAGGCAGGTTTCTGAGAAGGGCAGCTTGCATGGTGCATTGCTATGCCTCAAGTGCTGTATAAATAATTTTATATATCTGAAATTAAGCTAACACTTGGGTCAAAACTTACACATTGCTGCTTTAAGTTGCCCTGTTAGCTGTCAGAAGGAGTTGACTTCAATACTACAGCCTGGACTTCTGGAGTGTTAAAAAAATGCACCAAAAACTGACTTGAAACAGACTTGTTAACACAGTATGCAAACCCTTCATTATTTTGACCTGGGCTGTGCAAAAATCGTTATCATGACATGAAGCGAACTAATGATCTTGTCATGATTTGGGTTTTTGTTTATTTTTGCCTTTGGACTTATCTGGACTTTTCTCATTTAGCCTGTCACCTCTCAGCCACCATCCAATCAGCTCAGTCTGCCTCCTGCCACCACCCTATTCCAGATCATCTCCACCTGTTGCCACTAATTACATTCACCTGTTCACCTGCTTACTTATACCTGCCTCTGCACAATCTGCATCCTCTGGTCTCCCGTTCATCCCTGCCTGCCTGCACCGTCTGCCAAGTCTGGTTCTTTTTTACTGCCTCACCCATCACTACTCATCCCTCACAGTAAACCTTTTAAATGAAACTCTGTGTCCGGCTGAATATCGGGTTCACCTGCAGTAATCATTACAGATCTTGTATTCCACATACTGTGTGCTTCGCATTTTACAAACGCACTGTTTATGACTTGAGACTTTGAGACTTTTTTTTTAAATGGTTTGTTTAGATGTATGCAAATCCATATAGAGTAACTGTCTTTAACCTTTGCCACCTAATGTAAAAATTCCTGAACATAATTAGACATATTTAGCTCCAGGCAGAAATAAATGATCAGCCAGGTTTAATTTGGAATTTGGCTCATTTGAGAAGCTAAAGATCTAAACAAAGTTTGGAAAGAATAAAAAAATATATATCTTTTCATCATGGTATGATAATGGGCTCTGAAAGTACAAGTCTAAACAGTTCTCTGCAGTCCATATCAGACAGCATCAGAATTTTCTGAGTATTCTTCATGCTGAGTCACTCCAAAGAGAAGACAATAGTGATGGACGACAAAGATGGACTTACAAGCCGAAACAAAGGTCCAAGAAGGTTATCCAAGATTGGATCAGTTTAGTTAAATTTTTATTTCATTGCTTTTATTAGCCACAATATTTAGTATACTTTCACCAAGAAAGAGTACTAAACATCTGGGATATCTGGGAAAGTGGCTACATTTTTTTGCAGTTTTGCCTTTGATCCACACATAAACGGTGTTTTACATCCCTAAAAATGAATGATTCTAAAGCTCCAGCCAACGTGGAGATTTCTAAAAACTCAGTACCTGACCCTGCGTGTGTACATGACAAGACAGAGTCTCAGGGTCCAGTGCATCATGGTGCTAACCATGCAATGGAAGAAAAAATGAATGTTATCGGAGAGGTGCTGATTTCTACATTGGTGTTGTGATTGACCGTCTACAATAAGTCTCTAATCAGTGCTAAACTGGAAAAAAAATCAATAACCTATGGCATTTCATGTAATTTATTTCTAGCTGACTTTACCTTGGCCCAGCACAGCATTTCCCATCTTTACCTAGGTATCGAGATTTCAAAGTAAAAGCCTACATGGAACATTATAAACATTACAGCTAATTAAGAGGCTTTTTGTTTATTTGTTTTAGAAGCCCAGCTGCTCCAATATATTGAGGGGCAAAGGAGAAAAAGAGCTTGGAGGTCAGCTGTTTTGCACAGGCACAAGGCTGCTCAACATCACTTTTATTTTGAAGGATACTGACTGGCTGAAGTAGGTTTTAGCTTTGCAGTACACTGCCACCTATACCTCTTGCATGTTTAAAACAACGGTCAGGGGTGCATTTAAAGGGGTTTGTGTGGATGAAAACATTTCTAAAAATGATGTGGGGGAGATATTTGTTTTTATAAATACCTAGCTATGTGTGTACAAAGCCTTGTATTACTCACAGGTCAGTTCTCGATTCTGAACAAAGGAAAATTTGACACCTGTGCATTTATTAAAAAGTTGATGCCTCCCTGGGGAGACAACCAAATCAAAGAAATGTGCAGAGATGCTGCGTCCACTGAGCTCAGGAATGGGATACCTTGAGTCAAGGGACCCAGTATTCATTGAGATGTGACACAATGAGACCCATGGCTAAGAGTAAGGTGTCTTATCAATTATATTATCTCATGGTATTTTCTGGCCTCTTGTATCTTGTCACATTCTTCTAATTAACACAGTATCATTTGTTGCCTTGTCTCATGAACTGAATGTATCATCACACCTCTAGTATAACATGTTTTTGTCACTTGCAGTTGCAACCTTCTTGTTAAGTTTTGGGGTTGTTAGGAAAACCACTTTCTAGTAGCAGCCTATAAAAGTGCAAACAGACAGGGCTGGATATCCAGTCTTGGTTTATTTGTCTTCCCAAGGGAGAGAGGTGGATATGCCACAGCATGTCTGCAGAATTATAATTTTTTTCCTGAAATAACATCAAAATATATTTATTATTTATTATTGTTTATGTGATAGTGCCCGCCAAAGTAACTAGGGGAAAAACTGCTGAATAGATATTTTGCCTTAACATCAAGGAATGTTCATATTAGATGTTACAATTTCATCCTTGGTCTTATGAAGCTGTATAGAGAACCAAGGGATATTGTCTGTGTGTATGTTTTGTTCATGTGCTTTATTTATTAACATTTGATGTATTTACAGTGGGAAAAAAATGAAGTAAAGTGCTGACTGAATCAGATTTAGACACATATATTCAGAAAATACAATGTTGTCTTACAAAAAATACTCCTGGGTTTATGCATTAAAAAAATACATATCAAAATGATTTATTGTTGATGATCTAGCTTCTCTCAGAGTTGAAGCTAAAAATATTGCAGGCTCTGTAAAAAGACATATATATTCTCTGTAGAATATAGGATTTAAAGTAGTAATGAAGGTAGGTGACATTTGTTAGTTTCTCAAGTTTTATGATCCCTCTCCACTGCTTTGTTTTCATTGGAAAGCAGCCTTTGACTTTCATTTCTTAAAAGATACTTGGTCTACAACTGATGTGTAATATGCATGAATTATTGTTCATATAAATAATGTTAATTTCATATTGAGCTTCATGGCTCATGACCTAATTACAGATAGACCTCTGAATTGGGGGGGGGGGGGTGCTCGTAGAGGAGCTCCACTGCATGTTAGTGGTGTGGCAATTTCTTTTGCATTCACTCCTCTCATTTTAATTAAACTCCTGCTCCTCATTCTCTCAACAATGTGGGGACAGAGGGTAGGAGATGGGGTCGTCTTTTCACATCCCTGTTCCCTGGATGTTGCATGGGATGTTGCATGGGGTGAAGCATAGTTGTCATGCAAGCTTGACGGCTGGAGTAGCTGAAGAGCCTGTGGGGCTCTGGATTGCGCTCCTGATTCACACTCGTTAATATAAAAGCAGATTCCACCTCCTTTCTTTTCCTCCAAAAGCTCCATGCTGCGTTCCATTGGAAAAAGCTGGAACCTCGACATCTATAGTGCAGTTCAGTATATGTTTTTCGAGCCAGAGGCAGATCCACGGAAGTCCCAGTTCCTCATGCAGAGAACGAGCAGCTTGTCTGTTTTATTCACTAGGGAGTGGACATTTGCTAGGTGGATGGGTGGGAGCCAAGCAAGCAGTCCCCACTGTCAGGGTTTGACAAGCCTGCTCTTATTCCCCCCCTGCATCTCCAAAAAAAAAAAAAAAAAAACACAGACAGCTGCTGCACTTCCAACTAGGATCTCAGAAACATTCTCTGGATTGGTGAAAACTGGAGAGAAGCTGCCCAGAGACGATTGCCTGATACTTAGGAGTTGCTCTCTGGGGAAAGTTATTGTAGCATAACAGCAAATTACTGTGGAAATACACATAAAAACACAAAGTAAGAGTAAGTGTTGCACATACAAGGCCATCCACTGCGACATCTTAGCAAGGCACAAGAAAGGATACAAGAGTACCAAGAGTGCTTGGTCATAACGGATGTAATGGTTGATGATTGGACAGGAAGGGATCTCCACTGCTCTCCAGCTTTTCTATGAATCCTGATATGTTACATTTTCTTCTGGCCATTGCTAGATCTTAAAGTTATGCCATTGCATGTTAGGCATAAAAAAATCATAAATATTGTACCCTAAAGTATTTATTAGATAACAAGCTAAGAGACAGATTAATTTATTGAGTAGAAATGTAATTATTGAATAGCCTGTATTCAATTCAAACAACAATAAAGAGCAAGAACATTTTGTGACATGCACATTGTGGAGGATGTGTTTTGGCCTTCCTGTCCATCAAAGGACTGCTTTTCTGCACAGATACCTCAATGAAAAATTTCCAATTGCAAACATAGTAAGGGTGTAGGCATTCACAATTACACTTTATTTACACAGCTCTAAATAACAACACATAGCACAATACAACATCACACTTGTTGAATAATAATCAGAATCAGAAATACTTTAATAATCCCAGAGGGAAATTATTTTCGTTACACGCTCCAGATATACACACAACATAATTATATATATACAACATTCTCCACAAAAGAAATATATTTACAAATCTAAAATAAAGTGATAATGACAATGTGCAATAACAACATGTAATATATTGTGAATTGCATTTATTTTTGTAAATAATTTCCTAATGTTTGAGACGTGAGAATAATTCTTAATATCTCCTGCTGTTTAAGACCAAGTCAAGGAACCCACTCTATAAACAAAAATGAACAAATTTGTGGCCACAAGTGTACAGTTTTTTTAGAAGCATGTTTTCTTTAGATTTGGTTGTTGTCATCTGCTGCAGTTGTTGCTGCCAATAATGTGCTCAGCAAACTTGGAAGATGCCACAGATGTTTTCAAAATAACTGGTAAACAGTACAATTTTGATAAACTGCTCTCCCCTCTTATGTATTACTTTGTGTAAATATTCAATAAAATAAAATAACTATTATTTTTTAATACATTATTGATTCTGGTGTTATGTGTTATTATATAAGAAACATTATATTAAAACATTTAGAGCTCAAAGGGACTTAGTTAAAAGTTCAGATTAATTGAACTATTCCCAAGATTTGGATTTTTTTTACAAAACGTCCACTTTCATGAGAACATTTTATTTTGTTGTAAAGACCCAGGGGTATTAATCCTTTTTTTCTAAATGCAGCGAAAAAAAGAAAAGTAAACTACATATAGTACAATAACAAAACAATAGAAATATCAACCTAGTATCTTAACTATACTTATCTTCAAATAAAAAAAAAAATGTATGCTTTTGATTACATTCATGTAGGTAATATATTTTAATAAATTTCTTGGTTTTTGCACTCTACATATTGACCAGATTCAATAATCCAATTACAGTATTTTTCTGACTGTCAGTCACACTTTTTTCATAGTTTGTCTGATTCTGCGACTCATATATCAATTTTAAATGGTAAATCATATTGAACAACATGAACAAAGTAGTAAATGTTACCGTCTATAGCCACTAGAGGGCGCTCTATGCTTGTGGAAACTATATGCTGCTCCTGTACCACTTAAAAATTAGTCAAAACATTAATTTATAAACAACAAAGACTGAACACATGTACGTATGTTGTTCCCTGTTTCAGTATGCATTCACGCAGCAGAGCATTGAGTGGTGCAGCCGAAGGAAACAGACTGCAACAGAACCCTGTTATTGGGCTGTGAAGCTAATAACAGTTAGCGCTATCTTACATGTCTGTTGTCTAGGCGGATTACAACTTCGCTGATGCTGCACGTGAGCTTTATGTTACTCTGAAACATCCGTGCCATACTGTATACTTAGCACGTAGCACTGTAATGTTCACTGTCTAATTTCAGAGTAATTAGACCGAAATGCTCTGACAAGAACATTCCATGTTGGAGTCGGTGGCCTGTTGTGCTAATTTACCGCATTCAACCTCCCAGGTATGTTCCATATTATTCAGCCGATTGTGAATGCAGCTGTGCAATTGAATAAATTGCTTTACCAGATAAAATGTCAGTTTTTAGTCTTGGGTTGTGTAAAATAAATGTCTAAATAAATGCGACTTCTGGTCCAGTGCGACTTATATGTTTTTTTCCTCTTTATGACAAATTTTTTGACTGATGCGACTTATATTCTGTAGCGACTTTTCTTTTTTACATTTGTACAAACTTTACTATTGTTTATACCTTACATCTAGTTTTCAGAAGTGTAATGAACTTGTCAGATTAACGTAAATATGTGTGTTTTTATGTATGTGTTTATCAGTAGGAGAGGACATGGCACATCCCGCTGGGCCTGCCCTTATTTGAGTTTAGCACTGTCAGTTTAAAAGTAAGAACAATGTGAGCATATGCACTGCCCGTGAGAGGAATAAAAAACCCAATGCAGGTGTGAAGCATCATAATGATGGTAGTTAGCTTACACATTGATATGCTGAGTTCAGCGGGTTTGGAAGCTTGTCACTGTACATTTTAACCCCCAACACACAGATACAAGCTTACACGCTATGAATACCAGGAGGCTGCTACTTTCAAAATATATAGACTTACTTACACTGCTAACAGATATTTTAGACTGAATTTATAATGTAGAAATAACATTTAATGATACCTATGATACACTCAGAAATGTTTTTATGTATTTATTGAGTGCCGTGGGATGGCATTGAGGAGTATTCTCATTAACTTCTAACTCGTTATTGACTTTAATTTAAATACACTATAATTTTTGGGCTTGAAAATATAATTTCCTCAATGGAACAATGGTTATGAAGGTTGTTGCTGCTTTAACAAAAGAATAATGGACAATGGACAAATATTGAAAACCAATAGATTTGAGGGCGATTTTTCAATCATGATTTTGCTTGCTTTTGTCCAAATTATAATGTTTTTTTTCTCCTTTTGTAGTAATTTTGTCTTTGAATTTTTCAAGCTATGTGTTGAGCCTTGTCCAACACCAGCTCAGTGTGAGCACAATTAAACTGGGTTAATATGTTGAAAACTTCTTTTTTTCCTCTTTCTCTTAATGGCAAGGCAAAAGCATCATGGATTCACGCACATATATTTTTGATGATGATGATGCATCCAACCGGCGGTGTATAGCATATCGCATTGATATATATACCTGGAATCTTTATTGGTCAGTTTGAGATTTAAATGGTTTCTCACAATTCTAAGAAAAAATGTATCATGTTTAGTATGTTGCTAAATTTGAACTGATACATGCATAAGCTATGTCAGCAAGATTTGACATTTTACTTCCTTTTTTAAAATCAGAAATACATTGTGTTTAAGATTGTAAGCATTGTGATTTAATGCATCCAAATGATCCTTTTAGATTTAGTGCCATGAAAGTATATGCAAGCAGGTAGCACTCTGTATTTGCAAAAACAGTAATATTAATATGTATGGCAATGCCCCGGTGTTGCCTTGTTATATATGTTATACTGCAACATACATAATTTGATAACCAGCTAAGTGAAAGAGTTTTGGGAGATGTGAAAATGTTACTATATCTTTACTTTATCTAATGCAGCACTATGCAAACGCTCTTTCTCCACTCATGAAGTGGTGAAAAACGCTCCTCTGGATGCTCAATATTTAACACCGAAAATGAAACTCACAGCATGAGCTGCTTTCTAGTTAATCAGGCCTATAATTAACTCACTACTTGGGCATACTCATCCCCAGTTGATTGTGAAAAAAAGATGCGATAACATAACCGATTCTGACACGGTTAGAAACTACATTCCAATACCTTGAAACTAATAGGCATGCCCTATTCTAACCAGGGGCACATCAAAAGCGACACATACGTCATTGACATGACAGGAAGTGACGTTTCTTAGTATGCCTCATTATCGTGCCTTTAAATCATTGCAACTCCTTTTTTTTTAAGTTGCCAGGTCATGGCAAGTTAGGAAACCATGTGACAGCAATGTTAATGACAATATTATCTCTTTAATTTTACTACTTAAAAATTAAAATGTAATACAAATGTTAAAACAGGCACAAACTAACAAAACAATATGGGTCTATACCAACCGTTGTGATAACACTCTAAACCTCACATCAAAATGGATGCTGCACCTGTCCATGGCAGCCCATCATCCTCTCACTTCCACTTCATCAGGCAGTGAAAAAGACACCTCTCCAATTCCCTAAGGATCCCATAGGCAGGGAACAGGGGGAGAAGCTGAGTGTGGATGATGGGATACTGTTTAAACCACACACAAACACTCTCACGCTTGCCATCTCTTCCCTCTCGTTTTTTTCTTCTTATCTGTCTTCTTCCATGCATCATTCGCCATCCTCCATGGGCGCCTCCCTGACTCCAATCTTTGTTTTACTTGATTTATTCACCCTACCATGGTAATCTGACATATTTGTTTATTTATAGAGACAACCAAACCTGCAATAATAAATTAATAAATGCAAAAGAAAAATACAGTTGTCATGGCAAAATGCCACCTGTCCTCTAATTGAGATCATGTACACATTGTAATATTTGCCTAAAGGAGAAAAACTTTAAAGAGTTTGAAAATAATGACAAGGAAAGGATTGTCATGGAAGCCTGCTCATTCTCTTAGTGTCTTCTTACAATTTTCTATTTGGTTTTCTTAGGCAAAAAGACATATTGTAGGTTTCTTTGCATCAGAACATTGCGACATTGTTATATACTTTCTATCAAATAACTAGCAAACCTGTAAACAGCTGCAATATCGAGCAATTAAGATAAAAATGGCAGAAAATGTGTATGTTCTACTTAGCTAGAAACATTTTTGAACATAAAGAAGTTTATCAAAATTTGTGTTAGTTAAGCCTAGCAGCAAGAGTTTGCATGGTTTCCCGGTGGGTGCGTGGGATTTCACCAGGTACCCCAGTGTCTTTCCACAGTCCAAAAATGTAAGTCTAAGTTGTCCTTAGATGTAAGAGTGTGGGCTTGCATGGTTGTTGTGTGGTCTTGTGTGGTGTGTCTTTGTGATGCCACGTGATATTTCGGTACATAGTGTACCACACCTTCCACCCACTGACCACTGGAGATGGGCAACATCCTCCCACCAACCTTCAAGGGTCAGCGGGTATAGATGAACGGATGAATGTAGATGGATGTTTGTTTGTGTGTGTATATATATATATACACACATACATATATTTATATATACATATATTTATATATATATATATATATATATATATATATATATATATATATATATATATATATATATATATATATATATATATATATACACGAACAAACACCGCTGACCCTTGAAGGTAGGTGGGAGGATGGTAGTGCGTGTGTGTGTGTGTTATATTTGTGTATGCTGTGTTACATAAGTACTTGTAATTCACTAGCAAATCCAAATCAAGGCCATTTCATCTTAACAATCTGTGAAGACAGGTTAGATGTTCTTGAAAATAGTTTGGAGGCAGTTGTGAAACTGTTGAAAAGTGATAGATGTCAGCTTCAAATAATAATAAGAAATGCCAGGCAGGTGACTGAGCAGTAAAATCAAGTGGACTAGTAAGTCGCTGGGATTCCATCTTATAAAGATGATGTTGAGAAATGAGAAAAGAAAATTGGAAATTTATCGAATGCTCATAACCCAAGAGCATTTTTGAATTAATACGGAGAAGCGGGAAGGAGTGATGCTGACATGGTTGGTCTGTCAAAAAAATATCTTTGAGGTTAATGAAAACACTCCTCTTAGACTGTTTTCTCTCCTAACTCCTAGAGTGTGGTTTATGCATAAAATCCTAATTATTTCCTCTTTACTCTTGCAACAGTCAGCAAGTATATTTTCACCTCATGCTTGAATCATTTAGATCTATTTATATACATCTATTGCTCTCTGGAAACAACATCATCATGAGAGCTGTTTCTCTGTTGTCTCAGCCTTACTTGCCAGCTATCTTTGTTTTTCTAATTTTATTCCCCGTTGTACTCTTAGAACCATTTTATGTAGCTATAATTCCACTAGTAAGAATCAGCAGTTTAAAAAAAAAAAAAAATGTCTTAATGTTTTAGCATTGTTTAAAGCCCCCTGTAACCTTCATCTGAAAAATACCACACTAAAGCTTAATGCTCTGTTCCCACTGATAGGCAATCAATCAGCAGTAAAAGAAAAAATAAGAGGACAACACACGGTATTATTGGAAAATTGCTTCCAGCTTCCATCATCCCCTGTTTGTCAGAAATTCGTAAGCGGTGTAAAGCCAAGAAAAAACACAGTTCCACTGGTTTTGTACGTTTTCATATTCAGTTAGATCAAAGGCACCAAACAAAACTACATGTTTTAGGCACTAGATGGATAGACACATTTTATTGTGGTTTACACGGTGTAAAAAGAGTTTAAGAGAGCAAAGGTGTGGGCTTCAGTCTCTGCGCTACCAAATAAATAAATGAATACCAAACACCTAGAAAAATTTCAGTACTAAAATGTTGGTATTATTATTTTCAGCATGTGTTATATAACAAGTATTTTTCAACAGTTGTTGTTTGCCTGTTGCTATGCACAATCCTGTGTTGTATGTTTTGGTTTAGCCCAATTTAATTTTGGTAAAATGTGTTAGAGTATGTTTGTAATTTGGGGCAACTGTGTTTCAAAGTATAGAATAGTTGTTTTGCAATCTGAAAGTTACAGGTTCAATTTCAGGTTTCTGCTGCCACATGTCAATGTGCCGCTGAGCAATGAGCTTACCCCGTAATTCCACTTCTGCCAGTCCTGTACTTGTCTGTTCCGTTCCAGACTGCCTCCATGCGTCCGTGAAAAGCAAAGACTACTACAGCCACGGTCACTCCTTCTAGCTCTGTTTCAAAGTTCCCTGGAGCCCAAGAAGAGTATGTGTGATTATTGTCATTACAAGCGGAATGCTAAACTATTTGGAGAGAATTACCACGTTTCAAATTGAATGTTGAAATGACAAATCTGGTTCCTTATTTGGTGCAAAAAGAGTGGTTTGCATCCAATATTTACATAAAAAACGTTCATTTTAATGTGAATATTTGAAAACATCTATTTAATTTGTGGTTAACAATCTTTATTTACACCATTTGTTGACGTTCTTTTTCCTGTTTGCTAAGATTGCAATGGTGGAGCTTGACCGGGTCGATGCGACCGACTGGACCAGAACCGAAGATTGAAGTTTTTCAGTAATTTAATGGTGAACGAATGGAGAGCAGGTCCGCTGGCGGTGATGCTCGGAGTAGTCACGAAGAATGTGGAATATTAACATGACAACAAAATTGTTCCGTCGGTCAGTCGGACGTGCATGTACATGAATGGAGCAAGCAAGAAGGATGTGGAATCTGTGGGTTAACCTCAAGGTGCACATCGGTACACACTGTGTATTGCTGTAGGATTGTACTGTATGTGTGTTTGTGAGTGCTATGGGGTAATTGTGGCTGTACGACAAAGACATTTCTGCAGCCAGTCAGACTATAAAGCTACAATATAAATTCAGTCAATGTACTATTTGTTTAAGATATGGTACAAAAGGTGTGCTCATATCATTGACACAGTGTGTAGACTTTTGGAAAATGTGATGCGCTCTTGATAAATAAGAAGGATATGTTTCCAGAGTGGGCATTTAAATTACAAACAGCAGTTTTCGTTTCAGGTTCCAGGAGGAATAAACTTTGGATCATGTCTAATTAGTTAGTTTTTGGTGTATAAGGATAAACTTTGCTATGAAAGGCTATCACAAAGATGTATCTTTCTGAACATTTTTGTTGTACAAATACATTTACCATTGCATCCCTAGAATTCTGTTGTTACTTTTATTAGAATTGGTCTACTCTAAGTAATTGAGAAGAGTAATAATAAAATAAACAAGAACTTCTATCATCTTCAACATAAGTACAACAAACAATGCATTGTTAACATTCAGGCCCAATTACAAGACAATTAATAGGAAATGCTATTTATAAAGGAGCTATCTTAGACATCTAGCTCCTTTTTAGTAAATGTAACCTGCCTAATTCAGCTTCCGTTCAGATTAATTGAAGATCACCAAATCAGAAATCTAAATATCTCAAGCCATAAAAAATGGTTACAAGTTAAATCCAATTATGTACATTGCTATTCAGTCAAGTTCATTACAAGCATAATAAATCAGTCTAACAGGATTCCCAATCAGTCCAGTTACATGATTGAAATTAACCGAAATACAGTCCAAACACATTGCAAAAAACAAACAAACAATACAAATTAGTCCAACCCTAGGTCTTTCTGCATGGAGTTTGCATGTTCTCCCTGTGCATGCGTGGGTTCTCTCTGGGTACTCCGGCTTCCTCCCACAGTCCAAAAACATGACTGTTAGGTTAATTGGTCTCTCTAAATTGTCCTTAGGACAAACAACCATTCACACAAACACTCACACCTGTCTGTCTACGTATTGCCCTGCAACAGACTGGCAACCTGTGCAGGGTGTACCCCACCTCTTGCCCACTGAACTCCTTGAGATAGGCACCAGCACCCCTCGCGACCCCATGAGGGATAAAGCAAGTAAAAAAATGTATGTATGTATGTATATATATATATATGTATATGTGTGTGTGTGTGTGTGTGTGTGTGTGTGTGTGTGTGTGTGTGTGCGTGTGTGTAGCAAGAATTTTGTTTTTCCAATGTTATCCAATACATTTTGAAATCATTCTAAATCAGCAGCTAATAAACATGAATTTTGGCCCTTTTTGTTTGTTTAAAGCTGTTTGCAATATGGTATAAAGCTACACAACATGCAATTAAAACACAGTGCTATCCTTTTCACTACTAACCATATAAGCAAGTTACACAATATTGTCAATTATGTCAACGAAAAGGTTATTGAGTTAGAACAATACTAACAATATTCTATATACACCTTCCCATATAAACACACACACATACACCTGCTGCAGCCATGTCCAGACCACAAATTAGGCAGGCTGATTTTGTGACTGACACCTAAAGCTGAATTTACCTGCTGTGAGGACCCAAAGGATTTGGATGAAAACGCATAAGAACAATCCCTACTGTAGGTTTTGACACACACAAATGAGAAAAACCTTCAACAAAGTCTAACACACTAACACACACACACACACACACACACACACACACACACACACAGAGAGATCAGCATGAACAATTGCTGAATAATTGTTGGCACACACACATACACATATACATTCCCCCAGCTCTTCTTCTCACTTTTTATTTCTCTCTCTCTCAAATGCACACTCACATTTCTATCCTCTATTCCCACAAGTCCCTGCTTTCCAATTTACTGCCAAAGCTTTCTCTTCAGAAACAGCAACAATAAGAATCTCATCTGGAAACTCCAACCAAAACAAAAAGTTAGACAAAGGCCTTCATTATACTGCAGCCCGTTAGATGTGATTTGAATGCTGATGATTGAAATGACAGCTATGAAGCCAGGCAAAAAGCAACTCCCAGAACTGGGATTGGAGATAATTAGAAAGGGGAGTTCTGCATCAGTGTTTATATAATTCATGCATGATAGACTTATTTATATTTTTCCATGTTATCATGACAACTGAATGTTTTAAAAGCTATGTGGTGGCTGAGAGGTCACATAAACATGCTGCAAACACAAAAGAATCCCAAACACAAAAAAGAGGCTAACAAACACACAGAACACATGCAATGGAAAAATGCAGCAAAAGAGAAATGCTACAATCATAGAAATTAGACACACATACACAAATTATGTTGGCACACAAACACACAAAACACAAGCAAAGGCAAAATGCTGGAAGTAGCAAAAACAACTGTAGGTTAAGAAATGCTCCAGACTAGCTCCGCATGACAGAAGTTCTCCAGCCCACTAGGGGGAGTCGACCACCAACCAAGTCATATGCGAACAGACCCAGCAGAAAGGTACATTTTCCTTTGTGTTTTTGTAAACACTTAATCAAGACTCTCAACTCTCCCGTATGGGCTGCAGATGACCCGTTCACAGCTCTGTCCATCCAGAGCTCAGTCTAAACCCCACCTTCTACAGAGCTGTTTCAGCTTCTTTCACAACTTGTGGCCATCAAGAAGAGCGATCAGAGTTATAAATAATTTTGGTCTTAACCAGTGGTGAAAGTAAGCCGGTACCATCTGGTACTGCATACGCGGGAGGCAAGGTGGGAGAGCGGCTGCCAGATAAAGCCTTCATTCAGAGGCTTCAGTCAGGCTGCATACTGGATCAGAAAACAGTTCTGCTAACCAGATACAGTCTAAAATGCCACTTATTCTGTTTATAAGTTTTGTTTTTATTAATTTCGCATTTTTTTAACTACATGCGCTGTGTTTCTGTGCCTCAACACTCTTACTGCTATTCTCCCTCTTCTCTACCACATTATCTTTTCTGATACTAAAAATTAAGCTGTGGATTGTTTGAAGATACAGTATTAAAAATAAATAAATTAAAGCAATTAATCCTAAATATAACATTTATTACTTACGTGTTTTGTTTTTCTGAATAATATGTAGGCTACTGTGTAATATTATAAAAAACTAAACTTATTAAGCAAGAATATGATTTTACTCAACGTAAAATACCCATACCATTTTATGAATGCATTTCTTGACAACTGAAACAATACTACTGATAACCTGACAAAAGATGAGAGTTCAGGTAAGCGCCAGGATGAGGCTCTGTTATATTTCAAACACCAAAGGTTAACATTACTTTCTCTACAGAAAGTATAGTAACTGTTAAACACTGCACTAATGCCTCACATGCTCAGTCACATTGTTGTAAATTGTTTTTGTATAATATTTAGGCAAGATGAAAATAGTTTCTTCATCAGTGGAACAAATGACTTGAAAGATGGAGTAAAACAGAACAGTTTCATGAAAGAAGGAACATATTAAGAGAATCAATTTTAATAAAATGTTTGAAAAAAATCTGCACAATTACAATAAATAAATGGATTTTAGGATTTAGGAGATTCAACTGTATAACAGTTTAATAGTTGTGCAGGGCAAAATCTGTGCCTGCTGAGATTTGGTTTCCTTCTCATTTGATTGTAAATTAGAAACAGGTGTACAACTTACAGCAGCTCAAAGTTCGTTTGTGATTATGTAATATAGGAAAGTAAGGATGAGTAAAAAAGAAACATTCATTCATTTCCATGCAGCATTTTCATGCAGGGTCATGGGGAGGCTAGTGTCTTTCTCCAGCGGTCTCTGGGTGAGAGGCTGGGCATACCCTGGACAGACCGGCAGTTTATACCAGGGCAGCATAGAGACATTCTGGACAAACAACTATGAACACACACACACACACGCACACACACACACACACACACACACACACACACACACACAAACACACACACACACACACACACACATACACACACACACACACATTTCGCTCCTATGTATGTAACAGTTAGATTAGACACTGATATTCAAACCCCCCACCCCACCCCCAAAAAAAGAAAGAAAGGAAAGAGAAAATAGAGAGAAAGAAGAAAATCAAAAGAAGGGAATAAAGAGGTAGTTGATATGAAAGAGAGCTACAGTAAATACTACAGCATGATGTTTCCTCTGAAAATTGTAAAGTGACTGAAAACAGTTCATGTTTTCCTTTGTTGCAGAAGATGTACAACACAGAGAGCAAGTTGTGGATAGAAACAGCAGCAGTATGGAAAAGTGTAATAAACAGTGCTGCACTAGATGACATTTGTGTGAAAATTGACTGTGTAAAAGAATGAAAACCTAAAAATATATATTTTTAATTATTTTCTTGAATACCTTCTGTTGTCATTAAGCACAAATGTCATTGTTTTTCTGGCAGTGGATGGAGAGAAAAAAGCAGCAGTCACAGAGATCCAAACAAGGTCAACCTGACACAGAACTAACTTTTGTGCTTGGCAGGGAGAGACCATTGAACAATGAAAATGATTGTTACATACTGACCAATTTTATCCTCCCTAATATTATGTCTTAATTTTAATATCTTGTTTACATTGTCAAGAGTCATTTTAAAAATAAATATATAAATTTTGAAGTATAAATACTTATTGGAGTATTTGGCTTCAAACAAGCTGCCACAATGCTCAAGAAAGATTTAATAACAAGCTTTTATTTCCCCTGGTAAGGTTCCCACAGATTCCCCTTCGAGGGGTTGGGCTCAGCCCCCAATGCTCCCGGGCCCAGGAAACGCCTGTATTTTCCCTAATTCTATGTGCAGAATGGTTCTCTTTTTTCCAGCTCCAACGCAAGAGCTTGAGCAGAGATTTACTACCCGAATGAGACTACAAGTCTATCTGACCATTTACTTATTTGCTGTAGATATTATGCTAAGATTTGTATGCGTTACATGTTATCAAAATGGTGAAAAAGACGACTAGCAATAGTGAAGAATTCACTCTTTGTTCTCACTTCAACTTTTTGTCGATCACATTTTTTAAGCAGAGTTTTGTTGTGGTAAAAGATGCAGAATCAAAGCTAAAGTTAACCTAAAAATTTTAAAAAGGTAGAGCAAAGGGTTTTACTGACAGCAAGACGTGGGATGTCAGTTTCATGCCAAAACACCCTCACTATTATCTTTTGATTGTCATGTTTGTTTTAGCCTTATTGAAAGATAATATCATTTAAAATCAACCAAAATATGCAAAAGCGTATATCCTCAGACAAGACTAGTAAATACCCACTCTCATTCCTTTGATTATTTTTTTGTTCCAGTCAGAACAAGAGAACGTTCGCTTTCTTTTTAAGTGAGGTGAGTAAACCAGGAAACAAACATAGTTCAGATAACATCTAACCATCTTCTGCGCATGGATTGCATCTGCAAAAACCCAGGCTTCAGAACAGCAGTCTGCAAGCAGAAATGTGCCACTGCACCGATCATCAGTCTAGCAGGTTATAATCAAAACTGTGGAGATGGCTTTGCTCCCTCCATGGGACGAGGTACATGTGAATAAAGGGCAGAGAGCAGACAATAATTCACAGAAAATGCTGCAATGGAACACCTATAATGCAGTTTTACTTGTTGGACATCAAACAGTGTTGTTTTTTAGGCCATATTGGCTCTAACACTAGGTGCTCTTTGGAATGATGTGTCACCTTCCACATTATTAAATGATCACTGCTATGTGCCAAAACACACCAAAAGAGAAATTTGATTTATTTTATACATATACATGATGAATAGATGTTATCAGGATGAAAAACAAACACTTTTCAATGTACAATGTGCAAGGACACACAAATATGTCGTTCAACTACTTCATTTTACCATCATGTATTATTGTTATTCCAAAAAGGGAACCTTTTCAAACCATTTAAAAGCATACTTTATGTGAACCATCTTTTATCCGAGTCCCATATAACAACTTGCCACTTTAATGACATATAGACAGAAGCCTCTTACCGGAGTGAAGTTCATGACTTTGAGAATCCAGATGGTAAGTGCCAGGTTGACAATCATTGTGACAAGTAGGAGGAGGATGAAGAAGTACAAACATCTCTTCCTCCACCCGTAGATGCCGACTGCTGGGTAAACTTGGGCACTGCACTCTGACGCCCCTCGCTGGTGGAGGGGGTTTGGCTGGGCTGCAAGGATGTACTGCTCCTGGGTCATCTGAAAGGTGTGTAATTAAAAGAACATGTTTACTCAAGTGAAACATAATCAAGTGACCAAACATTAAACCTGCCAGACATTTTTCAGGACATCTGATCCTTCTAAAAGGCAATGATAACATGGATCTCCCAAGAGGATTGAAGAGAGACTTGCATAAGGGACCAAAATATCTAAAAATAGATCTTCGCCCAGTTCAATGAATAGATAAGTCCATCAGAGGTGTAGGTGAACTGTTGGTGGACAGATGGATAAAAAGTGATGAGAACAAGACAGAGGAGGACCAGAAGCATTTAAGAGCAAGATAGCAGTGGAGAGAAAGTGCATGACGAAAATGTGATAAAAATGAGATTTAGGTGGAGCCGTTAAGTGGAAAGATAGCGCACCTTTGAGTACATTTAAGATAGGTAGGAAGGATGGAAAAAGGGAGAGAGCTGATAAGACAGTAGAGGAAGACAGAGTCCATTAGTTGAAGTGCAGCATGGGGAGTCATTGGTGGCTAGAGATATGGACACTCACTCCAAGGCTCTACTATCTTTACCCATCTAACTCTCCAACTCTTCCGTTCTCCTTACTTTGCTCTCTATACCTTAAAGTCTCTATTGCTCCCTCCTTGTACTCTTCTTAATTCACTTCCTATCTCACTTTGGCTCTTTTCTCAGTCTTCTCTGTCTCTGTCTCATGCACACATGCAAACAGATACACACACACAAGCACAGGCATACATTTGGTCTTTATTTGCTGAAATTGCATGACCTTAACGCCTCAGTTGCTTTTGACTTTTTACTTTCCCAAAACAAATCTCTCTCAATAAATATACCAAAATACTGTGACTGAGAAAACTGCTGTCTCTAAACTTGCTTGCAGCTATAATGACTAAAAAAGAAGATAAGAGTAAATTCTGATCTGAAATGTAGAATACATAGATTTTGTTTAAGTGGGATGTTAACAAACCTCATTTTCTAAATAGTAGTGAATGCACCAGTCTACAATATTAAATTGTTTAACATTGCTGTGACAGGTACAGAAACATAACAATGCTTCGCAAGTTTTGTTTTATTTTTCGGCCTATTTTGTACCACACCTGCATGCAACGGGACTCTGGAACTGATATTCCAAAATAAATAAGTCTGAAAAGAAAACCAATGCAAGCTGAGGGTTATTTGTGGTTGGGGGGTGGGGGTGGGGGGATGCCAGAGCAGAATTGAATGCAATAAGAGCTTTTACTCTGCTCCATGAAAATGACAGGGGAAAAAAACAATTAGTTTAAAAGGTGGAACTGAGTTTCAAAGCAATGCTGAGATCTTTTAATTTGAGACAACTCTCCATACAATACTCTCTTTCAACATTGTTTTTCTCATATTTCAAAGACTTCCTGGGACAGTGAGAATGTCATTTAACATTGTGTGCCCTTGTAAAATATGCGGTCTAAGCAGAGGTCTTCTGAACATGTGCACATAAAATGTGCAAAGTCTGTACCTTTTGGCCTTATGTTGTGCACTTTCTGCTTTGGGCCAACTATACCACAGCACTTCACTGTGTTCAAACTCAGTTCATTAAAAACAAATGCATTTGAATCATGACTTAACAAACAGGGTTTTATAAATTTATACAATTAGTTACTCAATGTGCGGGAATTTGAATTATTCCTTAGTTAGTAACAAATAATGCAGAATTCATCCCAAGGCTATAAAACTAGATTCTCAAGGATCATGCAGCTCTATGTAAATAATCTGCTGAAAGTTAATTTGAGGTAAGAAGGTGTTCCAACTATTTAGAAAACAAAGTTTAGCAGAGGCAATATTAAACTTAAAAAAAGTAAAATTTCATGTTTTTGTACAAGCATTATCCTAGGCCATTAGGCACACCCATCTTAAACAATATCATTATTTCAGCAGGAAAAAAACACTTTAAACAAATATTCAGCTCTTGCATACTGCATTAATTATCTCCAAAAACACAGCATAAAGTAGGGTACTTAAAGTTGCAGTGTTTTCTTAAAGTCCTACATAGAAGTGTACTTTCCTGTGTTGTTCAGGAGCTATTTTCTACATGAAATAACCACTATTCCTGCTGAGTGAACCGTGATCAGACTGAGCAAAAACACAGCAAATCAAGGTGATAGCATCCAAGCTTCATAGGAAAGTTAATCAACCAAAACATATGCAGAGGTGCACGGCAATATGTCTGAAAGCATTAACAATGAAGCATGAATTCAATCTGAATATTGCATTTGTAGCAATTATTAATACCTAAAAAGACTTGGACAGCTCTTGTAATGGAGGGGAAAATGAATTTCATACAAGATTAAAACGAAGCGATGTGGGGATGTGGTACATATTGCAATTTGTTCTTTAGCAAAGGAAGATAAATCTACTTTAAATTTTCATGTAAGACAAGCATTCAATATTTTGATCCAAATGTAATCCAAGTAATTTATATGTAAGCACAATCTGGATTTGGAACATGTATTAAAGTCTAGCAGAAAGAGGGCTTAATGTTTTTCAAGTAGGCTAATGGATTAATCATGTTTTGCATTTTCACAGTCAAAATTCCCAGCAGCAGTCTAAACCAATTATTAAGTTTTGCATTTTAAGAGTTTGTGATCACTTTATGCAGATAAAAACAGATGCATCAACGAGAAAGCATTGCTGTAGTATACAAAGTCGAGATAGGGTCCTGGCCATATTATCTTTCTATTCAGCGTCCAAGCTGAATCAATAGAAGAGTGTTTGTTGCTGTGCTGATATGTTGCTGTGTGTCGAAGAGTTTTCTGTGGTGACCTAGAATGCTAATAATTTTCCTTCAAGCATAAACAGTAAGAATCAATAGGTGCACGGACGGATCGCCGTGTGTGTCTGAATGAGATTCAGTGTTTGTTTGCATGTACTGTATGTGTTCATTGCATAGGATATTCTCCAGAGCAACTAAGTCGAACGATGAGAATCAATGATACAGATGGCAACAAACTAAATGGAATGACATCACCTCCTTCTACTGGAGAGTGGGGTTGGCCACGTTTGTCAATTTCCAGTCCCTCAGTGATTTACTGTAACTGGCTTTACCAATGACTCATTCACTGCGATACATTTGAATTTCTGTATCATTTCACTCAAAGCCCTGCATTGTTTTCATGCTTGTTGCATCAGCTGAGTACTTTGACAATGTATGTTTTATTGCAAAAGGCCAAGACAAAAACAAATGACATGTTGACGTTGTCAAACAACAAACAAATCCATCAAAGGAAATTTCATCGAGCATGTTTCCTCATTGAAGCCCTCTGGCTCCTTTTCAACAATTTTCGTGGCTTTTGTTTATTCAAATGCTACAAAAGAAACCACATTACCATCTCTGTTTAATCTCAGAAAGATGTTAGAAATCTTGGAGATTAAATTACTGGTATTTTATTCAGTTAGTTACATCCTTTCACCACTACCTCGGTCAATTTAATGGCATTTGTTGAATTCCCGATTGAAGGTTTAAAAGGCCAGGTACAACTTTCAGAAAATATGCCAAACATGACAAAAACTCATTTGTAATAAACAGTGCTGTGCAACATCTTAAGCCAGGGGTGTACAAACATTTCGGCACATGGGCCAAAATTGTGAAGTCGAGTGCCAAGAAATTAATTTAGAAAATAGGCAATTATGTTTCATTTACATTCTTTGGCTCTACAAAATATGATGATTTTAATAAAGCAAATTTGACAGATTTTCAATAGAAAAGGGATGTGTAAATCATTGTAGATCAAAAAGTTAAAAATGGGTTTTGCTTATTTGCCTCATCAAAAGATATTCATCCAGTTTGCAAAATAGTTTGGGCTCGATTGGAAAAAAAATCTGATCTTGCAATACAGGACTAGGATTTGAGTGATTTCTTTAAAAACACTTCTTATATTTAGCAAACTTTAATAAATGAATTCCAAGCAGATTTTGTTTGTTCAGTGTTTTTACCCAGACTCTAGCATCATGTACCTAAACAAGAAACCATTTGTGGAATAGAAGAAAGGTACAAGTGGAGGGCTAAAAAGAATGAAAGATCAAACATCTAATACCAATTAAACTAGTCTGAAATCCTTTAAAAACAGTAAAAAATCCAAATATAACTTCTCCTTCAGCTGATCATCTATTGCATACAATGTCCAGCCAATAGCTCTTCTTGAAACACCTGTTTTTCTGTATGTCGAATTTTCGTTCTATGGTATGTTTCAAAGATGTAGCTGACCTACTGGGAACAAAATCTGCCTGAGATACTAATAAGTAACGTACTTCTTTGTTAAATTTGGAATTTATATTTTTTTATTCTTGTCTGTTATGCACAACCCTTGTTCAGTCCTGATACAGTCAGGAGTCATATATGCCTGAATGATGCATAGGTAAAAGATAAATGCCTAAAAAAGATTTAGAAAATCCTCTGAAAAGTCAAAAACTACATATGCCATAGAATAAGCTCAAAACCTTGGCGAAAAGCTGTACTGGAAATGTAGATCTGTTTGTATTACAGGATTAACTGGTGCATAACAAAAGATATCTGGAGATTATCTAAAGTCATGTTTTATAGTCAAACAGTATACAGAAATTATGTTACAATGCAATAAAATTTATTATTTTATTCTAAGGCAATAAGATTTATTATTTTATTGCCTTATTTTATCGAACAAGAAAAAGAATAACGTGCAGTATACAGACGTAACATTTATAATTATACAGATAATGACTGTCACTTTAAAATGTATAAATTCAGTTTTCTTATGTTTGTACTAGTTTTTAACTAGTTTTAACCTACGTTAGTGTAAGTGACATTGCACTCCTGTATTGTTAAATATCTCCTGTTGCTTTCGAGAATGCTCTTTTAAATTCCAAGCTGAAATTGCTTTTGCAGGTATATGGCTGGGCTGACTATAAACATTTAATTTTGTAATTGTTCGTATTTGCTGTTTGTATGCTTGATGTATGTGTGTTATCTATGGCTGCTTATCTTTCTGGTTTGACAGGACATAGACACGTGCAGAATAAGGGGAGTCCTAGCTTAGATGATAGTCGGATAAAAAGTATAGATCACATTTATGTTTGTTAAGTAGCAATTTTATTTTATTTAAAAAATTTAATTCCACATTTTTTATTTTTTTTCCATTTTTTTCTGTTAGGCTAATTCCATGTATGTATTCTCTTCCTCAATTTGTTTGTAGCCAATCCATTTTTCTCCCTCCCATTGTCTGTCATGCACTCGTCCCTCTCTGTCTCTCTCAATGCATTTCTTAGATTGAACTAACAGCATGGTCATCAATCAATCCTATGGGGGCACCTCAGCCTGTGCCCAGCATGGCTTAACTGTATTAAGATCATAATTCCTTTACAGCCATGAAAATAATGTCAACAAGAGCCCCATTTCCATGGATACTAACACAGCACATCCAACAGAGACATCAGTCAATTTAAGCACTTTGCTTAAGTGACAGAGTCCCCATAAAATGTAGAAATACAGTTAGCTTTTTGTGAGCTGATGTGTGGTTGGTACTTCGCATCGTCCAGATCATGATTATACAAATACAGCACTAAAATGTTATGATAGGGGATAAATGAATAGATTCATAACTGTTTCATAGCTTAGCCTTTCATTCAAATATAATGACATTAAAAATAGTTTCCTGATCTTTAAGGTTGTAAAGTTAATATGTACTGGTAAAGAAAGCATCAGCTAAAGTTCTAGAAATGAAGAATCAACAGCAGTGGCATCTCTGGCATGATAAGTTAAGCGGGGCACAACAAAATTCAACACCTACTAGCAACAACTAATTGTTTTGTGATGCATACAACCTGACTGATCAAATTTAAATTAAAAGGATAAATTAGCAGAAACCAACACAAGACATTCAATTTTGTATAGGCTAAATGTGATTTCATATTTATACACAAAATTACAAATAAAGGCTCACTAATAATGTTCATTTATTCAACAGAAAATATTCACATCAATACTTCAATGAGCCAGCAAGGCCAACCAACACCAGATGGTCGCACACTTTCGAGCGCACTGCGATTTCAGATGTTCATTGTTTAAACGAATGTTAGTGGGCTGGCCCCAATATCAAGGCGTCTCAAGAAGATTTAGTCTACTGAGCTTTTCAGTATTCTGGCAGACTTAGACAAAAAGACACAAATGTTTATAACTGAATTTTATTGCTAAGAGGTATTTTTCACAATATTAAAGAATGATCCTGTCCCACTGAATATTGTGTACATTGAGCTCCACAGCGACATTTGGTGGGGCCAGGCCCCACAGGCCCCAAATGCAGAGACGCCACAGCTCAACAGCCTCCTACACACCGCTGGACAATATTTGTCAACAGCCTTAAAGTATATTGATGTTTCTGTAGGACATTAAACTTAAAATTTTAGAAAAATCCTACTTTCTATTTAAGCAAGTTTAGTCAAATGGCAACGACATCTGACATTAATCAACAATTGTTCAATCACCAGTGTCCCAAGTATTGGCATCGATACAAATTCTGATCAAATAAATGCCACTGAACTGGGGCATATTTTTTATTGATGCTTGTGTAAATTGTTCAGATTATTGAAGAACTTTAATCATTAACTCATTCCTGTTGTTTCCTTCATTATTTAAATGTCTTATCAAAGCTATTTTTTTCCATTGCTTATGTAAACTTGTGCCGTCTGAAGAGCTGCAGATATCTTAAATGGAACTTTGTGCGTCAGCCAAAATGGGACACAAACAAAGCTTTTAGCAATCAAACACTCAGTAGTTTTCAAATGTTTTCTGTTGAGCTCCCCTTTGAAGAAGGACACATTTTCAGGCCTCTCCAGCCGAACAAAATCACTCGAAAAAACTAACTTTTATCCTTTTCTGTTTAAATTCGTTAAAGCTGTTGTTCTGAACATTACCCTGAATTCCTTTTAAAATTTCTAACAAGTATACGGGTTCATTTATAACATACAACAAAAGTTTCTAACAAGCAGAATGTTTAAACATAGCCACACTTTTTTATCTATATAATATCAACAACTATATAAATGGCTTTTAGGCCGACTCGTACATGCAGTCAAAACAAAATATTAAACTAAATGTTCACTGCCTGGGGACACAGCGTGTTCTCTCTCTGGATAGAAGGCAAGTTACTTTTAACTAGCTATGAATGGCAAATGGCATTGATGTCATGATATTGTAAAACTCCATAAAATCACAATTACTATAGTACCATGTTGACAAAGCAAATTCGGCATCATATTGGACATTTTGTGAAAACACGGGGAGAGACTTAGGTGTTATTATGGAAGTAAATGAAAAAAAATAATCTTTTACATAATTCAATCAAAAAAGCAGAACTTTTTGAGGGTTAGTTTGAAAATACATGACATTAGTAAACTAAATGCAGAAAGTGAAGTATGAAGTGTTATTGTAATAAATTCATTCAATATTTCTACTCCCATTACCCCAAAGGGATAAGCATCAACCAAACAGTATTTCTACAAGAACCAAAATTCAAGCACTTATGATAAAAAACTAAAACTTTGGCTTTTATGTTTCAAGTAGCCTTTTTCACACCACAAGCCTTTAGAAACACATTCAGAAGATTTTGAAAGAAGACTTGTAAATAACAACTCTTGTGCTCTCCTTTATAATGAAATAAGAAATTGGTTTAGTTCAAGGTTACAGCATGTTTTCAAAAATAATCGGACAGTTATTATTGTCATTATGAAAAAGTATTATTTTTTCGAAGCAGGCAAAATAAAGTGGTTTCTAATTTTATTTTACAGCCTTGCTGTTTAGTTATGCGCACTGTTTTTCTGATCAGAGTCAAGCTGGCCCCACCTGAGAATGAAGGATGGCATCAGTGCTACCTGACAATGTATGTAGAAGACAAATGTATAGGCTAGTGGGTAAAGATGAATTGAACACAGACACATAGGTGAATAATGGAAAGCCCTCTAAATTAATATACTTGTGAAGGAATAAGGAAGTTTGTGAATTTCTTTCACAGGTAAAACCGGAAAAAGGTTTAATTTACTTCCAAAAAATGTGCCATTCATTCTTTTAAAACACACATACACTAGTTAAACCCATTAGAAAGCCGGAGTGTGACCTTACAGACTCATAGTCAAATGGAAGAAACAGATAGGAGGATATTTCAAACTTTTTTTAAGAATTAACCTGTTCTTTTATTTTTTTTTTATTTTTTTTTTTTTACTAAATGTTTATAATTTTGATTATTTGCATTGCCATACGGTTCCATTGTAGTCCCATTCACAACACTTTGAAGTAGACAGGCAGACATAATGGGGTATCATTCGCCATGTCACTGTATGAACATCATCACTGTTTGTTTTCCTCATGTATTTCCAGCTGTGCTAAATGACCAGTATCAGTTTTTATTCTCCATGACAGTAGAGAAAGTGAAGGCACAAATAACATTTTTGTTATTTGAAAGTGATATTACAGTCTTGAGGCTTTATCACGTCACACACACACACACACACACACACACATATATATATATATATATATATATATATATATATATATATATATATATATATATATATATATATACACACACACACACACACATACACCTACGGGTGTGAGTATGTGTATGTATGATTGTTTGTGTCGTGTGTCTCTATGTTGCCCTATGATGGACTTGCGACCTACCCTGGGTGTACCCTGCCTCTCACCCAACGACTGCTAAAGATTGGCACGAGCCCCCCGTGATCCTGCATGGATAAGCGGCTATTGACAATGGATGGATGGAAATAAATAAACAGATGACACACTGCAGCTAATTGCACCAGCAAACAAGCAGCAACAGAGTTCACAGTTAAACACACTGTATCAGACGCAAACAGGACTTATGTGCAGTGAAGCGTTCCCACACATTTACATGGCTCTGCAGTGAACTTTGTTGTAAACAGAAGGCTTAAAAGAAGAACCGTTGCGCTGGCTCTGTCTCTGTCTCTCACCCATTAGGAGTTATCGTAAACCTGTGGTACAGAAAGAAACAACACTGCAATCTTGGTATTGAAGAAAGGAGTAGGAAGCTTGTCATGGGATAGTAAGAAGTTGCAGTCTGTGCAGTTTTCTGTGTATGTTTAGTCTGGTGACAGTGGGAAGAACACTGATTAGCAAATATAAAAGGGCACACCTGTGTTTTTTTTATCTATTTTT
This sequence comes from Fundulus heteroclitus, assembly GCF_011125445.2. Lineage (NCBI taxonomy): Eukaryota > Metazoa > Chordata > Actinopteri > Cyprinodontiformes > Fundulidae > Fundulus > Fundulus heteroclitus. Next base: position 481,053 of record NW_023397186.1, on the reverse strand, counting down.
AACATGTCGCTGCAACTTTGATGAAGTTGTAACTCATTTTGTTTTCGTGTTGTTCTCTCATCCAGGAAATTGCATTGAAAATCAACATAGATGATAAACCAAATTATCCAGTGCAGAGCCCCTTTGCTGTTTGAACTTTTTTTTGTATGTTTGTTCTTTTTTCTATGTTGCAACCTTATTCACAATTCCAAAAAAAGTTATCATAAAGCATGTAAACATGCAGTCTATGTTTTTTCTTTCTTTTTTCTGGAATGTACAGTATGTTCTTCCTTACCCCTTTATTTTTCAATTTCTCTGATGTTTGCATTTGTGCAGAAGCTTCTGTTGTACAAAGGGGACAGCTTTACTATTATATCTATTTATAGATGCTCCAGAAAAGTTGTTCTCATTTGTCTCTGTCTAGATTCATCTCCAGCTACTGATGTCTTTCGTTTGTTAGGGACCCATGAGACTAATTAGTGGATGATGAAAATGGAAAGAGAAAATGAGATAAGCCAAATATGACTAAGATGCCATACAACAAAATGATAAAGTGTGAGGAAAACAGAAATACTTTTGATGGTTATCAACCTGGTCAGTGGGGGAGTTACATCACTTTGGAGTAGCTGTCTACTTAAAGAATGCAGATTTATTGACACACTGCTACAAGCCATGTCTACTTTAGTGGGCAGCAGAAGGATGAATGAGCACAAAGTTTCTGTCACATGATAAATCCAAGGCATCATTTGAAAGAGGAACTACTGTGCTTTTAGTCTGTGTACAAAGAAGGTTTTAATAAGACATATTACTCACACTACCATAAATTGCATCAAATTGCAGAATTCATGTGTAGTAATTAGGTCAAATGGTGGCACCATTTTGTAATCAGGGGAAGGAAAAGCGTAAAACAACTATGGCTGAGTATACTGAAACAGATGAAACTGTAAGTGATTTCAGCGAATATTTGAGCGATTCAAGTATGCTGGTGAAGATTCTCAGTCATCCAGGTCATGGTCATTCCAAAAAAAGGTAAAAAACAAAGCAACTGGACTTGTTTTCCGTAGTTGAAGACGTTTCGCTTCCTCTCTTTGAGAAAGCTTCCGGGAGAGGAAGCGAAACGTCTTCAACTGCGGAAAACAAGTCCAGTTGCTTTGTTCTTTACCTTTTTTTGGATTGAGCGATTCAACTACAGTTTTAGAGAAGGAAGCTAGATCAAGTGATGAACAAGGGGGAGCAAGTTCTAATAAAGACCCCAAACTAGAGAAATGCTCAGCAAACAAGTAAGAAATGTTATAATTTGTTGCTGTACTTCGTAGAAGCAACCGTCCTCCGTTTTGCGTCGGATTGTTTACGCCTCTGAGTCATCCTTTAATTTCTGATAATGGACACCTTGTCTGGCATTTTCCCTTACATGAGGAGCTAGAGCTAAACTGATCCCCCAGCCTGGTAGCGCTCATGCATGTGTTCAAAGGTCCAATCCACAGCCGTGCGCTGAGCAGATCTGTCTTGGAGCAGAGGAGAGGTAAAAAAGGTGCTCCTGGAAATGTGGCACAGCAAAACAAGAGGGTTGTACATGACTGGGGCTGAGTGAGATGGCAGCTCCACAGGCTTAACAGTAACAACTGTCTCTTTAACCCAGTGGTTCCCAAAGTGAGGGTCCTGGCCCCCTGGGGTGTCACAAGATGATTTGATGCTGATTTGCAAACAAAATTTAGCATTTCTCTATTTGTGAAACCAATACCAAAGTATAACTTTTCAAAATTCTCCACAATCCCCATTTTAATGCAGGGGCAAGGCTTGCATTTTTTGAAAGAGCACTTACAAAGGTCTTACTTTATTCTCATATTTTTATGACTTTACTCTCATAATTTTCATTTGTGGTAGTTTTGGGAGCAAAAACAAGGAAAAATACCATGGGAGTTCCAGTCACTGTATTTGATTTTAACCCAATAGTATTTGCATATTGTTACATTAAAACCACAAGAGTAAGTGTATTCTATCATGATTAATTGTAATACATCAAGATAAAATAGGTAATAATTGTGAAGCAGAAGAAAATTGACCCGAGTTTTTTTTTTTTTCATTCACAATACAAATTTGAAAAGTGTTTATGGAATGTTTATTTGTCCCCACTTTACTCTGAGAGCCTGAAATATTCAAGTTCAACTGGCTGCTTTCAGCCAATTAGTGAAATAAAGCTGTTATGTGAAGGCTTTGGAGCTTCATCAGAGAACTGAATCTGGGGCAATGCAGAGCAAATATGGAAATATTATAGTATATTTTAGAATATTTAGAATAATAGGCATGACAGATTATGAACATATCATAATAACATTGAAAAATCTGACATTTCTGATTGTGAAACAAAGTGATTGGGGAAAACAGTAGATGGACATCAGAGGATTTTTGTTGATTTGGGAAGAGCATGATCTAAACTGCAAGACTTGGGAACTGGAGAGTTGGCTGAATTTGACTCTGGGGTAGAGTTGAAAGGGAAAGGGAACAAAGTACAAGCAAAGGGTCAATCGAACTGCCGATAATCAGCCTCTTTTATGCTGGTTGGAGGAAGTTGAGGAATGGTAGGGAAGTTACCATGGACACTCTTTGGAACTGCAGGCCTCAGATAAGTGACAGTAATGTTGTGGTGGCTGTACAGGAGGAACAGATTTTGACTGATTAGCCGGTTTCACTGCCATTTAAAAAGCAAGTGTGAAGAAGCCATTTGAAAAAATCAGGTGAGGTGGAGGAGAGACAAGGTCAACAGTAGGTTCTATTCTGCAACAATAGACAGACCACGTCTATTCAAGAAGAAGATGGCTTTGGATTGCAATGCAAAGTTGGTGGGTTTAATGAGGATCCCTACAGTAGTATGGATGATTGCTTCACCTGGTGTTTGAAAAAGAAGCTGGACAGTTGATGGAGGGTCCATTCCAACACCAAGTCTCTCTTCTGCAGTCCATCTAAGAGTCATCGTATAGTCTCTCTAAGATACAAAATCTGTTTGTCTTAAAATTCATGTCTCTGTCTTTGTGGAGAAGTCATAGAGTGAGGCTAGACTTTCTTAGCAGTTTGAAGGCTACAGAAGACATGTCTAAGCATCTTCAAAAAAAAAGCTAAAAGAAAAATACCATCAAAGAAATCCATGTTCATCAAAAATAAAAATAGACCCATGGAAAACAATGATCAAGGTGATAAGGGATATAGCTTTAATAATACTTAAAATTAATACATAAAGAAAGCAGATAAGACACATACTAAACTATCTCTGTTATCTCAGAAGTCCTGAACAAAGGAAATGTGGTTTTGTGGCTACAGTAAACAATCAGCTAGTGGAGGAATTTGGTAATTTTGATTTTAAACATTATTACTAACACTTCATAACAATCAACAGAGTCAAATGAGGATGAGAGCCACAATCAGTGGAAATAAGGTGTCCAATCATATGTTTCTCAAAATAATAATAATACAATACAATCGGGTTAAAGATGCACCAACCAGTTAGAAAGAGATTGGAATTGGCCTGGTTCCCCTTGTTTGGCCTGATCAGTGACTAAGGATACTGAAAAATCAAATGTCAGTATTTTCATAAAATCAAATACGTCAAAGTCCAGACCAAAATTGACTCAGTCTTTAGTAACACTTGAATTGGTATGTTCACAGTTAATGAACAGCACACATCTATTTGATAGAACTGTGAACTGTCATATTTCACCCCAAGTCAATTTTATAATTTAGTTCAGTATGATTTTATTGATTTAAATATTAATTTACTAACTTTTTAAGAAAAAAAAACATTTTAGAGAAAAACCTGCTATCACATTTCAGGTACACCTACAAAATCTGAGAATATCAAGTAATGAAATAGGAATCCTTAGTATAATATGAAAGAGTTGTATATTTGTACACAGTTCAGAATTGTACCTCACCCACATGCCTTACATCGAGGTGGTTCTTGTAGAATATTGTGTAATACACACAATCAGGGTGAATGAAACTTCTCTAGACAGATGTAATCCTAACATGCCTTGCCCTAATGTTTATTTTGATATACTTGTTGCAGTTCTCTTTCAAAAAAGTAGTTTCCAGTACTGAGAGGATTGATAAGTCTAAATAAATGTAGCTTTCATGTTCTATCTGACCGGATCGGATTTCCCTGATGCAAATGTCTAAAAACCCAATAACTTGATTTCTTCCAAACACTGCCTCTAGTCATGACTGCTTTAACAATGCAGTTTTATAGTAAAAATTAGTGTCCATGAATTTTTAAAATCCTTACATCTGGTAAACACGGAAAAAAATAAAACTGTTTTTCATTAGCTTTTGTTTATTAAGTGTTTTTCATAATTGTTTTATAAATTAATTATTAAGATAATGGGGATTACCACAGTTTGCTTGTTTACTGACAGACATTGACAAACATGAACTTCTGCATGCCATACAGAAGGGAGAAGCTGAGGATAAAAACAAGGCATGAATATTTGAAGAATATTCAGTAAAGTTATGTGAGTGAATCCAAAACACAGCAATGCACTTTATAGATGCAGCTCTGACAGATCTACACATTACATTAAAGTAGCATAAGAGCAGCAGCATACAGCACAACGCTTGTAAATATAAAGGAATCTGCAGGACAAATTGACCACATTCTCCTTAATTTTGTAAAAAAAAAATTGCAGTCTATTACTGTAGTTTCAGCAATACTGATGGTTATATCCTGTCTAGCACTGTGTAAAATTCCAGAGCTGTCCATGGTGCTTAAATACTTTACTCCACAATCTAATTTCATTATTTTGGCTCAGCTTGAAGTGATATCACTTTGCTAATCTATCCATACAATTGTAAGGATTTAGATAGGGATATTAACAAACCATGACCGTACAATAATAGTCATGTCATAATTTGCCATTAACGCAAAGCCTGAAACTCATGTAGAGATTTTCTACCTTCTGGTGCACAACAAAACGTTTCAATGCCTCTTGTCTGTAGTTGAGTATCTTCTGCCAAGTCAAATTTTCTACTTCTTGTTTAACAAAAGTCAGATTGATGCTGAGTCAGAAAGGGGAAATGATAAACAAATATCCATTTTTGACATGTATGATAATACAATATCAATGTTTTTGCAGGAAGATTATATTATCTATTTGAATTCATTTAAAATGTGAACATAAAATTCAAAAGCTATATTCCCATCAATACATCATCCAGTATGTTAATCTTAACTTCTACCAATTTGCCTCCTCACCTATTTTTAAAGCACAAATTGCCTTTTCTTTTCAGCCGTGCTCTATTTGGTACTATTTAACAAACAATTTCAGTTAAATATATCAGTTTTTTATCATCTTAGTTATGCATTTCTGAAATATTAAGAAACATAATAATAAACATGTCCAATTTCTTTTTTAAACAAAATTTTATTTACAGATATGTTCTCTAAGAAACCTCTGAGGCCTCCATAACATCTATTTATAATACGTACTGGTATATAAGTCTTATTGTTTCCAGAAACATGTATCTGCAAATGTTAAAATTCTCCCCTCTATTGACATCAGTGAAGACTTACTATTTTTATTTTTTTAAAGTTAGTTGAAACTTTTTTGAAAGCAACCTTTTTTATTTTACTTTTTTGGCTCACATACTGTCATCTCACATCCATGCTGCCACATGCAGTCAACATTTTTATTGAAAATATATTGCCAAACATTTTCTGCACAGAACATGCCTTCACTGTAGTTTATCGCTGTGAAAGAGAAAGCAGGCAATGTGTGACAATGTGTTTCAAGAAGGGCAATCATACTTCAGAAAAGATTGGAAACACAATAATGGTCCGAGAGGACGGAAATGTGAGAAAGTAGAGAAGTTTATTTAGAGATATTTGTTTAGGAACTGGTGTTACGGTAGAGAAGATAAACACTCTGACTTTGAGAAAGAGACAAGAAAATAAATGTTTCTCCCTCCCACTGTGTTATTTTTTAGAGGGGGTAAAACAGTGGTGTAGGCTGCGGTCTGAATCCGCATATGCCTGTGTGCGCACAAGATAGCAATACTCAAGAGAGGCAAATGCAGCCAGTAATCTCATCAGGGGGAGAGAGACGATTTCCAAGGGCATGCATGCTGTGGGGAATGTGATGGACGCCCGCTGTAAGAGCATCTCATGCTCGCATGTGTGCACAGTAGTGTCTCTGTGTATATGAGTGAGAGAGAAAGAGAAAGAGAGACAGACAGACATAGACGGAGGGATGGTAAATATTTTGTGGTGACAGAATCAGCACGGCGACTTTATGACCCTGCTTAGTGAGGCAGCCTCCTCCATCATTTCTTCTCTCACCAGCTCCACAGCAGACATTCATGCAAAAACACATGTGCCTTTTTTCATTTTTGTCTCTGCACTGACTCTTGTTGTGTGTTCTTTTTGTAAAGTGTTGTGTAAACTTTGTGGGGGTACTTACTAACATCTTCAACATCATAATGGTTGGACAATGAACAGTCAGATACGTTGATCATTCTTAATCTCTTGTCACAATGCTTATTTTCTTGCCATGTAAGTTGGCAAACAACATGGAACAAGTGAAAAAAGTAAAAAAACAGAGTAAAAAAAAGAAAATACAGCTATCTCCTGATACCATAATTGATTAAAGGATGTAGTTTACTTGTGTATTCCTATTGAACTCATAAACTGATAAGGACAAATTTCAACTTGGAAATAATAATGGGAAGGCTGGCATTATTTCAAGCGGAAATATTGTAAAACTGTCTTACCAAACCCAACCTCAAAATCCTATATGGTTTGCTAGGTGTTTAAAAGGTACTGATAGAGAGCTGCTATGATAAAAAGTCCACTTTCACGGACTGCTTGTGTCTCAGAAAATTTCTCAGGCCACCTGTTATTGAAAATGTTAACCCACAGCCTAAATGCCTATAATGCAAAGGAATTTATGGTTGTTAGATTGCATTGCTAAAAGTAGTTAACTACACAGCAATTAGCATATCCTGCGGATTTCCAAACGTGGCACTTGAACATGGTAACGTTTCCTGGCATTCCTCGATTCTTGCTCTGATTTCAGGTATAAATAATCACAATAGCACTTGTGGCTGGTCCACTGTTGCATACTTAATTTATGCTGAGCTTTTGCACAATATTGTCGGCTCAATTTTTCTTTTTAAAATGTTTCATTTGAGATAAAGATCAATTTCCTTGAACAATTCAGATATTTACCCAATGATTAGCTTTCTGTCTACCTTGTATATAGTCGATGCCAAAATTTAGTACCACTAAAAACGTAATACTCATACAATCTAGGGTTTTTGTATCACTGTTCAAAAAACTTCATTTCGATGGGACATACTCATCACTTTTCTTTTTGTGCTTACATTTTATTATAGCTTCTCAATGTAAATCAAAAGCACAACATAATCCAAAAGAAATGAGTGAATTACTTAAAAAGCATGCAAAAAGACCCAAATGAGAGTTGATGTGGCATTTTGACCACTGAAAAAATGCTTTATAAATAAACATGCCTTGCCTTGCCTGCCTTGCCTAAGGCATTCTTCATGGCTCTGATTGGTTGTTTCGTACCAGGAGCAAAATTCCTGCAAATGGCAGTAAGACCACTGGGAGAAGCTAAATAATTTTTTTTACAGATTATCTGTCTCATGTTATGCAGTTTAAAGACAAGGTGACAATTTAAAAAAAATATGTGAAAAATATTTTTTTTTACAAATGTTACCTACTAAAGCTTTAAAGGTTACCCCCATATTGTGCAATGTGTGATTAAATACTGAGAAAATTGGAACTCTGAGTTGTTAAAAAAATAAAGTGTCATCTTTTGATACGCAAATGACCCAAACACATTGAGAAAGCAAGCAGTAGATTAGAAATCAGCAGTACCTTAATAACAACAAATCACAAAACCTTATGAGGAGCACCAACATCCTAATAAACAAAAACTACACCACATATAACAGAGAGCAAAAACGGACCGCTCAAGGTGCAAAAAGAACAATCCAACAAGTGAGCACAAACTAGCAGTCATATAGCGAGGGAGGTGATTACTGGAGTGAAAACGATGAGACAGATTGCTGAATGTGAAACGGCTGCGGAGGAGCAGTAAATTACAAAACACTAGTAAATACAAAAAGGAGATGGAAAATATCAATAACTAAACTGAACATCGCTGAACACCAAAGTAACAAGAAACACAAGGCCAAAAGTGTCTAAGCATCTCAGCAACAGGTGTTACATGAAAAATGGGAAGTAAATAGAACACAATGCACAATGACACCAACAATACCAAAGCAAAACAAACACTAAGACTCAGGACAAGCAAACAAAAACATATTGTATAGAAGTAAATCAATTTGTCTGCACAAGATCAAATCAAACTTTGAGAGATGTTCTAAAAAAAATATGGCTAAAGCACACTTCTAGAGGATACCACAAAATTTGTCTGTTTAATAACAAACACAGAGGTGATGGATGGTGGTCAATGACTTCTGCACTGCACATTATAATACTAGAACAGGCTGTTAATGTTAGATACAAAGCCTTTTTTGATCAAACAGTAACTAACTTCACTGTTTAGTGTTCTCAATGTACAAATGAACTGAAAGGTCACAGTGTCTGCTCAAATGCAAGGATAAGTCCTCTTCAACTTTTTGCTTTATCTATTGTACTGTTATATTATTACCTTCTCCTCTGTCTCCCTTTCACCAGCCTCCCTCGTTGCCATCATTCACTGTACTTTCATTCCTTTTTTAACCTCTATCCTAATTGAGTTGTGTGTTGTCATCCTGGCCACCTTTCTCAAAGCTCACTTTATAGTTCGGACGAGAGACTGAATGTGTGAGTGATGTGCGTAATGTATGTCCAGCAGTCTCTCATGTCCAAGTTGCTCTATGGTGCACTCATATATCACCCTCTGAGCCCTGTGCCGTATAATGGAATGAGGAGTGACTAGCTGACAAAGCGGGCTTGAAAGAGAGTAAGAGAAAAGTGTCAGGAGATAAGGAAATTACTGATGGAGAGACAGGCAATTGACTGTGTGACTTAAATTGAATTTCCCTTTCTTTCATTTCTTTATTATTCTTTATGCCATTGTAACTGCACACATTCAGCCATAAAAGTATTTCTGGAAAGCTTTTACTATTCCATCTGTGTCCACTCTATGGTTTACAAAATATTTAAGATCTCTGTCTTCTTTAATTTCAAGAAGTGTAAAAGAATAATTCGTTTTTTTCTTTTAACTAATGGTAACATTCAGTAGCTTTTAAGGTCACTTTGGTTCCTTTGTCTTTTACAGACAGTGCTCACTATCTTTGTACATATTTGAAATTTTAGTAAATTCCTCAAACCATTGTTGGGGAAAATGGAAATCTTACAGTAAATATACAAATATATAAACAAGGAAAGTTAAAACTCTCACATAAAATATAGATGGAATAATATCTATATCTATCTATCTATCTATCTATCTATCTATCTATCTATCTATCTATCTATCTATCTATATATATATATATATATATATATATATATATATATATATATATATATATATATATAAATAAAGGACAAACAGCCTTGCATGCACTAATTCAGTTCAATTCAGTTTCAAAAGGAAAAATCAATCAGATTATACAGATTGGTCAAAAAGTTTCATATCTAAGGGAACCCAGTAGATTGCATCAAGTCTTGACAAGCAGCATTTACTCCTCATGAAAGACCATAGAGCCACGGGGACAGTCGTCTGTCCATGGCTTTGCAGCAATGGACAGAGGAAACCCTGGAAACCTATTTAATATGGGATTTAAATGACATGTCTTGTTCAAAAATAACACCAAGATTTTTTACTTTATTACCAGAGGCCAATTTAATGCCATCCAGATTAAGTGATTGATTAAGAAGTTAAGTTTTTGAGGACTCTGGTCCAAAAATCACAACTTCTGTCTTGTCAGAATTTAAAAGCAGGAAATTTAAAGTCATCCATGGTTTGATGTCATCAACACATGTCTGTAGTCAAAGTAATTGATGGGATTCAGTGTCCTCAGCATAACAGTGGAAATTAATCCCATGCTGTCTGATCATTTTTCCAATTGGAAACACACACACACATACATACATGCATATATATATATATATATATATATATATATATATATATATATATATATATAGTAAAGAGAATTGGCCGAAGGACTGAACCCTGTGGTACTTCACAAGTGACCCTGGAGTTCTACCTGAAATTTATGCAGTTTCAGATAGACCAATTGATGTAATTTTTATGTTTTTCAGTAGTGGATGAACTCCAGAGTACCAAGAGAGAACCTTGGATGCATGAAAACTCTTGGAGCATGAAAACACATGTAGAGAAATGGCCACGATTTAAACAAAAGACTGCTGCTGCAAGGTACCAGTTTAAACAGTTGTGCCACTGTGCTATCCAATATGCACAGTGGCACACTTCACATATGTTGTTTATACAAAATAGTGTAAGCTAGCCAACACCTGTTGATATTTAATTTTTAGTTTAATCAAATGAGAAGTGTTTTTCTCCTGAAGAAGAATCAGTCTCTTTGTCATGACCTAATTAACGTTTGGACTGGGAGGTTTTACAAGACCTTTAAGAAGCTGTGTACTACACCAGCAGTCAAAACTCTGAAGATTAAGAGCAAGAGGTGAGGTACAAATTACAAAATGAAGAACAATGTCTAATCTTGTGACTGAACTAGATAGAATGTCAAATCTGTGACTGATTGTAAGAGGAAATGCTTGGATTTTAAAGAGCCCATAGTCTCTTTGTTATTATCACAAGTTGTCCTGAAATTACTGATTATTGTCAGTTATTCAGAGGTTACAGTGGGACTTTTTAGTGTAGCATTCTAATGTTTAGTTTCACCCCTGATCACCGAAAGTAGGTGTGGTTCAAGAAACTACAATACCAAATCTTCAGTCTGAGTCAGTCTTTTTTTTTTTTTTTTTTTTTCACCTACAAATTTGTTTTGGGTCCGAATTCAGACAAATTCAACAACCTTGCCTTTGAAATCTGAAAGCACCGAGTGCCTGCAATGAGCACATATGCAGCTTCACACTGCCAAAACTTAGAGACTATAATCAACTTAGTGCAAGGGAGAGGTTTCCAAATCTTTCATCACATGGGACTAAACTGTCAAGCCCTAAACAGTTCAGGGCCAAAGATAGAATAAAAATGAACAAAATATGAGCATACAATATTTTAAATACATAAATAACTCAAATTTCCTTATGGGATATGTAAATTATTGTAGATCCAAAACTTAATTTTGGTTGATTTTGGTCAACCAAAGTAAAACTTATTGGCTATAAAATAAATACTAATATTGGAGGTACCCTAATAAACACAGTTCATGCAAAAAGCAGATTACAGTCCTAGGTGATAAAATCTCGTAAGAAAATGACAAGCTATATGAAGTAATACAACACCTTCTGAGATCCACCAAATAGACAGCATTTTTATGTGGATGTTGGCCATGTCTTTTACATCTTTATTAGTGCATGAGCATGGAGCATTAAATAATGACATAGCATTATACATTTTTTCCTGAAACTCAAGGATAATCAGCAATCACACACAGCACAAAAAGTACACTAATGAGTTTGCTTTAAGACTTTTAATCATATAATTGTTTTTTTTGTTGGTTTTATGTGTTTTGGTTTTGACTACAGTTGATATATGAATAAGCTAATGTCACATCTCTACACAGAAACACACACACACACACACACACACACACACACACACACACACACACACACACACACACACACACACACACACACACACACACACACACACACACACAAAAGCAGTTGTTTTCACAAACAAAACAAACCTCCTCCCTAGCATGTCACAATGACCTGTCCCTGCTGTTAACGTGGTGATATGATTCATTAATTAGTTTGCTATGTGATTGCCTTGTTAAAAGGACAAATCTAATGTGATTCAATATTTGTAGATGAGAGGAGGAGAGAAGAAAGAAATGTATTACTGATGCCATTTAGGCTTCATGCAAATGGACATCGATGAGATAAACTGTGGTCACACTCGCACTCAACAATGGCCGAAACGAGGCAATCCAGAACTGCTGACCCTGAGCATGGGTGATTTGTTTGGGGTAAATGTAAGATCAGAGCAGATGCTGCGGGCTATTACAACATGATCAAGTCCCAAAAGGCCAACAGTTCAACAATAATTAAACAACAATGACTGTTGTTGCTGTATGGGTTTAAGGTAGTATTATGAGCCTCAGCTATGAGATGTATCAATGTTTAAGACTCTTAATTTAAAATAAAGAATAAAGTAGTGGTGCTGTTGTGTTGTAATTAATCTGCTAATTAACTTCCTGTCTAGTCAGCTGATAGCACATATTACAAAAGGCTTGAAGAAGCACCTAGTCACTTTTATAGCTTTTCTGAATAGTGTTAGGTACTTGGTAGATGAGTTAAAGCAAATGAGGGTGGGACAAAGAAATAGTGGCAAAGTGAAAGACAACACTGTGAGAATATTGAAATTTTACCCTCTAAGAACTTTGAAAGAACGTGTAGGAAATTTCTAATTTTTCAAATTTGAAATTTCCTACAAGTTCTTTTAAGAAATCTGGACTGCATCTATTCATTTCTACATTAAAATCTAACACATTTAGCCTTCCATCAATTTTTTTCCGATTATCCGGGGTTGGGCAGCTTCAGTAGGGAGGCCAAGACATTCCTCTCCCCAGCCACTTCGGCCAGCTCCTCCGGGGGAATCCCAAGGCGTTACAAGGCCAGCCAAGAAACATAGTCCCTCCAGTGTGTCCTGGGTCTTACCCTGGGCCTCCTCCCGGTAGGACGTGCCCAGAACATCTCACCAAGGAGGTGTCCAGTAGGCATCCTAACCAGATGCCCGAGCCACCTCAACTGGCTCCTCTCAACGTGGAGAAGCAGCGGCTCTACTCTGAGTCCTCCCCAGATGACTGAGCTCCTCACCCTATCTCTAAGGGAGAGCCCAGACACACTACGGAAAAAGCTAATTTCTGCCACTTGTATCCAGGATCTAGTTCTTTCTGTCATGACCCAAAAGCTCATGACCATAGATGAGGGTAGCAACATAGAATGAACCGTAAATCGAGAGCTTTGCCTTTTGGCCCAGCTCTCTCTTCACCACAACAGACCGGTACAGCGCCCGCTTCACAGCAGACGCCGCACCAATCTGCCTATTAATCTCCCGCTCCATCTTCCACTCATTTGAGAACAACACCCCAAGATACTTAAACTGCTCTGCTAGGGGCAGTACATCTTCCCCAACCCGGAGAAGGCACTCTACCCTTTTCTGGCTCAGCTGTAGATCATGACCTGATGAGGCCAGTAGAACCACATCAACGCCAATAGCAGAGACACAATCCTATGGCCACCAAGACAGATCCCCTCAACACCTTGGCTGCCCCTAGAAATTCTATCCATAAAAGTTATGAACAGAATCGGTGACAAAGGGCAACCTTGGCAGAGTCCAATTTTCACTGGAAATGAGTCTGATTTACTGCCGACCAGGCTCTGACACCGTTCATACAGAGATCTAACATCTCTTATTAGAGGGTTCGGTACTCCATACTTCTGGAGTAACCCCCACAGGACCCCCCGAGGGACACGGTCGAATGCCTTCTCCAGATCCACAAACACATGTAGATAGGTTGGGCAAACTCCCACGCACCCTCCAGTATCCTGCTGAGGGTGTAGAGCTGATCCAACGTTCCCTGGCCAGGACAAAACCACACTGCTCTTCCTGAATCCGAGATTCGACTATCCGAAGGACCCTCCTTTCCAGAACATGAGAATAGATCTTACCAGGGAGGCTTGAGAGAGGGGTTTCTCTATAGTTGGAACACAACCTCCGGTCCCCGTTTTTAAATAGGGGGACCACCACCCCAGTCTGCCAATCCCGGGGAACTGCTCCCGATGTCCATGCAATATTGCAGAGTTAACCAACACAGCCCGACAACATCCAGAACCTTAAGGTACTCAGGGCGAATGTCATCCACCCCCGGGGCCTTTCCACGTTTAGCCTTGTGGAACTTAAAATGGATAATTCTACAATGAACATAACTTTTCCCCAAAACATTTTTAAATTTAAGAAACCATGAGTCTAATTCACAAAAAGGAAGCCTTTTTCATTGATTTGCCAAATATTAAAAATATTTGGAATTAAATAATCATGAAAACTGCAATTATGATCAAGTCTAAACTCAACTGGATTATTCTACACTGCTCATATTATTTGAAAACTCAGTTTGTGATCTGCATCACCTTCAGTGAGTACCTTCAATGAAGGTATCATTTTGTATCATCCTGTGTTGTGAGCTGAGTGTATCCTTACTGCTCTTCAGGCTACATTGATAAAAACTAATCAGATAACTTTTAGTTTTGTCTCTTAAAATGACGCATCAGTATCCCTGGAACTGTTCATATTAACACTGTCATGATTTAGGTTTTTGTTTGTCTTGCTTTGGTCTTTTCTGGACTTTTCTTATCAGCCAGTCATCGTTCAGTCACCAGCCACTATCCAATCAGCTCAGCCACAAGTCAATTAGCCCTCGTCAACTCCACCTGCTGCCAGTAATTACTGTCAACTCTGGTTACCTGTTCACCTGCTTACATATACCTGCTTCAGCCAGCTCATCCCCACCAGAACGTCTCTTCTCGTCTTATCTTGTCTAGTGTGATGTGCTTAGACTCTACCGGTTTCTGTGTGCTTAGCAAGCTGGACTCTTCTTTTTGCTTCTCTAAAGAAAGTTGCCTGTGTCTGTGCGGTTTGCACTTCTGCCTGTTTCCCCGTGAGTGTTTCTGCCCATTGTGGTGGTTCACATTGCCTGTTCTGGTCTATCACTACCTGCATCTTCTGGTCCCCTGCTCATCCCTGCCTTCCTGCACCGTTCAGCCATCAAATCCTCTGTTCTACTTGGTTCCACCTGCATCTGGTCAAGTCTGGTCCTGCTTGCCTGCCACAACTGCCATTACTCATTCCCTCACAATAAACCTTTTAAAAAAAACGTAACTCTGTGTCCAGCTAAATATCGGGTTCACCAGCAGTAACCATTACAAACCCCTTTTGTTGCAGCATCATATGAGAGGCCATCATCTAGCAATAGCTCTTTTTAAACAAATAATCCATATTATAGTTACATTAAAATAGAACAACATCCAATGGGTCACACAACACTGGGATTAGGACATGTAAATACAAGCTTAATGCCAAAAGTTACAAATCACTGCTGATACACAATATCTGCCAGAGTCTGTTAAATCTAATAAATGGCAAGAAAGCATATTGGCCTTATTATTAGTTTTCATATGAATAGCTTCAAATATTATTTCCACTGAGTGAATTCTTATTATCTTTTTGAATGAAATATGATTATTAGGTTGGTGTGATATTTTTAATTACTTGACCCATCCTTTCTTAGTTGCTTCTCTTTTATTGACTTCTTCGTGCGGTAAAAATCTGCATGTTCCGTTCTGATTAATTTCCTGATCATTTTGATACTCAGACACATGCTTACTCATCCATCCATCCAGAATGCTGATCTAGATAAAAAGAGAGTGATGTTTTTTTTCAATCAGTCAAAACTCTTATGCAACTCTTATTCCAACTAATACAGTAGTCGTATATGTATAACTCAAACTGGTTTGCTGCAGCAACCTCAGAATCTGTCTGAGCCAGAAAAATATAACTAAAGCTAGTGGGAGCAGAGATAAGACCAGGAATAAAAACATCCGGAACATGCTAATGAGGAGTAGACCACAGTGGAAAACATAAAAGTATTTGAAGGCAACGAAGGAAGTGAGCAAAAATAAATGAGCTATATATGGACGAATGTAGGATCAATGGATACTTGCCTATAAAATAAGAAATTCAATTTTTTAAAACAAGCATTTTAATTTTGAGACCAGCCAAAATTGAGCAGGAGTCCATAATGGAAAACACGAGACGGCACCTTTCTGAAGGACACAACCTCATGCTTGGCATCTGAGATTGAGCACTGTACATGAAATTACTGATTCACTTCACTACATCAGAATTTTACCCAGGCTGTATGCATAAATTTAGACTGCTTTGGTATCTGAAATCCATTTAGGAGAAAGTATCAAAAAGGGAAGGTCATAAATGCAGTCCAAAGCAGATGTCCAGAATAGCTTCAAATCTCTTCTGACTCTCACAGGCCAATGAAAGCCATAGTCAAGCGGTGTGAAGTAAGATGGACTCTACTGATGAGTCCATGATTATATGCAGACATGCAGACAGTTGTTGGTACCCCTGGTGAAAAATATGTTCAAAGCCCTAAAGTGCAGTCTTTCAGTTTGCTAGCATAATTTCATACTGAAAATTAAAACTAAAGTAAATTACAGCCTTTAATTTGAGCTCAATATTCAGCTGTGGAAAATCTGCCTGAATTTGTTACAATTCTACCAAAAAAGTAACAGAGCTATGACCGTGCTCTCAACATTTTAAATTGGGTAGAAAATGCTAATTTTAATATAGACTAGACACTAGATGAACATTTAGAATTTTTGTATGCAAATTTGCTAAATTAGGCATAAATCATCATAATTCTAACCACTCCAGGAAACTAAGTGCTGGCAATATGATCTGTGGTATCTATTGAATATGCATCTGCAGACATTAGTGGTATAGACATGGCACCTTGGCTGTGTGGTGGCTTAAGGGAAATTAATGACAATAGTCTATAATAGCCTTATTTGCTAAATTATTTGCACCCCTGCTATTGTTTCTTTGTACAATCCAGGTTTTCCAATAGAACATCATTTTGCCTTATTTTGCAATGTTTTGCAAGAATACAGCATACAGACTGAGGGATCTTTGACTGTTCATCAATGTTTAGCTTTTCCACAATTATGGGTCCTCTCTCATGCACTCCACTTTCTAGCACACCCAACAAGTTGTCAATAAGAATCCTGTTTGAGGAACCGAGATGGCCACGGAGGAAGAAAGAATTTGTCTTGTGAACCGTTTTAGTTTTCATAGTCTATGTTTTGGATCAATTTTATTTTATTTAAAAATAGTAATGTTATTCATATTCATCTATAGCAAGGGTCCCAGGGCCTTTAGAGGAGAAGCACACTCACAGCATCGAAGACCCACCAGTATAAGTAACAATGGCTAAACTTGTCCTCATATTTGTCCTTTGTTTTCATGCCCAACCCATTTGAATAGTTTTTCCAATTTTGGTCAAATTAAAAAAAATATTTTTTCACATTTTCCAGGTACATCCACGTTAATTAAACTAAACTCTTTAAGTTTCTAAATTAGACTACAAAACATCAGGTTGGCATGTAGGTCCCACCTAATGGTTGTTCTGACACTCAGTAAACCCAAGATGTACTCCTTACTGTAGGTCTCTTAACCTGACTCTCGCCAGACAGATATAGTTCCACCGAGCTCTACACGGCTCCACGCATCCATCTGGAATCGCTACCATTGGGAGGGATTTCATTACCACATAAAATGGATGAGCCAATCAGGATCACTGGGCGGGATTATCATAGATGTGACGTATCTGTTTGGATTCAGACAACAATGGCGGCTCGCAGCGAGGAAGCGTATTTCATCAGTGTTGTCCAATCTACCGAATATTAATTCTTTAAAAGAACAGCTTTGAAGGCTCTAGTTTTTGATGTAAGTGGTTGAAGTAGCACATCAGTAAATATGCCAGACAAGTGGTGCTTGCAATCATATGCAAGGATTTTTGATAAGGCCCCTCCTTCTGAAATGCATTTCCAATGGAACAATCCCAGATGGATGTGTGGAGCTCTGAAGACAGAAATCCATCTGGCAAGAGTAAGATTATAGGTCTCTAGCAGTGAGCTTTATATTTTTAACTTTTTTTTTCTTCCTTACCATCTTGATTACTATGGCTGGTGGAAAAAATACAGTAGTTTGGGTCTTTGGCCAGTGAAAGAAGTGGACGTATGTGTCATGCAATATTTTAGCCTAGACAAACAGAGTCATGAATTACCAGTTAAAAGTTCCTAAGAATTCTTATCTACTTAAATACGTGAAGTATGAATGCTTAGAGGTACCAATTATTATGCACCAGTCAATTTGTTAAAAACAGTCATTTTATAACATGGGAAGAGTCCCCCCAGTGAAAAACATGTACTAAAAGTGAAGGTTGTACATTTACTATTTCTTCATCTTTGAAATATGCTTTTACAATAAAAGTTTATTTTATTTGAGACTTATTAAAGAGCTACACCACTTTAAAAATATCAAATGTGGTTCACTTGGAAGCTGGAGGAATATTTGGTATCGAAGACCAGAGAGTAACAGCTACATACTGTACACACACACATATGATTCCACCACGTACTATTGTGAAACAAGTGTTCAGGAGAAAACTACATCGTAAAAAAACAACAAAACATCAAAAGACATATTGAAAAACGATTGAGGCTTGCAAGATGAAAGATGAGCACTAAGTTCAGTTCTACTCCAGTGCTGTCGGGGTAGAAAACATGCATGTGCGGCTGTTTGCGCGTGTGTGTGTGTGGGGTGTGTGTGTGTGTGTCATCCCGAGAAGATCTAAGGTCTTCAGTGTCACTACACTGCCTCTGCTGTGATAGCAGCCCATTCATCAACAGAGCATCTGGTGCCCTTGCAACAGCACACTCCTACACGCACACACACACATGCACGTGTGAGTTTCCACATCCCTGTGGGGACACTCTTGACACAATGTAGACCGTCAGTCCTTACCCAAACATCCACTTTTCAAAACTAGTTCCCAGGTCTAAATCTTAACTGTTAGAGATCACTTTGTAAACATCAAAGACTGCATTTTGATGTGTTGACCCATGTTGATTCTGGCTCCTACAAGCTGGTGGACTGTTTAGATCTGGGTTTGTTTTAATTTACCATCCATACCACAGTTAGCACTCCAGATTCCTTTTTATTTCTTGTCTGTCTTGTTTTTTTTTTGTTTCTTTCCTCTTCTTTTATTTATTTTTACTCAATATACTAAATTTCATCTCAATATAGTTTTCTAGCACTCCTGGTTAAAACTATCCATGCTTGTCTACATCTCTTCTCCAGTGCATAGTGCTAATTGGTATTACATCAAAAGGCTATGGATATTTTCTTTACAAGTGCACAAAAACAGACATATCTGTGAGATACGTTGTAGGCATGATGCAAAAGCCCAAACAAATCTGTTTTCAAGTGCCTGTTTTTCTTGATGTAACTGAACGCCCTCAGCCAAATAATCAACAAGTCTGGCTATGGATACCGACTCAGAAATGGGGCCACTATCAGCCATCTCCTGTAGATGACGATGACATAACGCTGTATGCTAAGAGTGAGCAAGACATTGACTCGCTGATCCACACCACCAGGCAGCAAGGACATCGGAATGTCATTCGACCTGGAGAAATGTGACCGGATGGTCACAAAGTGAGGGAAGGTATTCCATAGAGAGGGAATTGCGCTTCCAGAAGGAAGAATAGCAGATGTTAAAGAGAGCTATAAGTACCTCGGAATACCACAAGCAAATAGCAATATCGAAGAGGCCACAAGGAAAGCAGCAACAGCCAAATATCTGCTAGGGTAATACGTTGGCCAAATCCAGACCACTGATGTTAAGACACGAAAGCTACTCACCATGCATTGTGGATTCCACCCCAAATCCAGTATCCACAGGCTTTACACTAAGCGCAAAGGAGGCAGAGGCCTAGTGAGCATCAGGGCCATCATTGAAGATGGCCACCATTGAAGAATATATCAGGAAGTGATGAAGCGCTCAGTGAATGTCTTAGGCAATGGAAGCTGGAAGTGAAGGACCCGAAGGGTCATGAGAGGAAAACCCGCTTCATGGGATGTACCACCGACAGATAGGTGAAGTGGCTGATATGACCAAATCCTACCTATGGCTAGAAAGGGCTGGACTGAAGGACAGCACCGAAGCACTGATAATGGTAGCACAGGAGCAGGCCTTGAGCATCAGAGCAATAGAGGCCAGATCTACCATACCAGACAAGACCCCAGGTGCAGACTATGCAAAGAGGCCCCAGAAACCATCCAGCATCTCACAGCAGGGTGTAAAATATTAGCAGGGAAGGAATACATGGAACACCATAAAATAAAGTGGCTGGTGTAGTGTACAGAAACATCTGTTCAGAATTCCAACTGGAGACCCCCAGGTCAAAAAGGGAGACACCTCCCAAGATGGTGGAGAGTGACAGAGCTAAGATCCTGTGGGACTTCCAGATACAAACAGACAAAATGGTAATGGCCAACCAGTCGGACATTGTGATCATTGATAAGCAGCGGAGGACAGCTGATGTGATTCATGTGTCCGTCCCGAGTGTTGGAAGAATCAGGAAAAAAGAGCACGAGGAACTGGAGAAATACCAAGGGCTCAGGGAAGAACTAGAATAAGCCTGGAAGGGGAAGACAACAGTATCGTGTGTGGTTATTGGAGCACTTGGGGCAGTAACCCCCACTTTGGAGAAGTGGCTCCAAAAGATACCTGTAGAAACATCAGACATCTCAGTCCAGAAGAGTGCAATCTTAGGATCAGCTGAGATAGTATGAAGAACCCTCAAGCTCCCAGGCCAAGAAGCCCAGAGCTTGAGAAATTGAGAGCCACCCACCCTGCTCAAGGCTATGAAGGGTTGGTGAGAGAACAGTCTTGTGTGTATGTGTGTGTGTTTTAGGTAGCAGGAAAGCAGCAGGCGATGCCGTCATTTATTAGTTATGCTTGTTATTGTTTGGTGCAATGCAGTGAGAATCCATTAGATCTGTTGTGTTGCTTTGGATACACATCAAGCATGTTGGCGAAACCAAACACAACTTTCATCTGAACACTCTTCTAAAATGCTTTGCAGCGTCCTGCCAACTGGTCCTAATTATTCATGTTAGTGGTTTTCAGGCATTTGTTTTGGCAAAATGCCTGTGATTAAAATGTATTTATTATACCCATCCCTGTGATCAATGACTTGCAGAATTAATTAAAGGCTAACTAAGCATGTAAAGAGTTTCTAAACATTTGTGTAATTACAGAAATTCTCAACAACTGTCACTGTCAAATAAACATTTCTTGTTTGGGTTAAAAATCTCCTACTGGTATTTAAAAGAGGGTCCACATAATCCCCCAAAATTAATAAACACTTAGCCATGAGAAAATGGGCTGCTTTGATACCATGTTAAGCTGAATTTGATTAAAATTAGTAATATTGTCACTCTTTACAGTATACGAGCAAATTCTGGGTTGTGTTGTTATCACCACAGACCAGCTTTGGTTAGATATTCCTGACTAAACAGAAATAAAAACCTTGTAATTACTCATAAAAGACCTTGTTTCTTGAGAATAGAGAAGATAATGTCCAGTCCCAGTGGCACACTGCCTTGCTCTACATAAACATTGTAAATCATTAGCTGTGACTTAAAGCCATTGTTTCAGTGTCAACAAGAAGCAGAAGCGCCCTCTTTGCTACTAAACAATTTATAAATATTATTCAAATTAATAATTAGCAAAGGAAGTGATTACTATGGGGCAGTGTTATTTTGATGAAACTGGTCCGAACATTAAGGTGTGGTGTTTGCAATATTTCTTGGAAAGACTGAGTGAGAACCAGTGTTCTGAATGTTGGAACAGCATTCATAAAGCTAAAGAAGTTGAGGCTAAGATAAAGAATTCATAGAACACAGACACACATTTATTTAAAAATCAACAGTTTCAGTTCATTTCACACCAAATCACCATCATTTTAATCACAGAAGCTTTAGAAGTGTTTCATCTCATGCTGACTTTTAAGCCATAGAATAAAACACTAAGATGCACATACACTTTTTCTGTAACTCTGTCCTGAAATACACATTTCTTAGAGCGCGGGAGAAATTCAATATCAATCATACTGAAATCCATCATACTGGAGATATGTTACGGCCTAAAACTGAAATAACTGTGGAAACTCTCCATGGGAACTCATGCAGCTCTTTAATAATGCTTGTATTTGGTTTCTTGTGCACATAATACCATAACTTAAACTATGTAACCACCTATCAGGCAGCTGATATTTCTGTTTAGGTTTTACTTCCAGTATGTATTTAAATCTTGTTATTAATAAGTTCAAGTTGACATTCCAGACATAATCATCTGAAACTGTAAAATCCCTTGTTTGTAGAAGCTTGTAAGAACAGCTAATCAATAATTTTATGTTTAGCTTGATAAAGATGCTCAAACAAGTTCAAAAGACTTGCCAGACAAACTTAAAGCAAATAAAAAAATCCTTTCACATCAGAATTTTAGGGAAAAATCAATTTGCTTCTTCTGGGGATTTTTTTTTACACTCACACAGACATTTTTATTTGTAACAAAACTCCACCTGATCCTTCCCATAACTACCTTACCTCATTCACCCCACTGTACTTCTCAGAACAGTGAATCAATAAATTTATATTTCTACTCCTATAAGTAGACCAAGCAAAGAGCTCCCCAGCACGTGCGCATCAGTTAGGCACAAAGGACACTTTTTAGCATTATGATACAAAACTTGCTGTTTCTGAATTCACCATTGCTATTCACTGAGATTCGGGTCAAACTTAGTTCAAAGAGATGCTAGGTGACGATAGGATCTGATGTGTTTTTTATATAATTTGTTGTTTTAACAATTATGCTTCTGTGTGCCACAATATTGAAATAATGACATCAGTAAATAATTAACTTGTTAATTAGCGACAAGAATTTGTGTTTTAATTTCTAATAGCTCCCTTGTGAGAGTGAGAGTCTCTTGCAAACTGCAGCATTTTATGTGCAGGGTCCCTCTTCTGCTTGATGAGTGCATTTCCAAAACATTGCTTTAATTATCTATAATTCAGTTTTATTCTGGATAATTAGCACTTGTGTGTTGTTCGTTTCTTTATTCTATAGCCTATTTTTGTCATTTTCACGTTTTTCTTTATGCTTGAATGCTTTATGTGTTTGTCTTGCAAAAAGGATGAGAGAATATGTCTAAAACGTATATTGTTCATATGATTTTGCAGCTTGTTGTAATTCTGCATTACACTGTTGAAGGAGTAATTAAAATCTTTAGCCAAACATTTTTGAGGATTTGAAATCAACAAAAGGAATAGTAATATGAATATTTTAATATTCACTTAATTGCATTTAGGTTGTCCGTTCTGTGTTTCCATGTTGATCATTATACCATAGATTTAGTAACCAACAGCAAATGCAATTTTTCATTCACGTCTCGTTCTTGTGTTTTCAGCTGTTTTCTTCTCCTCTCTGTCTTTCCATCTCTCATTACAAAAAAATGACCCACAGCCTGGCAGAGAGGAGAGAAGGTAGTGCTGCAGGGGTTGCAGCTGGTACTCTGGATGAAGACCTGGCACAAGACAAAAAAAGAGTGAAGAAAAGACAAAGGGAGAAGAGAAAACAGAAGATGGACAGATGGGGGGCAAAATGAAATAGGGCCTAAACGGAAAGAGGGGGATAATGATGATGAGACTTTAGCTGGGCGGAATAAAGCTACTGGCTGGATAGAAGTGAAACTCATTTGGCTGAGAGAGTTATGAGGGGTTGACAAGAGGGAGAGTGAGAAAGAGAAATTGATAGAAAGGATGGATAACAGATGGGTACTCCCCCTGTAATTCTCTGCTGACCACTTGCTCAAAGTAGCTCAAAGTGGGACTCTTAGGCGCAAAAGTGGGGCAGATATGAACAAAATAAGGAAGCAGGAAGCAAGACTCTCCGCCCATCTGTCTTCACTCGGCTCTTCCATGTTCATCTGTGTATATGAGGGTTATAGACTCATTAAACTGTCACCGGCCATTTAACCAATGTAGTGGCACTTTCATGATTTCTACCTTTACTGCTTTTGTATTTTTCAAAGCCCAATAAAACTATATCACTTTCAGTTGATTAGTCAGTTCCCGAATATAGTTTTATGCATTTTGTTCCACTTGCCTTTTAGTGTGGTTCCCACTCTAAATTTTAGTATGTTGAATCAAACCATGTGAGTGAAAAATTTGCTATTTGTGTTTCTGTCTTATTATATTGATTTACTGTCTTTACCACTGTTTTAGTCAGTGTTATCGTGTGTTTCACTGGAGTGTGACAGCAGCCTCTTGAAGTGTCGCTAGGCGGAGGACAATACATGAAAAACAATAAGGAGAGAGGCTGAAGGACCTATGACAGATGAAGTAGGTGGGATTTTCCTTGCTCTCTGGCTGGTATCATGGGATAGCGGAGCAAGGAGGAAGAAAGCTAGAGAATCGAATATGTGGAAGACAGCCAACAGCAAAGAAGGGGGAAGTAAGCCCTGAAGAATCCACAAAGTACAAGAAGGTAGACAAGGAGACACAGAGTGCTGGCTTGATGAGGAGTAAAAACCATGGTAGAGAGAAGGAGGACTCTGGAGAGACAGCCGGTAAAGTATCCATCCGGATTGAGGTGTTTGAGTGCACGGACATGACCAAAGCAGATGGAAGGAAACCTGGAATGAGAATGTTAGACTTTGACAAACTCTCTTTATGAGTGTTTAGCTCAAAGGCTTTTTTTTGAGATTCTTGTAGGTATTGTTTGGAGTATTACTACAATCACTAGCACCCTAATTTTCATGACACCTGGCTTGATAAAGATAAAAATTATATTTATGTTGTGCTACCAAGAATGATTGTTGGCTCTGAACTATACGAGTAGTTAAATTTAGCGATCCAAGCAATAAATGTGGCATATTTCTATAATATGCTTCATTGTGTTTTCACAATTTAAACTAATAAAGCCAGCTTGCTCTCTTTTTTCTTTGCTATACCTTTATGGATAATATCAAATACAATTTTTAAAATTTTCTGCATGTCTGCATTGTTCAATCTTGACAGTTTATCTGTTTTTTACCTGGATAGTTTGAAGGGAATGTTGTTTCATGCATTCTCAATGAACTGCTACTGCAGCACCTTGCAAAAGAATTAACAGTCCTTGAACTTATCAAAATTTGTCATGTTGCAACCACAAAGGGGAGCGTATTTTACTGGGGTTTTGTGTGAGTGAAAATACTATCATGGAAACAGCATCATCAAGAACAAGAAAGACACCAGACAGATCAAGGATAACATAGCTTTAGGTATTAAAACAATATCCAAGGCTTTAAAAATCTATACATCATCTGACAATTGTAAGAGTATGGCACCTATTAAGACATGACCGTCCACTAAACTATAAACTGCACAAATCCACAGCTCATGTGGTATTTGTTAATATAACATATTTGTTGTGTAGTTCACCAAAATTGGTATTTATCAACGCTTGTGCCTAAGCTTCACCTTCCAGCAGGAAGGCTCTAAAAACATAGCCAGAGTAACAATGCATTGGTTAAGATGAAAGCATACTCACATTTTAATATGGACCGGTTAACATTGAGACCTAAATCTAATTACGATTATATGTGAATACTTGAAAATTTAAGCCCAACTGAAGCTATTTTGCAAAAAAGAGAATATACAAACATTTCAGTTCCTTGGTGTGCAAAGGTGGTAGTGACATACCCCAAAAGGCTTGTAATTGCAGCTGAAGAACTTTTCCTTGTAAAACATTTAGAAACCTTCAACTCTTTCACAACTATGCACCATTTTTTTAACCTAACCCTAGCCAGATGTATTTCGCTCCGCCTAGCTCCACTCATCCATCTGGGACTGATCCATAGGAATGGCCTTTTTTGAAGGCTGGACCTTTTAAAAAATCCTTGCATATGATTGGATAAGCCACTTGTCTGTCATCTTTCGCGGCGCGCTATTTCAACCACTCACATCGAAGCCAACCCGTGACGCTGATGAGAGCGACGCAGGAAAAAACAAAACGTTTTTTTTTTTTTAATGTGTTTGCGGCTCTAGTGGCACGCGTTTTATTGACAGTGAGCTGACAGGAAGAGGGTGGAAGAAAGGCGGCAAAGCGCCGCGGCTCGGAGTTGATCCCGGGCCGACCGCGTTGAGGACTAAAGGCCTCCTAACATGGTTCGCGCTAACTGCTCCGCCACGGGCACGCCCCGGAAAACAAAACTTGCCAAATCCGGTTGGGAGAAGGGCAAAAACATCGTTTACACCAACAAAAGCCTTCAGAGCCGTTCTCTGATGTTCTTTTAATGAAACAATATTAGGTAGATTGGACAACACGGAAGAAATAGCAGCATCAATGTTAACGCTTGCTTCCTCGATGCAAGCCGCCATTGTCTAGATCAAAACAGTCTCACAGTCGCTTTTCCACTACGTCACATCTATGAAACTCCAGCCCTGCGCCCTGATTGGCTGGACAATAAAATTGGTTGGAGAAATCACTTTCTATGGGAGATGACCCAGATGGATGTGAGTGGAGCTAGGCGGAGCGAAATTCAGCTGGCTAGGGTCAGGTTACCATTTTTGTTGACTGTAGTTAAAACATGGTAAAATGTGAAAAAGGGCAAGACTTAAACATTTTTTTCTTCAAGACATGGTAGCAATTAGATATGGGAGTATTCTATTAAAATAAGAGAACTACTAAAAACATTGTAGGACTTTACTCAAACATATGATCGTATTGATGCACCAGTTGCTATGATATAATTGTTAACCTAGTTTAGCCATTCCAGCTGTTTTTATCATATAACTGCCTTATCTGTATACTAGTACACTGAATGTGGTCAACATTTTAACTCTGGAAACTGAAAAGGTTTTTTTCTTTACTTCTTATCAAATATTTTGTTATCACTTCATGTTATTTACAAAGGAAAAATGGTGTTCAAATTCTATTGACATTATCCACTCAACCCTACCTTTCAGAGTATCACACACACACTTGTCTTTTAGATGTGTGTAGCTGGCTGCTGCCCTGGACATCTGTCTTTTTGGGATGAAACTGTGCCAGACTGAAAGAGCTCACACCATCCCTGGGTCAGCAGCACACAACTGTACTATTCATCATTAGCTCTTTTTATCTCCCCCCTTTCTATATTTGATCAGTCCTTGTTCTCGCTTTTTCTAAATTCACAAAAAAATGCAGCTCTGATAATATAAAGCACAATGGTGGCTCTGAGCTACTCTCTTTCCTTAATTTTGTGACTCGCACGTTCTATCCATTTCTGCACAAGATTTCTTTGTTTAGCAAAATCATCCTTTTTGTTATCTTTCTTTTTTTCTATACTCCACCTGGCCGGGCTTCCATCCTTCACTCATGTTTTACTGCAACTCGGTCTCTGTCTCCCTCTCTCTCCGTATGTTCTGCTCTCTTGCCAGCAGAGCCCTAGGGTTAAAACACATTGGCATCCACAAGTCTGACAGGTGTGTATCTACATTTGAACAGTATGGAAGGGTTTGTTTTATTATATGATCAACATTTGTTGTAAATATATTTATATATAGTTATTTCTGTGTCTGATTCATATAAAAATATCAGATACGACATGAAAAATGCCGACCTTCTCTTTGTAGTAGAGTCTGAATCTGTCTGGTGAAAGTGCAAGAGTTTATAATAATGTATTACTGCAGGTAATTATCACTCATACGTGAAATTGACTTTAAATTTGATCTCAGTATTTTATAAGATTTCTTTTTGCAATAATATATGATAAAAATATTGAGGAATTCAATGATCTTTTCCACAATACATCTGTTTCTGCAAATAGTCAGAGCCCCACAAACATAAATGCTTACCCTTCCTCTTCTAAACAACTTTAATGTACCAGTTATATTATGTGGTTTTCCAAACACACTGTTCCCATATTTATATTATGTTTAATATGGGCACTGAGATTTTTTTTTTTTTTGATTTTCATATTCTACGTCCCAAATTTAATAGCATTTCTGAGTTTTGATAACAGTTTGTTGGGGTAAAACACTGATTATTTTGTACATTATTATTATTATTATTATTATTATTATTATTATTATTATTATTATTATTATTATTATTATTATTATTATTATTTTCTACCTCCAGACAGTCAGGGGAGATGGCCATTTATACTGAGCCTGGTCTTAATGGAGGTGTCTTCCTGTTAAAAGTAAGTTGTTCCTTTCTGCAGTCACCATGTGCTTTTTCAGGCTAAGTGATTGCTGCAAAGCCAGTTACTTAATATAGTCATCCCTAGATTGATGACATAACTTGACTGTGGTTATTTAAATTTGTCTCAATGACTGGATTGTACGGAGTGACTATATAAATTATATTACTATATAAATGGATGTGAATTGGACAAGTTTGTCTTGTAAATTGCTGTGTGATGACATTTTTTAACTGGCACTATATAAATGAAACGGACTGAACTGAATTTAATTAGTCTGACAGACTACACTTATTGTCATGACATTCTTGGTTTCCAACTTGTGTGCAATCAATGTTTTATGAGAAAGCTTTATTACATGTAAGCAGTACTGTGTGCTTAATTGTGTGCCTCAGACATTTTATTGACCATTAATCACCTGTCTGCAACATTAACTTGTGTTATATGACCCAAAGGGCTAGTATACATCCGACAATGAGCTATCTAATTATTTTATTTTAAAAAGGGTTTTATTGGTCATCACTGTCATTCCAGACGTGACAGTCATAACAAGAAAGACAGAGTCTCACTATCACGGGGGCCACAACAATCCAGAAAAAATCAAAAACCCATTAAAGTGCCTGATTGATATGAGTGTCTGAACAACATAATGCAGCTGTTAACATTTTCAGCCAAGCCAGCTTTGACACAACAGCCACCTGCCAAACTGAAATGGTTTGAAGGCCAAAGATCCAAAATTGATGCACCTGTCATCAAAACATGTTGACAGTCTAAGAAATAAAAAAACAACCTCATCTAATCTTTTTAAAATCTAAGCTTAAAACCAGTGATGAAACTCTATTACTAGTTTCAGGGAAACCAAGAAAAAGGCATGTCTCGAAACAGAAATACAGAAATTCAGGTGAACTTGTCACCAAGGCAGAAATGCTCCAAATTTGCTAGAAATGGTCAGGCACATGACTACACTTCTATTACTCACACACACACACACACACACACACACACACACACACACACACACACACACACACACACACACACACACACACACACACACACACACACACACACACCGTGATTAAAAACCAAGGCCATCTGGTGCAGCAAAGAGAGAGAGAGAGAGAGAGGAAAATGCATCCTCATGGATGATGGTGCAAGCATTGTGATATGACTTTGTTATCATGTCGTTCCTTCTCACCTTTCTGATTCATCATTTCCTTATTCTGCATCTCCTTCCCTCTTCTTTCCCACTCTGATTAAACACCACATTAACAACAACTGGTCCAGATTTCCTCATATCTTGGGTTGCACATGAATGATGACCTGTGCATGCACCAGGTAGCACTTTTTCAGCCAGTAGTGCCGAGCAGATGCTCGGGGAAATTGCGGCTTTCATCTCATGCTGTTGCAGTGAGGTTAATGAAAATGTGTTTGAAAAGCACCGCCTTTTACTGACAGTATCATTCACACCCAGATAAAAAGGTTGTCTTTAAGTTTATCATAAATAAATATCACAATCACTGTGCGAAAGAAAGACTGGCAAAAGAGAAGGTGATACTGCTAAGCAGGAACTGGTCATCTATACTTCAAAATGTATCACAATTTTAAACACAGTGAGTCTAAATTCACAACAGAATGGGTTGTGAAAGTTTTGGAATGGTTGAATCATAGTCCAGAACTAAATCTAACAGGAAATATTTGACAAGATCTGAAAAGGGCTGTGGATAAGAGAGAGCCTCCCAACTTAGTAGATCTGGAGAACCTTTGCAAGGTAGAGTTGGTAAATACTGTATTGTATCTTTTCTTGTTCTGTGACCTTAAATGATGTAGAAGGTGCCTTGAAATAAAATTATTATTATTCAGTTTTATTAGTTGCCAGCCCCTTTAATAATTATACTGGTTAAATGGTTTAGGAGAAAGTCATTCAGCAAATGACACAGCAGCAACTGAATGCATTTGGTGTAGATTCCTTGCTAGATGCTCTGTGTTTCAGAAACTGCTGATCTGTTGGGATTTTCATATATAGCCGTCTCTCTGGTCTACAGAGAATGATCTAAAATTAACCAGTGAGCAGTGGTTCTGTGGATGAAAATACCTTCATCAATGCCAGAAATCACTTTATAAAAGGGTAACTGTGTTAGCTCATACAAAGGCAACAGTAGATCAAATAGTCACTTGTTACAACAAACGTCTGCAAAATACTGTCTCAGAATGCACGACATGTCAAACCTTGAAGTGAACAGTGTTAGAAGACCACATCTGCTTGCCAAAATCAGACGATAGCAGATTGCCTGGTCCAATTAGTTTTGTTTTCAGCAACAACATTCAGATGATAGGGTCAGAATTTGTAAACAACATGATACCCGTCTTTTCTTGTTTCATGGCTACAATGATGATGTGATGGTATACAGAGTATTTTCTTGACATTCTTTATGCTCTTTAATACCAACTGTGCATCGTTTGAAAACCAAAGCCTACCTTTATATTTCCTGAACATGTCCATGCCTTTATGATCACATTATACCATGTTCTAATGGCTACACCCAGCAGGATAAAATACCATGCGATAAAGCTCAAATCAGCTTAAATCGGTTATTGACATATGCAAATTAGATAATTGTGTTCAAATACCCTCTACAGTCATCGAATCCTATTCCAATACTTTTTTTTTCAAAAATCTAAAGGACGTAATGCTGCCAAAAGCTTGTTGAAAGGGCACAAATGCATTCAAAATAGTTAATGGAAATACATATTATTACCATCATGTTACATAGTAGTTTTAAAAAGCAAGAGTCTCAATGCAACTTAAATGAGTTACTCCTCAAATCTGTTTGTTGTTTGTCAATCAGACAGCAGTTTGGGAAATAAAGAAGTGATTTTAATTGCAGCAATACTATAGCGATTACAGTTTTCAAGTATAGTTGTAAAAATGTTTTAGTATTCATTTAAACTGCAAAGTAGGAATGCAGTTTTCCATAAAAACAACTAAATAAATTGAAA
Source organism: Fundulus heteroclitus (assembly GCF_011125445.2). Taxonomy (NCBI): domain Eukaryota; kingdom Metazoa; phylum Chordata; class Actinopteri; order Cyprinodontiformes; family Fundulidae; genus Fundulus; species Fundulus heteroclitus. The sequence goes on along the minus strand of NW_023397186.1, from coordinate 450,023 downwards.
ATGCACTTTTCATTAGAACAACAAAGGAATTGATAAGTTGTAGCATTTCTTTATTGAGTTTTAGACTGAGCAGATTTATGATTTATAATAATAATGTCTTTTCCTCTGTTCAGTCTATGTAAAATTTAATTAGAGTTAGTACATTGTGTTATGCGAGCAAGTACAAGGTCCATGAAATAAATGATAACAAAGTTGCAAATCCTCATCTCATGTTTAGCCTGTAAAACATAGTACTTCCAGTAAATTAAAAGCCAAGTAAAGTCTAAATTACAAGTGTTTTGAATTATTAACCTAATCTTTCTAAAAGTCATTAAACTAGGAATGGCAGACAGTAAGGAGAATGATGTCTTGCCACCAACCATTAACATTCTAATGCTTTACAAGTTTGATAGAAACACAGTTTGAAATAAAATGGAAGCAAAGGATCTTGGGAGAATACTAAAAAAAAAAAAAAACATTTTAGCTGGTAAAGAATGCCATAAGCCAAGGACAACTTTGTCCTGTGTGGAAAGTTAAACTTTTGTAAATAGCCAACATTTCCCTTCATTGCACCTATACTGGATTTTGTGTTACAGCTGGAAAACTTTGTGGAAAGATATTTTTTTACTGGCGATCCCTCTGTGAGGACAAATGGCTTATCATAAAACTAAAACAGAGCTATGTCTGACTGATCCAGAGTGCAGCACATTTTAATATCCAAACCTCATGCTAATCACTATGCATGTGATGCTGAACTCCTACCTAAATGCAAACACAAGACCCTCCATCTGTCCCTGGGGTGAGACGGGAGGATGCAATTTACATGATTAATTACCTCTACCTAACAAGCCAGTGGCTTGTTCAAGGTCCCAGGGTTTTCAACATGGAATGATGATGGGTGTGTGGTGGAGGTAAGGTTTGTGGGTCAGTTTCAAATTCCAGACAGAAACCAGTAAAGATCTATAATTGATGATGCTATTGAATTTTGCAGTATAATAGTTAAAGGAAAATTTAGCTCTATTAGAGATTTAACTTTTGTTTAAACCAGCCCCCAGTTCAAACTCTATGAAAGTAGCCCATTTTGTAAAAATCACAGAAATACTAAAGAAGCATTTCTACATACTTTAATACAGACCAGGGAATAAAATTGACAGGGCAGCACACATCTGCAACATATGCTGTGTGACAAAAAAATAAAATAAAAAAAATACCTCTATTAATTTTAACTATAGTCACCCTACACCGCCTCGGCATCAACACTGATTTTTCCCCAATTAACATAAATCTGCACATAAGGAATATTTGTATCCAAACATTTTACAAATTACAGTAGAAATAGTGAAAAGACATCCAACTGTTACTTCTGCTACTATGTGTGTCAGTGTATGTAAAAACATGTCCTACACAGGTCTCAGCCTTAAAAAATGAAGCAATCTTTGTGGAACATCAAGTCCCATCACCTCCACAAAGTATGTGTGCTACTTTTGACACAATCCTCTTTTTATACAATGTGTGTGCAGTGGGATTAAGTATGTTAAAGTCAGAGCTTCTGCTTTAGCAGGAAGATGGTACCTTCTTTTTGCTATAATGTTACCATGTCCCTTTTTCTTTATTCCATCCTTAATGATTTGTAGATTAAAGTTCACTACCCTGTACACAGTCTAGGAATACCCCAAGCAGTGGAATATTTAATTAGTGAATAAAATATTAGGTAGGTCAGAGTGTGGTAGAGAGAGCCATTCCAAACTCAAAACCATGCTTCATCCCAATGTCAGTGCAAACAGAGCATCTGCATAGTTTATCAAGAGATAAGATATATCAATATTAGGTCATTGCTGTAACATTTAAGTAGAACCTTCATAATTCCTATAGCAGCGTCAACTAATGGTTGTGACGGCCAAGCTGCTAAATATATTGTCATGTCTATAGAATCCAAGTTAGCGTTGTGATGAAATTTATTATACTGCTGTGTCAGATGCCTTGAAAGTTGTTATTTATCCATGGATGCAGAGCCTTATAAGCAAAGTCTTGTGTGATGATAGGATGAGGACTTGACACAGGTTGGATGGGGCATGTGCATGTGACGAGGCAATCGTTGGATGCAGGTGTGGCCGCAGTCTGAATTTACTTATAAACTTCATTACAAGGAAATATTCTATCTTTGCCATTATTTGCTGCCACACGGAAATTAGCCCGAATCAACTAAAAATATAGTATTCTATAATATATATATAAGTGTATTTCTGTACTAAACTAAAGCATTTTTGCTATTCTTTTTAGATTCAATAATGACTGAGGTGAGACCATTCTGATCGCAGTGATAGGTAAACTATACATTATTTACGTCAATATGGCTGTAAATACATATATAGTGAAGTACAAAAAAACTTACACTGGCGTTATCTTAGGGGTTGGATTACGCATCTATTAATGAGCAGGTTGCTTTTCTTATTCACAAGTTCTGAATCGCACAAGTTAACATTTCCTTGAGCCAAGACTGAACCTCACATTGTTCGATGTCTTGCAAACATGTAAATCGCTTTGAAAAACATACCTGGTTAATGAAGGCAATTAAAAACGACACAAAATCAAGGTAATTGTGGGAACAAAAAAGTAATGATTGGTATACCATAGAATCATCCTAATGTACTCTCACCTTGACTACAATGTTTTCAACGGATTGGAGGACTTTACTTTGGAGAAACAAAGTAAGCCTAGATGCAAAACAATCCCTTATGAGATTGAAGTTCAGAGGCTATCAAACACATTTTCAAACACACAAAATAAAGTGTAATCACTTCTTGTATATCATGTAAAGTAGGTTCGAACCCACAAAGTAACAGTGGCAGAGATGTGTGGCCCATAGTATAACTGAGTGAGGTATAAAAACATTTGGCCAATATAAACTAAGCACATAACAACATAAAGAGTCAAGTTCTATTGTTTCCCCTTGACTGGCACAGTGATTGTATCCTGTAAAACTGATTTAATGATTTAACTTCAGTACACCAACTTCCTTATTCGCCGTCTGCCTTTAAAGTAGCAACACAACACACAATCTTCTCTGCTCATTAAATTTGAGCCCCAATTGTCCCATGGGCACACTCCCCATTATACAGCTTAAACAGTTTGAGACTGTTTTAAATTTCAAGCATATCTTCACAGCAAAAGGTACAATGGTTTTGTTTTCTCCCAAAAAGATCATGTCAGAATCTACGAGCCTGGCATATGGATTAGCGCAGGATTCAGTTAGAGTTTGTTCTGATCATGTTACACATACTCACCCAAGGTGATGTGGTGATCTCCAATCTTACTGTTTAATTAATTACACAAAGCTGTCATCATTTCTGGAATGCCTATTTCTCTCACTCTGCTGAGTTCTCCTACTGTTCTCCAATTTTGCATTATTTGCTGTTATTTGAACTTTAACTTTATATTCTCTCTTTCTTCTTTCTCTTCATTGTAGGTACATTTGGCCAGGTGTTCTGTTTAACTGTGACACCAACCTGTGGGGCAGATCATCTGCCATTACCCTCTAACATATAAAGTATAATACAAAGGCTGTGTATGTCACTACCCATTTCTGCATATGATTGTTATGTGTCTTCTATCAATGTGTTCTTCAACAAAAACAGTCACAGGCATGCATGTGTGTATGTGTGCGCGTGTCTTTGCGTGAATACGTGTGTGCGTGCGTGTGTGTGTGTAATGGACTGCTGCACAATGCCAGCGCTGTGATTAGGAAGCAATCAGAACCCAATAAGCTTTCGATGCACGCACTTCCCTGGAGGGCACACTGTCATACATTCTCATTGAGATGAAATAACATGTTTGCTCTGATTTGAATTCATCATCTAAGTTATGCCCATTCATTAGCAAACACTCATGCCCACTGACATACAATCATTGGCACATAGAGGGAATAAACAGTCTTCTGTTGTCTAATGCAGTCCAGTCAGTGAATGTCAAGAGTATGACAGGAAATATAAGCAAAACGATGTCAGATATTTTACAAGAAATCAATTTGAACTAATTTATCCTCCGTGGTCTATTGGGAAATTACTAAGGAGAACCACAAAAAAAATCCATATTTAGCTTGTAGCTTTATTGTGAAGGAATAAATATAATCTGAGGATATATTGAAAGGGATAATACAGAAGAAAAGAAAATGTGTTTGTGGTAGTACAATGTTTGGAGTGGGGGTAGTGTTTAAGAAAGTAAAAACTGAGTTGAGGTAAGAAACCTCAAATCACTGAAATGTCTCGGATGAAACCAGTTTCTGACATAATCCCAAATGTTGTGGAGGAGGTGGGAAATTACATAAGAGAGAAAATTTATATCTACAGATGTAATTAATGTGCTAGTTATCCTGTCAGTTGTCATTATCTTTAATTTATAGTAAACCTTTATGATGTAGAAATGAGATCATTTACTTTTTTTCTGGAATACTCTGAAGGACAATTTAAAGGTGTCCATTCAGGATAACAAACCAAATGTTTACATACACTGTATCAAAATATTTTTTTTTCATTGTCTGACTTTCAATTAGACAGATCTTTCCCTGTTTATGAATTACAAAGATTATTTATATTTTCTAAATGTCAAAATCACTTTTTGGAAGATTTTTTACTACTTTCTTCAAAGTCAGGAATTTGCACAAGTTTAGTTACTTTTGTAGTGGTTTTTCTAAAAAATGTATGACTTGGGTCATATATTTAAGTATCCTTTCACAAGCTTTTGAGAATAGTTTGTTGGAATATTAACTAAATCCTTATGCAAACAAATTGAGTAACTGCGTCAGGTTTGAAGGCCCCTTTGCTTACACAAAAATGTACAGCTTTCCCAGCAAAATTTCAATGTGACTGAGAATAGGGCTTTGTGAATGATCAATCTAAAACATTGACTTTTTTGTCCTTTAGCCACTTATTAACTAATTGGCCGATAATGCTTTAGATCATCGTCCATTAGGGAGACACATTTGAGCCCAGTTCAAGCACTTCCTGGCTAATCTGTGGTGCTTCAGTGCTTCTACATATTTTTCTTTTCTCCTCTATTTTGCAAATAAAAGCAATACCTTCAGTAGTTAAAGGGATGCATTTTCCCAAAACATCTCAGTTGGGATATTGATGTTAAGGTCTTACTCTTAATTTCTCTTTCATCAGACCACAGGAAATGTCACCAAACACTATAATCTGCCTTTAAAAAAAAAAAAAAATAAATATATATATATATATATATATATATATATATATATATATATATATATATATATATATATATATATATATATATATACAGAGATATATATATCTATCTATATATATATATATATATATATATATATATATATATAGATAGATATAGATATATATATATATATAGAGAGAGATAGATATATAGATATATATCTATCTATATATATATATAATAAATAACACTGTGTGAGTGAGTGTGTGTGAGAGAGAGAGAGAGAGAGAGAGAGAGAGAGAGAGAGAGAGAGAGAGAGAGAGAGAGAGAGAGAGAGAGAGAGAGAGAGAGACAGCCTCAGGTCTCAACTGTATATAGTTAATCGACATTTAACTTGCTACCTGTTCAGTATGTCTAGAAGAATAGTCTGTTTAAAAAAGTAACTTGTCTTTACTGAAATGTCACTCTGCAATGACTCATCAGCATAATGTAAGCTCCTATTGAGGACTAATGGGGAACATATTATATTAGGACTACCATATATTCAAAATGGTTCTAGAATTACTCTTAAACAAGATGCTTATCCAGAGCAGCATTTTTTTTCTAAAAGCCTTTGCAGTTTATTATCATATTATAAATCAATAAATGAAACATATTCACAGTTTGAGGCACAGGCAGGGTTGTGACACTCAGGATGACAATCCCGATTCACCACATTAGGAGATATGTCCTTATATTACTGTTAAGTTAAGTTTAATGAATTCAGTACAGCAGAATGAACGAGAGTAAAAGGAAGACATGTTTGAGGTTGTGTGGACTCACTGGTCTCATACATAAACAAAATAGGTAAGAAAAAAACCACTGCAACCCCAGTAATACAAATATTTTTTTTTTTATTCCTTACTTATTTTAGTGCAACAGAATCCTAAAACCAGGAAAGCACAAAGCTATACAATGCTGTGAAAAAAAATCCTAGCTTTAATACAAATAAAGATAGGTGAAGTCAGTCCATAAAGTCTCATACAAAAATTCAAACTCAAATATATTTAGGCAAGACCCTAGAAGAGTCTCGGCATAATTGTACCTCCCGAAAGAAATAGAATATCCCTGAAACAGGACAATACATAGAAGTCAAAAGTCTGTGTGTGTGTGTGTGTGTTTTGCTAATTTTAAAGTGAGGACCAAAAAACGGTCCTCACTTGTTTCTGGGTAAGGGGTGGGGTTTAGGACTAAGGTTTCAAATAGGTTTAAGATTAGGGTTAGGTACAAACCGGTGGTGGGTTAGGGTGAGGGTCAGAGTTAGGGCATAGAAAGGCTTGACGATGAATGTAAGTCTGTGGAAATCAAGGCACGGTCCTCACTATGTACATTAAACAAGGTTGTGTTTGTGTGTGTCTGTGTGTGTCATTTGTAGGAGCACCATTTGGTACAGATACCTCAGGTCTTGCCAAGTTTTAAACCTTGTTTTTCTACCACTGCCTGCTGTCAGCTCCACCTTTGCCATAAAGAAACACACATGCACACATGACTATGCAGCTGTCTTGCTTGAGTTTCAAATCTCAGGGAAAGACAAGTTTTTGACATGTTTTTAAGGCTGTTGTGCCAGTTCATACGTGACAAAAAGCGGGCATCAATTCGGGACGTAACGGACTGCGTTACCCATGATGCAATGTGGTCAAAATGGCCACCAACTCCCATCACGCAACACGGCAAAATGGCCGCCGATCAAGATAAGGTTGCTATGGTGATGGCTATAAAAGCCGATCACACACGACAATCTTCCTTCTTCCCTGGCTTTTAGCCAACCCGAGAAGACACACACACACACAGCTGTTTCCGTTGGGGTGATCCCACGCCACGTGTTCGATTGCTCGCTGGACCGAGATTTTTCGACGCAACGGTTATTCCCTGCTTTTTATAACAGGAGGTCGACTAAAATAAGTACTTTTAAATTCCCTCTGATCAAAAGACTGAGAGACGCCGTATCTCCCAGTGATCGAAGAGGACCCCGCTTTGTCTGGCCAACAAAGCGACTGTTGGACCCGGAGGAAGAAACGAAGCAGCCTCTTACCCGTCCCGCTGCAGCCTGCGGACGACTGCGCTCGTCAAGACGCGTCCAGAAAGCCGCACTACTCGGAGCGCTCCGGACCAGCCCCGAGGCACCTCAAAGTAACGGGGTCTCCCCTTTTATTTCTGTCTCACCAACAGGGTGTTTAAAAGTGCCTGGGCAGGCGTAGAACTTTGTAGGTGTTGGTTAATGCTTTTATTCCACAACGAAGTTGGAATTATTTTGCTGAACATTTTCTTTGTATGTGCATGCATTTTACAATTGATTTGCTGTGTTGATTTGTGATCCATCAAGAACCCCGTCGTGGGTTACTGCTTCATTTCTTTTCATCTTCTTCCCTGCTTTCCCCCCCTCTCTCTTTTCGCTTCTTCTTATCAGTTTAATCTCTTTGTCCGAGCTCAAGTCGCGGGCTTTGTTTTAAACTCCCAGTTAGCTGCGCCCCTCGAAGCGAGGCATTATCCCATCAGCGTAAGCGTGGTTACGTCATTAGGACCTCCCCTCATACGTCATCGTAGCAGCCATCTTGGGAGGGTGACGTGTATCTGGACTGTAGGGAGCTTAGCTGAACTAGCTTTTGTGTAAAACATCAAAGCATCCAGTGAGATTCCCGAAGCTGTTCTGTCTATCAATGCCGATACGTGAAATGCCGGTGTTTCGAGGGCGGTGTTAAACAACTTTGAGTTAAGTTAAGATCTGCTAACCGCTCATTTTAATCCATTGTTTATTTTTGTTTTGTTCTTTATTTCCACATATATATTTTGCATGTTTTAGTTTAGTAATGAGTAAGAATTCCAAAGTTGTTTGAATCAGAGAATTACTGTAACAGGGAATTGCTTTTGGTTCAATAAAACCAATGACTGCGGAATAGACATTGTTTTGTGTTCAGTCCAATTCACAGTTACATGGTTATTCAGAAATCAGAGCTAAACTCCTTTGGAGTTAACATCTGATATTAATACAGAGACAATATCATTGGATGGTGATAAGGAATAAGGATTTAAACTCTAATTGCAGTTACATTGGGGTTCTCACAGCCTGCTGGATAAACCTGGTCGGTTAACAGTCCGACCTGATCATTTATTCCAGCATAAATGAGTTCATAACAGCAAATTAACTAATGCATTAGTGGTATAAATACTTACAAGCTTATAGCTAACATCACCACCATTTGAACTATATTTGTTATAGCGGAATTTTGAGTTGAATGATTTATTATTTAAATTATAATACCAAATTATAATTAATAATAATAATAAGCATATTCAACCAGCTTATGGCATAACAAGGCAGAATTTCGCAAGAAGGATCATGTCAGCAACAGAGACCCTGAAAAAATGCATTATGATGACTGTTTAAATGGTAACTATTTTGAGTTTCTGAGGAACAGAGAGCGAATCTGCTGCAAAAAATTTACTCGTCTGACCATTTGTCACCATGTTCTGTTCTTAACTGACTGCTTAATTAGGCTCGAGCTGTGAAAACCCGTTTTAATTGCCGAATTACTTTTTTTCCCAAATGTATAGACTTTTTGCGGGCCTAAATACATTCAAAATCTTACCAAAATTTGCAGAAAATTCATCCCTAAGAACATTTTTGTATTTCAGTTAAAATAACAAGGGGTGTGGCCACACGGCTTTAAAGTGACCCCATAACCCAGTTGAGCCATTTGGTATAATTTAGACATTTGAAGTTCGAGATGCAAATACATTCCTTCATGGCGAGGGAAAAAAATATTTTGAAGCTATCTCCTAAAACCAACAAGAAGTCAGCCAGTTTGGTGGGATGGCCAGGCCTAAAACATCTTGCCAACAAAAATTACAAAAGTTGTAAATTTTAGGATATGCTGGTGGTACAGGTATAGAACATGTGACCCATGTTCAGAGGCCTCAGTCCTTGACGCCGCCTCCTGTCAATAGGGCTACTAATGCCATAAAAAAAGCCGTAACTTTAACACACAGTCCGACGTCACGTTATGGTGATCTATCTATCTATCTATCTATCTATCTATCTATCTATCTATCTATCTATCTATCTATCTATCTATCTATCTATCTATCTATCTATCTATCTATCTATCTATCTCTATCTTCCATAATGTGCTTTTCCCAGCAGCTCTGTGGACTGTTTTTTTTTTTACCCTCGGCGCTTTCCGTAGTTCCAAGAATACTAGAGACGGTAGCATAACAGACCCGCGCTCACTGTTGCCAAATCCGCGTATTTTATGTGACTTTGAGCTTCTTTTTTCTAAAGTCGCCTGTACATTTCATGAGGCGAGGGTTGCAGTTTTTTGGGCTTGTTTCTGAAAGTGACGTCGCTTATTTGGGCTCTAAAATAAGTGACGATAAATAGGAGTTATTAAGAGACCTGCTTGAACTCCGCCTCATAACGTGCTGGAGCGCATCCTCCTCTAGAATGACATAGGAGCTGATAGACGGTAGTAAAGACAGAGGAAGCAACTCTGCCTGTATGTTCTGCAGTTTACATTTGCAATAACCAGTGATAACTGCTTAAAGTAGATTATGCAGTGCAGATCACCATATTGAGCAGAGATTGGCTCTGAAGATGAGTTTTTACACGCTGATAACATTGCAGAAACCCAAGCCATAAACCATTCTTATTAATTTGTTGTCTCTGTATTTGACGAACTAAGGCTGAATCACGTGGCCAAATGAAGTACCTGGAGTTACAGTGTCAGCACATGAAGCTGTGCTAAACAGTCTCTTCCAAGGGTGTTAAGCTTGTGCCCCAGTTGCAAGCAAAGTGTAAGACTCTGGAATGACCTAAACATTTTAAAACCTTTTTCCAGGCTTCCAAAAAAAAAAACTGTATGGACAAGGATATAAACAGCATGCAGAAATATACAAAAAAATATATTGTTGGTGTGAAAGCTCAGGATTAGATGCGTGTGAGAGAGGGAAAAAAAATAACATTAAAGCTTGTGACTTTATTAAAATTTATAAGTCATATAAATCTATATATAAGTGCTTAACAACATGTCTATCTTTGTTTAAGAGGCAAAAAAAATATTTTGGCAGGAAATATTGATTTATTTAAACATTTGTCTACACATTGTGTAAACATCAGGTGGTTATGATTAGTGATTTAGACATTATTGGCCAGAGTTTAACATTTTGTGGCACCAGGATGTTATCATTTCAAGTGCTTGAAAAATAAAAATATTTTTTGTACAAGAATGTTTTTTACTAGTGTAATTTATAGCAAAACTGCATATTAAAATGCCCAAATAGGCTTTTACACTTTCAGAAATAAGAATATATTAATTATTTTAATTTCTATTAATCTCGAGTTAACTATTGAAATTATGCAATTAACCTCGATTAAAATTTCGAATCGTTTGACAGCACTAAGTTGTCAAATGATTACGTACATTACATATGTGTTACATATATTACAGTTAGTTAACCAGCAAAAAGAACACAATCGAGTATATAAACTATATAATTGTTCTTATAAGTGTATAACAGGAGATCAAGCTAGCCAATCAGTTTGGAAATACTACAATTATTTTTGCATCAAAAGCAGAAATGAAAAATATGGACTCACTGTTCACAGCAAGAGGCTTCTTAGAAAACAACCATATCCACTGTTTCTTCACAGCATGGAGCTGCTAAATCTAAACACAGAAACATCCTGGACTTTTTTTGCTTGATATAATTTTGCAGTGTGATAAACATCCCATCCAAGAATCTATTTTCAAGTCTGCATAGCCATCATGTGCCCTTGTTTGAATTTGTTTCCTCAACTAATTTTAATGTGTCATACTATTGAGATGTAAATATAAAATGTTCTGTCATGTCTATTTGGTTGTGTTCCATATATGATCCAATAGAAGAAAGCTCCATTTTTGGGACTAATGAATGAGTGAGGAAAGGGAAAATCTTACAATGTTTCTAGTGAATTATCAACAGATCAAATGGAAAGAAAAAATAGCACAAACCACATCATCAAAGAGAAACCTTTGCAGAGGTGTTGATGTTTTGGCTCATAATTTGATCATCAATACACAGTATATATTTACAGAATATATATGTTTAGTGTGATTGTGAAGCTTTTAACAATCTGGTCATTTTCAGTGTTTAAAATATGAAAGGTTTACATAATTTTGTTAATTTTAATAGCATATTTTATGTATTATTTTTAGAAAGTACAGGTAGATATGTCATGATTTGTGTCTGTCTCTGCATTACGACACACCCACCTGCTCCCCGGTAATCAGCCACATACCTTACATCTGTTATCTGCACTACTTAAGAATTACACAGCCTTTCTAGTAGATGCCCAGTGTTTTCTTTTCCATGCCTGATCTTCACGTTATTACCATAATTCTGTCCCTTTGATTTCCTTGCCTTGCCCTTGCCTGCTCTCTTCTGAGCTTCCGATTTTCAGGACCAACAGCTTGTTTCTGTGCTCCAACACAGCTTTGCCTTGCGCTTGGATTTGTTTGCTGACTTCTGTCAACCAATATATGACCCTTGCCTGTCCCTCTGACTCAGGGTTAACCTCTGGCATCTTCTCTGATGATGTGACAGTACTTAAAGCCAGCTCTCCACTCTACCATGTTGCAACCTGCCGTGACATCATTACCAACATAAACATCTCTCACTGTCTTCTCTGAAGGACAATGTGACAATCTACCAGGACAAAGTCCCGTGTCTGGATTATGAAAAGAGGTTCCATTTTTTTGCCTCCAGAGGATTCCTGTTTCCCATCAGTTTGATCATTGAAATAAATGTTAAATCTGTTAAATCACCCTCCATGTCTGGTTGAATTTTCGTGTCCTCTGGTGCATAGCAAGATCAAATATTTTCTCCTGAACTGTCCCTCTCTAAACGGTTTTGATAAAATAGTGATATAACCCTAAAATTATTTTTTCCTTAATCAAAAGAGGGTGCTGTAGAAAAGGTAGATTGAAGGTATGTGTCATTATTCCCATTGTGACCCACACATCTAGTTTACCAATCTCTGTTCTCTGCTCATGTCTGAGGAGGTTTGTTGGAATATTTTTTAATATGATTTCATAGACTGTGGGGCAATACATGATAGCTTTTCCACTCATTTCTGTATTTGGAATATTAGATACTGGTTGAAAAAATACAACTAAACTGTCAAAATCTAACTATATTAACTGTGTTACCAGTTTGCTAGAGCATATTTTGTTTTGAAAGGATAAACTTTAACCATGTGGTTCTTTACAGTTTGAAAAGATGAATATTTCAATTAGACATTAAATAGATAATTTTGTAAAGTTTTATTGATCCCTAAGTCCTTTTAGTATTAAGAGACTGGATGGCAAGATGAAGTGACATGGATTGCAGTATTGACTAATTAAGGTTTCTTTAAGTAAATTCAAAGTTGGACTTTTTAAATATACATTTCTGTAACTTCTTTCAGAGAATGAAACTCATGTTATATCAGACTCAGAATCCCCTTTATTTAGCCATGATTGTGTGCACAATCAAGGAATTTGATCTTGGCTTTGGACCTCGGCGTACACACATTCGGTATGCATATATAAACAGTGTTTTTTATGTAGAAATACAAATGTGAATATGAAGATTCCTTATCCATACAGTACATAGAGAGCACAATACTTCAAGCATATTTTTCTTGTAATTTTAATGATTATGGCTTACAAATAATGAAAATCCATTATTTAGTTTCTCAAAAATTTTGAATATTATAAGAAAGTTAAATATTGAAAACTTTCCCAATCAGCCACACCCTGATCAGGTAATTAACTCAAAACACCGACAAAGATTTCCTGATCCTCAAAATGGTCTCAATCATGGAGAAAACTGCTGACTTGACAGATGTCACAAACAGGGTTGTTGACACCCTCCACAAGGAGGGATAACCACAAAAGATCATTGCTGAATACGCGGAAAAGGTAAGAAAAGGTGCAACAAGGATAACCGCAGCCTTTAGAGGATTGTCAAACAAAATCCTTTCAAGACTTTGAGAAAGGTTCACAAGGAGTGGACAGAGGCTGGAATCAGTGCATCAAGAGCTACGACACACAGAAGAATTCTACATGGGCTACAAGTGTCTTAACACGGCTTTGGTGAAAAAGAACCTAACTGTTTGTTAGTACCAAAGTCAAAGTCCTCTTTTCATTTGATAGGAAGGTTTGCCTTTCATTTGGAAATCAAGGTCCCACAATCTAGAGGAAGAGTGGAGAGGTACAGAATACATGTTGCTTGAAGTTCACTGTTAATTTTCCACAGTCAGTTTCATTTAATCTTTGATGTTACACAGAGGGACTTTGCTAAAAAAATTGATATTACTGTCAAATAGTGCCCGCAATGCAGTAATATAGCAGCAATAGAGTACATAATATAGTTTTCAAGCTGAAAAAACAACTAATAGTGACACTTTCACAAAACTTCCTGTTTTGTAAAAAGATTAAAAGCCTCAATGTGCTATTTTCTTCCAGAATCACTCAAAGCACAGGGTTCAAACTAGTCTACGAAAGCACATGAATAAAAGCAAGAACATTTGCATAATGAATATTTTAGTAAAATCTCATAGAATCAAATTTCACGCAAATGTGAATTCCTAACCAACTTGCTTTTATCAACGAACATCCAATGTGATGTCAGATGTTAATTCTCCCTTTTCTAAAGTGCTGATAGCACTCAGACATTTGACTGAACAACTAACCATCAAGAAGTGAAGGGCTTCTGGTGCACACATTTTGTGCTTTTTGAGTCTTTTTCACTAGCTTAAGTCTTTTTAATTTGGCAGTTTTGAAATGTTTCCCAACATGGACCAAAGAAGAAATATTAGCAATGCAAATGATGAACAGAAACCAGAGAGTTTGGAAAAATCTGTCAAAAGATTTAGTAGAAAATGCAAGCGTTGACTGTTAATCTTAGTATAGATAAATATATTAATTCAGTTTAGATTAGACACATTGCATGCTAACACACTTAGGGGCACAGCTCAGTCTGCTTCCATCACCTAATTTTTAATTACCTACAGAGAGAGAGAGAGAGCAAGAGTATGAGAGGATTAATGGATACTTTATGTTGCTAAGTTTCTCTTTATATCTCTCCATTGTTACTGTCATGGGAGCACAAAATGTGCAAACATATAATGTACACCTGCACATGCAGAAATGCACTCACACATACACACACCTGTCAAAAGAGACCATTGAGGATGGTAAGTGAGTTGGCTGCTGCCAAAATGGCTGCCTTTTGTTTACAAATCTCATTATCCTCTTCAGTTCACGGTGGGCGTGATGAGTAATTACTCCACCAGTGTACAAGTCACACGGCTGGTGTAAAATTCACACTCTAGTAGGATGGATAATAGCTCTTGGTAAATACACACTACTTGATGATGACGAGGCCATCACTCACAATATGTGAAATCCAAGCCATATGCTCAGAATTAACACTGAATGTGAGTACGGCCAATTATTTGCTCTGTCATTCCTATCCTTTTATTGAAGCAAGATTTACGTACATTTTCCTCTTTGGTTTTGGATTTAGAAAAATAATTTAATAAATTATCAGGAATAATTTGGGTAAAGAAGTTTTATAGGAACACCAAGATATTTAAGAAATTGCATGTAACTGATATGCTTGTGCAAATGCGTATGTAACAGATACCCTTTCTAATCCATTATTTCTGTAGGGAGTATGAAGATTTAAACCTGACGCTTTGAGATTTTACACACACATCTAACATTTGTAGTCAAATAGAGCACATTTTGCCCTGCAATAGACTGGCGACCTGTCCAGGGTGTACCCCGCTTCTCGCCTATTGACAGCTGGAGATAGGCACCAGCACCCCTCGCGACCCCAACAGGGATATGCGTGTAGAAAAATGGATGGATGGATAGAGCACATCCTTCATTTTACAAGACAACCAGTAGCATATGCTTATAAGAAAAAATATCATCAGCTTGATCCAGGCTACACGTTTGATCAGGAAATCCAAAATGGGATGTGATCAATGAAAATCAAAACACATCACTGACTACCATATAGTGTGTTTTAAGTTAAACATTAAATAATTCAGATAAGCTAAAACAAGACGTTTGTCATTTACATTTGACATATGAATATCATTAGATTTTAGTTAAGTAAAGTGTAATTTTCTCTACAAGGTTTTACTTAGCATTTTTTAGTAGTACCATTCATTTCTACTGTACTAAGCTGTACCAGAAAAGTCAAATTTCAGATAAAACTATCCACCACTTCATTCATCCATTGTCTATACTTGCTTATCCATGCAAGGTCACAAGCGCTGGTGCCTATCTCCAGTGGTCATTGGCGAGAGGTGGGGTACACCCTGGACAGGTCAGCAGTCCATCTCAGGGCACATACACATTCACACCCAAGGGCAATTTAGAGAGACCAATTAACCAAATAGTTGTGATTTTGGACTGTGTGGGAGCAGTGCTTTAAGTGGGTCGGTACGCACCTGTACGCAGTACCAGCACTTCAAAATTTTACCCCTCATTATCCGGGACTTTATTCTAGCGTACGGTGCGTACTGGGACTGCTACTCGCATGGCCGGCCCCCACCGACCTCTCCACAGTGTACAGCCTGTGTCATTTGTTGATAAAAAATTGCCTCAAAAGACACCCATTGTTTTGGTGCACAACACTTGCTGTTGTGGATGTGTTTCGGATGAGAGACAAAGCACAGGGAAACGATGTGGGCTATCATGGTTACCTGACCAAAAAAGGGCTCAAAGAGAACACGAACTGGAGCAGAATGATAACAGCAGCTGTGAAAAGTATTTCTCCACACAAGAAAACAGAGGTCGGACTCCGCAAGCTAGTATTAGCACATCCAACAGGGACCCTGATGCTGCACATATGCCTGGGACATATTTCAGATAAAAGGTAAGATCAGGGGTAGTGAGCACAAATGCTTTGTGCTGTGCCCGATGTGGAAATGAAAAATAGTGCAATATATGTCATTGTTTCTGTTTATTTCCGAAATAACTTATCAAGATTAATGTTTTGAAAACAGCGGCAATAAATAAGAGGAGAAAATAGAATCTTGTTAAAACACTAACCTAATTGTACATCAACAATGGTGCTTATACTTCCACACAAGATACAATAACTGTGTTTTATCTGTCATGGACGAAAATTAACAAAGACAAAATAATTTAAGTGTGGTCAAAATGTGAAAACAAAGTTCAATAAATTAAATGCAACAATGGGGAGTGTAATACAAATCTAGGATTGAACTTTAAAATACTCTAAAATACTTTAAGAATAAGATTTATTTTTTGCTGTTTGCTGTTTCCACATACTGTATTTGTTTGATGCAAACTCCTAAAACATCAAAACGTCTGACTTTCCAGAGGAAACTGACCCATATCATCAAGTTTTTTTTTTTTTCTGTGGAAGTTTGATCCTGATCAAATCCAAAACTAAAAGTCTGCAGAACTTCTATATGGTATTTTAGTCTAATAAGACTTTAACACTGCTATTCAGAGTATATACTGTAACTTTTTAAATTAGGACAGCTGTAACTGGCTGAAAATGAGATCATGTCTCATTTCTTTAGTTATTTATTATTTATAATTTTTCACTTTTTTGTCTTCAAAAGTTGCATTTGCAAGTTTTTTTTCAACATTCCCATTACCAGACTTTTTTCCATTCATCAACTAAAGACTTTGTAACGTATCAACTGTAGTGTATGTACCTATTTTTCACTACTCAGTTACATACTGGACTTCAAGAGGTGGCGCCACAGGAGGGACTGCAGAGATGTCCTTTTTCTTGAAAAAACGTTTTTGTAATGCTTAATGTAATAACATGCTTTAAACATTTTCTTTATTCAAAATATGGCGCTATTATAGTTACTATAATGATATTTTTTCACAATCCTAATTGGTGCCCTAAGCAGAGTGCGTGATGTGCGTCTGCAGAGTGCTGGCGCTGGTTAAGATAATGTTGCTAAAGTGGCATGGGTTTGTTGAATCCAGGCATGATACTGAGATGAAATATATTTTGCTGAAGGAAACCATAACAGTAAGAAGCTTATTAAAATCTTACATTGAACTTATGACCTCTTTATGCTAATCTTTTATATCTTTATTTTTTCAATGTTTTTCTTTCATGGCCATTGTGCTTGAAGTGAATGAAAGTGGCTTCGTGACACTTTGAATCTGGCTTATGTGGATTTGATTTTGAACTGGCTTTGTTATTTTGTTCTTTGTAATTTCTATACAATAACTTTTGATATGTATATTTGTACAAAAATACTTCCCAAATTTCTGTTGCATGTTTGTACTACATTAAGGGGAGTACTGGCACTTGTTTTTTCCACTTAAAGCACTGTGAGGTAGGAAGCCAGAGTACCCCAAGAGAACCCACACATTCCCAGGGAGAACATGTAAACTCCATGCACAAAGAACACCGGCCAGGGTTTGAACCCAGGACCTTCTGGCTGCAAGCCAAAAGCACCAGATGAACATCAACCTATTTATTTCAAGAATACTTTTAGTTGTGCGATCCAGGAATTCAAGTAAATGGAGACCTCAAAAACGAAAATATACAGGAAAAAAATCCCCAGCAGAGGACACAAGCCAACACCTTTGGACCTTTCCACTCCTCACTAACACAGGCATCACCTCACAACTGCAGGGAATGTGCGGCGTTGGGAAGGTTACCGTGTCTCTCCCTCCCTTGCTTAGCTCGATCCTGAACCTTATTTAATACATTAGAGACACATAGGACTTTGGTGCTAGGGAGTGGTAGGCTCTGTTTTTGGGTTATCCACACCCCCAATTGAAACATACATTTTAATGCAGTTTAGTCATACACACCTGCATCCAGAGCGCCACTTCACATTTTAGGAACAAAGGCTTACTGCCCTTTGGAATCATAGGGGTAATTTTTATGAATTATTACACTGATTGGTCTAACTTGACATTGGATTTTGACACTACCACCCATGACATCCCAATAAGTAACAGACCTGAGTTTAAAACCTAAAATTGACATAAGCAAATAAGTCTATTTCCCATTTGTAATTTCACCCTTAAAATGAATTGTGTTAAACACAGTCAAATCGTTCCAGAACCACACGGAAGTCTGTAAATGATTCCAAAAGGCCATAACACCTCAAGCAAAATTTAAAGAGTTTTAATGCATTGTGTAATCATAAACTAATTCATCTATCAAAGAGCTTGAACAGAAAGCAATTGGACTGCATCTCTTGTTTCTTGAGGATATTTTACCTCAAAAAGGTTTCTTCTGTTCTGAACAAGAGTTAGAAGTATCACTAGCATCACTAACTGAGCCATTAAGGGCACTTATGTGGCATTAAGATCACAGAAGTCACTAGCCCTACCATCCATTTAGTTCAATATTTAGGTCCTTCTCACTTAAGGACCCAAATTAATCCATCCATCAATTTTCCAACACTCTTATTCATATTGGGGTCGAGAGGGGTGCTGGTGCCTACCTCTAGCTGTCAATGGGCGAGAGGCGGGGTACACCGTGGACAGGTGCCAGTCTATCACAGGACCCAAATTTAATTCAATCTTATTTATATAGTGGCAATTCACAACACGTGCCATCTCAAGGCACTTTACAAAGTCAAATTCAACCAAATCCTCCAGACAGATGGGTCAAAAAGTTTCCTATCTAAGGAAACCCAGCAGATTGTGTCGAGTCGAGCAGCATTCGCTCCTCATGAAAGAGTGTAGAGCCACAGTAGACAGTCGTGTGCATTGCTGATGGCCTTGCAGCAATCCCTCATACTGAGCATGCATGCATGAAGCAAACGTGGAGAGGAAGAATCCCCTTTAACAGATAGGATACACCTCTAAAGAAGTGAACAAGTGAGTTCTCATCGTCAAAGTTGTAGCGTGGGTGTTAAAAAGAGGGTGTCAAAAACACTCTTTAATGTTGGTTTTTGATTTTTAATGTAGATTTCACTACTCTATTCAATCATCTTAGCATCTCTATTGAATATTAGTTGTCAGGGATACTGAAATTTCATATGCATTTTTATTCAGTTCTTTGGTAAAGATGCTAAACTCTAAATCAAATGACAACTATATGTAGAATTTCTTGAGCCATTTTTAGACCATAGTTGGCTCAAGCTTCTTTCTTGTATGCTCGTTAACTAGTTTTACCTATTTAGAACATGCAATTTTGTCTTAAATGTTCCCACATCACAATAATTTATACTTCAAAGCTAATGACCACAAGTGACCTGATATAGTATTAAGGTTGACAACTGTGAGATGATGACGGTTGAAGCAACAGACCAAAGTACACATCAGCTTGCTAAAGTGCAGAGGATTTTTTTAAGTAGCTACTACAGCTGTTGATGAAGGCAAAGAAAATGAGCAGAGAGAGTGAGTGTGAACAGACAGAAGGAAGGTAAAGAATATAAAGTAACAACGTTACTGAAAGGGCATGCATATGCTCATTACAAACAAACATCAATGCACTCCATCTAGTCTATGCATGTGTCTGTTTTTTATTAAGCATTTTCCATAAACTGAATGTGTGTGAATTAATTTATTTTTGTGCCTTTGTTTCTCGTGTGCACGAGCCATTGCGTGTTTACCATGGATGAGTTCACAAGCTCCCCACACTGGGTTGCATTATTGTATTGATTAATTGTCATTGATAACTGATGGCTGCAATGACTTGCTCTCTTGTTCTGTGTAGCGAGTGGAGATCTACTAGAAAATGAAATATGCCTTCGGTAATTGGTTTTAAATGGAAACGCTGACTTGGGTGGTTTGAGAAGTTTACTGCATTAGTGTTGAGGTTATTGTGTGCACAGAAGATTAGAGTATGGATGCTTGTGCTTGTTTTTATGGGCATGTGTGCTCTGTACATCTCATCTTAGGTGGAGTTGAGGCGCTCATTAATTGCCTGAGGACTCCATTAGCCAGGCTGATTACCCGTGCATCACGGTGACAAGGAACATGCTCGCAGATGCGCGTGCACACACCAGCTGTGAGAATTCTGTGGGTAAAATAACATCACAGGAAGCTGCTTGTGTTCCAACCGAGGGACTAATTCAATGCACTAGAATTCAATCAGCTACCAATCCAAAAGTGTTTTTCTTAGACTGTACAACCATTGTGCAAAAGAATGATGTAAGGGAGCCTCAACATTTCAAGGTCTCAGAAACTGCCAATTATTCTGTAACTTCCTTGTTGAAGACTTTCTCAGTTTTCACTTTCTCTCACCTTTCCTTCTACTTTTACTTCAGTCTGTTTACTCTCCATTCACACACAGCAAGGACTTAAGAGTTTATTTTTGGTTATTTTCTCTGCTCACTTAACTGAAAACTCAATAAACTGTCATTCGGCAAAAGAAACACAAGTAGTATATGGTTAGGAAGGCTGGGTGGAAAAACCTGGTAGATTCAGAATGAATGCCTGTTCCAGTCACACAAAGAGCCAAAGGAAGGCAGAGATTACAAAGGACAAAGGTAGAATGTCATTGATCGACAGCAAACCTTAGAAACAAATTGTGTTGTCAGGATCCCCAGGGGTTTGATTATTTATGGTAGCTCCAGGGGGATCCTTCAGTCTGGTTATGTTGTGTTCATCCCTAGATCTGCGTCTTTGTCATCTGTTAAGTTTTCTGTTCAGTATTTATGTTATAATACCTTCTGGTATTGGTTAGAGTCAATTCCTGCCCAGTTAGGTTATGTTCTTTATTGTTTGTGTAGTTCTGTTAGATCTTTATTTTATGCTTGCCATTCTTTAGGTTAGTTCCTGTTCAGTATTTATGTTTATGATACATTCTTGTGATTGTTAAATTTGTTTCTTGTTAGCTTTGTCAGGATTTGTTTATTGATGAACTCAGAACACACACAGGACAAAAGTTTGAGAGGTTTATTGAAGGATAGATGACTGATGGAAGATGTAACCAGAGGTGCAGGAATACAACGGCTCAGGGGTGCAGGTGAAGGCAGGGGCTGACGGCCAGGAGAGAGAGAGTCCAACAACGCTGAGTGGGGTGGCACAGAGCAGAGCCTTCTCAGAGCGGCTAGTCAGGTTAGCAAATCACTGGGAACACCAGAACACAGAGCAGAACTTCCCAAGAACAACGGTGAGGCACAAGTCTTTCAACGTGGCAAAACTAACCTTAACTCTGAAAACAGAAATGGACCTTCCAAGGCAAGGACGAGGACTGGCATGGAGTGGATGATACAGAAGACGGACCGGCACAAGAGTGAGACAGAGGGAGGCTTAAATAGGGAGACTAGGAGGTGAAATGCATCTGACTGATTACCAACAGGTGTGACTAATGGCTGTGGGAGGGAGAGCTGGGTGAACTACAAAACAAGAAAGAGGCCAGACAACTTAAACCATGACACTACCCCCCCCTCAAGGCCGAACACCGGACGGCTCAGAACCTCTTACCCTGGGTGGGGGGAGGGGGTCTCAGGACGGTGGGCACGAGTCCAAACAAGAAACCAAGGAACCAAAAGGTC
The DNA here is from genome assembly GCF_011125445.2 of Fundulus heteroclitus. NCBI lineage: Eukaryota > Metazoa > Chordata > Actinopteri > Cyprinodontiformes > Fundulidae > Fundulus > Fundulus heteroclitus. The sequence goes on along the minus strand of NW_023397186.1, from coordinate 428,320 downwards.
AAGAACACTGGGAAACCAAGGGGCTAGAAAACCCTGGGGAAACCAAGGGGCTAGAGAACACTGGGGAACCAAGGAACTAGAGAACACTGACGTGCCAGACCACAACCAGTGCGCGGCACATCAGGAAAAGGCACGAGCGCTTGACAGCGCCGGGGGAAAGAGTGAGCGCTTGACAGCGCCAAAGGGAAGGAACGGGCGCTACACAGCGCCAAAGGGAAGGAACGGGCGCTACACAGCGCCAAAGGGAAGGAACGGGCGCAACACAGCGCCAAAGGGAAGGAACGGGCGCAACACAGCGCCAAAGGGAAGGAACGGGCGCGACACAGCGCCAAAGGGAAGGAACGGGCGCGACACAGCGCCAAAGGGAAGGAACGGGCGCGACACAGCGCCAAAAGGGAAGGAACGGGCGCACGACAGCGCCAAAAGGGAAGGAACGGGCGCACGACAGCGCCAAAAGGGAAGGAACGGGCGCACGACAGCGCCAAAAGGGAAGGAACGGGCGCACGACAGCGCCAAAAGGGAAGGAACGGGCGCACGACAGCGCCAAAAGGGAAGGGATGGACCAACAGCAGCGCTAAGGAAGGCAACGGGCGTACAGAAATGCCTACGGAAGGAACGGGCGTATGAAACGCCAAGGGGGAAAGAACAGGCGGACTGACACGTTAGAGCTCAACAGCGCAAGAAAACGCTGGAGCACAACTAACGTACAGAGACACCGGGGGAAAGGAACGGGCGTGCGAAAACGCCAAGAAACGGGCGTGCGAAAACGCCAAGGAACGGGCGTGTGAAAACGCCAAGGAACGGGCGTGTGAAAACGCCAAGGAACGGGCGTGTGAAAACGCCAAGGAAACACAACGCTGGAGCATGAGAGGAGCGCTGGGGCCCAAGGGACGAGATTGCCGGGGCGTGAGGGAACCGCCGGGGCGTAAGGGAGAAGTTTGCCGGGGCGTGAGGGAAACGCCGAGGCAAAACAGACGCATGACAGCGCCAAGGGGAAAATATAGGCGTACGAAAACGCCAAGAGGGAAAGAACGGACGTACTTAACGCCAAAGGGAAAGCACGGGCGTACTTAACGCCTAAGGGAAGAACAGGCGTACGACAACGCCAGAGGGAAGAACAAGCGTACGAAAACACCAAGGCTCAACAACTCCTGCTGGAACACGACTGGTGTACAGAAACGCCAGGGGAAAACCCGCCGGGGCTTGAGGGAAACGCCGGGGCTTGGGGAAGAGAACGCCGGGGCGTGGGGAGAACGCCGGGGCGCGAGGAAAGAAAACACCGGGACGCGAGGAAAACGCCGGGGCGCAAGGAAAGAAAACACCGGGACGCGAGGAAAACGCCGGGGCGCAAGGAAAGAGAACGCCGGGGCGTGAGGGAAGCAGGAACATCTAAACGCCAGGGAACAAGAACGGAGGGCGTACTAACACGCCGGGGAGCCGAGGGCATCCTAACATGCCGGGGAACCAAGAGTCAGAGGGCGTCCTAACACCCCGGGGAACCGAGAACAAAGGGCGTCCTAACACGCCGGAGAACCGAGAACAAAGGGCGTCCTAACACACACCAGGGGAGCCCTGAAATCTAAAAACCAGGATACAAAGGCGTTCTAACACGCCAGAGAACCGAGAAACAGAGGGCGTCCTAATACGCCGGGGAACCGAGAAACAGAGGGCGTCCTAACACGCCAGGGGAACCGAAAATCAGAGGGCGTCCTAACACGCCAGAGAACCGAGAAACAGAGGGCGTCCTAATACGCCGGGGAACCGAGAAACAGAAGGCGTCCTAACACGCCAGGGGACTAAGGAACTAAGAGGCCAAAACAAAACCAAGGAAGCTCGAACCAGCCAAAGCTAAGGAGCATGAAACAGCTCAGGGCCAGGGGTCAGAAATCTAAGTGAGTACTAAGACCTAAGGAGCGCTGGAAACTAAGAGCGCAGGACAAAAATAAAGAATCAAACCAAGAACTAGAAAATAAGGCAAAACTAGAGCAGGGATAACACCACAAAAGAAAAACTAAGGCAAAACATAAAATCAAAACACTAAAGCAGAAAATGAAGCTAAAGCTAACTACGAATGAAGGAAAAAACAAGAAAACTAGGACTGAACAAGTACACTAACGTGACAACCAGAGAGCTAAAGCTAAAATGACAAGGCTGGGCAAACCTAGAAAACTAAGGCAAATTCTAGAGTCCTAAAACAGAGCAGGAAAAAACAAAGCAGAACAGAGACTAAGTACTCTAAGAAAACAAAGAACCCCCTAAATAATTCTAAACTGAGGAATTCTAAATCAATCAAAACTAAAGCCGAGCTTAAACAAAATAAAACAGAAAGCACTGGCCTTAAGGGCGTAGGCAAAGACGGCTGCTAAGCCGCAAGAGTTCTCGTGGAGGTCGTCCTGGACGAGGCAGGCGGCGGAGCAGCATCGCCCGACTAAGCCCTTGAGGAGGGCGGCCCTGGCGAGGCAAAGTCAAGCGGCCTGGAGACCGCGGTCGGCAGCTCCGGCCGAACAGAAAAGTCAAAGGCGGGCGCCGTGGTGGACGGCCCCGACGAGGCAAAGTCGAGCGGCCTGGAGTCCACAGTCTGCGGCTCCGGCCGGACAGGAAAGTCAGAGGCGGGCGCCGTTGTGGACGGCCCCGACGAAGCAAAGTTGAGCGGCCCGGAGTCCGCAGTCTTTGGCTCCGGCCGAACAGGAAAGTCTGGTGCGGGCGTCGTGGAGGACGACCCCGGCACGACGAACTAGAAATAGGAGTAGCATTAACTAAGGCCTCATCCTGAGGCGAAACTACTCCCTCGGAGGCCTCATCCTGAGGCGAAACTACTCCCTCGGAGGCCTCATCCTGAGGCGAAACTACTCCCTCGGAGGCCTCGGCCTGAGGCGAAACTACTCCCTCGGAGGCCTCATCCTGAGGCGAAACTACTCCCTCGGAGGCCTCGGCCTGAGGCGAAACTACTCCCTCGGAGGCCTCGGCCTGAGGCGAAACTACTCCCTCGGAGGCCTCGGCCTGAGGCGAAACTACTCCCTCGGAGGCCTCGGCCTGAGGCAGGGCGGCTCCCTCGGAGGCCTCGGCCTGAGGCAGGGCGGCTTCCTCGGAGGCCTCGGGCTGATCTGCGTCGGCCGGCGGAGGGGAGCTTTCAGCGGCCGGCGGAGCGAAGCCTTCAGAGGCCGGCAGAGCGGAGCCTACGGTGGCCGGCAGAGCGGAGCCTACGTCGGCCGGCGGAGCGGAGCTTTCAGCGGCCGGCAGAGTGGAGTTTTCGGGTGGAGGCGGAACCATCTCTTCAGCTACCTCGGACGCTGCCGGGCTACAGGCTTCAGAGGGCGGGTCCTCCTGAACCCCCTCACGGGACCTGAGCGGAAGCGAGTCTTCGGAGGCCTTAAAGCGTCGGAGTGCCCGGCGTCCTAGCCGGGAGGAGCCAGACGGGGGTACAGAGGCTGTCAGAGGGGTGGCTGCAGGCCCACGGGGAAGAAGGTTGTCCCGGTCACCGTAATAGAAGCTCCACAGCTGGTCCTCCTCGACATGTGGGGCTCTGATGGATGGAACATTGAGCTTTACTCGGGGAGCCAGCTGCGAGTCATAGAGGTGATGACATAGGCGATGAAGGGATCTGCGGCTTCTCTTCTCGTGCCCTGGGGTAGCGGCAACAACGCCCACGTAGAACACCTGGGGAGTGGAGTCGGCCTTGATCGGCGGCGCAGGGTCCTGGGCAGAAGCCATCCTGGCGTACCTCTCTTTCATCAGGCGTTCGCACATGTCCAGGTATGCGCGGATCTCCGGGGTGTCAGCCCCTGCAGGTAAGTTCCATGTGGTGTCTGAGTTCATCCTTTGGCCGGTCCGTACTGTCAGGATTTGTTTATTGATGAACTCAGAACACACACAGGACAAAAGTTTGAGAGGTTTATTGAAGGATAGATGACTGATGGAAGATGTAACCAGAGGTGCAGGAATACAACGGCTCAGGGGTGCAGGTGAAGGCAGGGGCTGACGGCCAGGAGAGAGAGAGTCCAACAACGCTGAGTGGGGTGGCACAGAGCAGAGCCTTCTCAGAGCGGCTAGTCAGGTTAGCAAATCACTGGGAACACCAGAACACAGAGCAGAACTTCCCAAGAACAACGGTGAGGCACAAGTCTTTCAACGTGGCAAAACTAACCTTAACTCTGAAAACAGAAATGGACCTTCCAAGGCAAGGACGAGGACTGGCATGGAGTGGATGATACAGAAGACGGACCGGCACAAGAGTGAGACAGAGGGAGGCTTAAATAGGGAGACTAGGAGGTGAAATGCATCTGACTGATTACCAACAGGTGTGACTAATGGCTGTGGGAGGGAGAGCTGGGTGAACTACAAAACAAGAAAGAGGCCAGACAACTTAAACCATGACAAGCTTCTGTTCTATATTTTGGTGGTTCTGTTAGTTCTGTTCTCCCTTAGGTTAGTTAGGTTCTTTCCCTCTGATCTGGCTATCCCCATGCTGCCCTGTTGTACTCAGTTCTCCCTTTGTTCCTGCCAGTTCAGTGCCCTCCTTTCCCTCTGTTAATAGCTTGTATATCAATAAACTACTATGATCTTCAACAGGCAGCCCCGGGCTCTTGTTTGCGTTGTTCTCCAACCTCCACAAACCTGACATCTGTTGCACAGTGAACATGCCAAAAAATGTTAGTACCCATTTTTGTATCAATGTTTTAGAGATCAACAATTATATTTACATTTTTAAATATCAAAATCTTTAAATAAAAGTTTATCATATGCTACACGTTCTTTTACCACTATAACGTTCTTAACAATACAGACCAATATATCTTAAATCTGAAAATAAACTATTGCACATCTATTTTGCCTTTTAGTGGCATAGTAAGATACAAAGCATCAGTAAAATAACACTCTGGAATTGTCACCCTAGCCATTTGACATCCAAGCACATGTCAAACTGTGGATATTTTTATTGTTTTATTTTCTATATTCTATTTTTTATTCTGACTTTGTTATTTTTTTGCATGATCTAATATATTCTGATTTTAAAATCTTGCATGTTTTTAGTATTTTTGCATGAAATTGTTTTAATCTACTATAGACTTGTTGCACATTTTGTATAAGGGCATTCACCTGTAAAGGTGTGAGTATGCCCTGGTGTGGCGGCTCACCTGAAAAACAGGCAGGCAAGAGAAGCAGACTGAAGAGCAAAAATGTACAGGACACACATAAGGAGGACACAGAAACCAAGACAAGAGGCAAGAACTGGCTGTATGAATGTGAGGTGAAGTGGCTCATACAGGGACAAACTGACTGATGTGACTAAGTGCCCATCCCAGCAGTAGAAATTACTAGTGGTAAAGCAATGGACTTTCACGACAGCAGGGCAAGGGTGAAGACTCTGCCCATATCAGTGACTACTGCTTGCTGCTGTCATATACAGGATGCAGCATTTCCGGGTAGGGTCAGATGGGAGAATAGCCAGGCGTGGGATACAGACAAAGCTGCTGTCCTATGTCTATTCTCCACAGGACAGTAATGCGAGGGAGGCCACCGCTTTGACAAGTGTGAGGCAAATGTGGAGCACAGCTGAGTGCTGCAAAAGCATCTGATAGACTGGTGTGGGATAGGAATGGAAAAGTCCTCCTTGTCAGCCTGGACCAGACTGAATTAGTTAAAATGATTTTTATGGAAATTCTTCTTTTTAAAGAAGAAAGCTAAAAAAGTCAATCAGACTACTGCAGTTGAACTAGAATGCTGCTGCCCGCGTCCTCACTAAGATTAAGAAAGTAGAGCACATCACCCCGGTTCTAATGTCTGGCTCCCTGTATCTCAGAGAATACACTTTAAAATACTCTTGTTAGTCTTTAAATCATTGAATGGCTTAGCACGAGAATACATCAGAGTTGTTGTCACTGTATCAACCCTCCAGACCACTAATGTCTTCTGTCGCAGATCTACTCTGTATACCCAGAACCAGAACCAAACATGAAGAAGCAGCATTTAGTTCTTATGCTCCACATATGTGGTACAAACTCCTAGAAGACTGTATAAGTGTTGAAAACCTGAGTTCCTTTAAATCAAGGTTAAAGACCTAATTGTTTAGAGTTGTCTATGAATGTTAATCTTTTAGTTTGTAGTCCAACTTATCTTATATCATGACCTGCTGCTACTATTCCAATTCAATGTGCTTTCCTGTGTAATGTTTTATTTTCTTATGTTCTATTCATGTACAGCAGTTTGAATCGTCGTGTTAGTGAAATGTGCTAAACAATTAAACTTGCCTTGCCTAACGCTAAGGAATTGAATCAAGTGTTACTATTTTGAGGGACTTACTTAATTTGTTGTGGTTGATCCTTTGAGTAGGCCTCCCGTCATGCATTTTGGGCATGGCGGCATATATATATATATATATATATATATATATATATATATATATATATATATATATATATATATATATATACGCTGGAGATAGGCACCAGCAACCCCCGCGACCCCATGAGGGATTAAGCGGTTCAGAAAATGGATGGATGGATATATATATATATATATATATATATATATATATATATATATATATATATGTAACCCAAATCATGTCCTATGATCACTTAAGCGTGGTGGGTTCTCTGTAGCTATACCTCAAAATATGGAACTATTCAGTGAGTGGTCAAACTTCAGGCATATATATATTTCAAATAAACATTTATTTTAAACACACCAAATAACACCAACGATCATTTCCTCATAAATCCCCCCCCCCCCACAGTACAGAAAGTACTCTTTAGCCACTAACGGCAGATCACATCTGAACCTGACAGAAAACGGGTGGCCACACTAACACAAAAGCTTCAAAAACACCTGCGCAGGTACAAAAAAAAATATAGCCGGCACATAAAAGAAAATATCCCAAAACAAATCGTTGCAGGCCTGTTAACTGGTTTAGCTGAAGAAATAGTCCTTCTCCAACGGTCCTTTACTCACAGTACCGTAGTCCCAGTCTTCCAGTGAAACGGGGAAAACCCTGTGTCCTAGCCGCACGAGAGGTCCGACCGGGCGGCTGATGAAGTCCCTCCCTCGTCGCCGGAGGAGCCTCTGGCTTTCCTGGCCACCAGGGCGCTATCCGGGCAGAGTTGCTCCCACGCCGGCTACTTCAGTGGAACCACTGGTTGTTCGGAAACCAGGGCGCTAACTTGAGTAGCTACGAGCCGCATCTGGCAGTGGCTAACTTTTCTGGGCCGGTCCCGCGCTGGGTTGAGACTCGTTCACTCGGCGAACATATAAACTATACTCAATGCAACTATGCCCGCAGAGCAGATAGAAAACACCGTGGTTCTCCGTCACCGGTTTTCCCTCCGAGCAAAATGTCTCTTTTTCTACCTTCTTTTACTCTCATCTCGCAGAAAAAAAAACAGGACCGCACACCGAAGGAAAAAACAAAAAACGAACTTCCTCTCTTTTCGTATCCTGCCTCCTTCACTCCACCCTCTCCCCCGTTCTTCCGGTGCATTCCCAGCCAATGAAGTGTCCCTCTGGCATGCATGACCTTTTTAACTCATACACTCAGGTTTATACAGCACACTTATAACATTTTCATCCTGTGTCTGTTTCTTGCTTTTTTAAATGAAATACAGATAAAGTAAATCTATGCAACTTATTTAAATGCATAGCACATGAGGAATAAACAAACTGTATCATACAGGAATTATGAATTATATAAGACCATGGATGGTTTAACAGAATAGGTTCCTTTTTAACGAAAAAAAAACACACCCTCTGTAACACTGGGGTTACACTCCCCCCTTTCTAACGGTCTGCATGTCCTCATCAGACTGAACTAATAACTGTCATTAGGTAAGATACTAATAGTTAAACAGTTAACCACTCGACCCTGCTTTGTCAACTCCCCATCCCGGGATATACATATTTTCCTCCCTTTATGCTGTATGACCAATGGCTGGTCAGAGGGTTTCCCCAGTTCATCATAAGTGAAACGAATCACAGGCTTGACCACTCGTCCCTCTCGAGGGGCAATATCTCTTGCCTGCTCCCCGCTCCCCAAACTGTCATCTGAGCGAGAGCCGACCTCTCCGAGGGACCCAGAACTTTGAAATTGGGGAATGCATTGTATCTCAGCACCACCCCCGTCGGACAGGTTACAGTATTCACCCTCCCCTGGCTCAACATGGTTTCCCAGATCTAATTGCAAGTCATCACTATCCTCCTGACTAATCCCCTCAACATCATCAGGAGCCTGAGGTGTGCCGGTACCCACTTCACCACCATCACTCACTGACGGTGGCGACCCATCAGGGCACGGGTAAGGTGCATAGCTTGTCACTGCTGTAGGGGCATACGCATATTCGTCGTCCTCAGAATCTGACTCACTACCAGCAGCCCCCACTCCTTCTGATTGAGCCTGACACTGCTGCCGTGTCCGCGGCGCACTGTGGAGTGTTTCCCTAGCCTCATCAGACCCTTCGGGTAACCTTACAAGGGAGCCTACTGGTAGCAGGTGGTCTCGGTGCAGAGTTTTCACCAACCCTGCGCCCTTCTCGGGTTTCACTCGGTACACCGGAAGGTTTGGCAACTTTTCTTGAACTACATAGGGGACAGAGTTCCATTTATCCTTAAGTTTTTGTTTGCCAGTGCCTCCAAAAGCACGGACAAGTACTCTGTCGCCTACGTCTAACAAATGAGAGCGAACCCTCCGATCATAGGCCCGCTTGTTGCGTTGATGACTCTTGTCGGCTGCCTGCACAGCCTGTTCATAAGCATCTTGCAGGTCTTTCCTAAGTGTCTCCACATATCTCCTGTGGGACTTTTCCTCTTCTCCCTCCTGCACAGCACTGAAACATAGGTCCACTGGGAGGCGTGCTTCCCGTCCAAACATAAGAAAGTACGGGGAGTAGCCAGTCGCATCACTTTTGGTACAATTATAAGCATGCACCATAGCGGCAATTTGCTGGCTCCAACACCTCTTCTTCACTGGGTCCAGTGTACCCAACATAGACAACAAGGTCCGGTTAAAACGTTCGGGCTGTGGGTCACCTTGAGGGTGATAGGGTGTTGTTCTTGATTTTTTGATACCCAGCACCTCAAGTAGTTCCTTGATTATTTTACTCTCAAAGTCGCGGCCCTGATCTGAGTGGATTCGGGCAGGTAGTCCATAATGGACAAAGAATTTTTCCAGCAAAACTTTAGCGACTGTTAGGGCTTTCTGATCTCTCGTGGGATAAGCCTGAGCATATCGGGTATAATGGTCTGTTACAACCAAAACATTTGCAATACCACGAGAATCAGGCTCCATCGACAAAAAGTCAATGCAAACTAAATCAAGTGGGCCCTTACTGGTCATTTGGTGGAGAGGAGCTGTTTGGTGGGGCTGGGATTTGTGCGTTACACATCTCCCGCAGTTATGTATGTAACTGGCAATGTCCGCGGCCATCCTAGGCCAATAAAATCTGTCTCTTGTTAGCTCAATAGTCCGCTCGATGCCCAAATGCCCCCCATCGTCATGCAGCGCTTTTAGCACCTGGGGGCGAAACTGCTTTGGGAGGACAAGCTGGAGTACCTCTCTCCCTAACCTCTTACAAACTGTTCTGTACAGGACTCCACTCCGCTCAACTAGCCGGGGCCACTCTCGCAGTAATAAGTGAACCTCAGCATCATCACGTAAGGGGACATAAGGGCGCCGACCACCAGCCAAGGCTCGTTTCACCTTACTAATGACCACATCTTGATCTTGAGCTAACTGTAAGTCGTTTACACTCAGCTGTTCCAATGACTTAGCACTAACCCAAGTAGGGTGTACATAAGCATGGGGAATGCAGTCTGGAGACGCTCCCAGTTGGTCAACTCCTCTCGAAATAGTTCCCGGGAGATGGGACAAACTGACACTTTTACAGACTGCCTTCACCCCGGATGGTGGTATCCACCCTTCCTCCTCTGCACCCCCTTCGTCACCCCTTTCTTCCTTTCTTGACAACAGGTCTGCATCAATGTTCTCACGTCCCGGTCTGTACTGAATTCCAAAATTGTAAGTGGCCAAGGCTGCTAACCACCTGTGCCCACAAGCATTCAGCTTGGCAGAGGACAACACGTAGGTTAATGGGTTGTTGTCAGTTCTAACGGTAAATTGGGCTCCGTAGAGATAGTCATGGAATTTGTCGACTACCGCCCACTTCAACGCTAAAAATTCGAACTGGTGGACTGGGTAGTTTCTCTCCGAGGCACTGAGTTTCCTACTGGCGAAAGCTACAGGGCGTAAGCCTTCAGGGTACTCTTGATTTAGCACGGCCCCTAATCCATCAAAACTTGCATCTACATGTAATATGTAGGGCTTACTGGGATCGGCAAAGGCAAGCACTGGAGCATTGGTCAGGCAGTTCCTTATCTTTATGAAGGCCTCAGTACACTCGGCAGTCCATCGATCCCCGAAAGGCTCAGACCTGTTTATATAGGGTTGGTCTTGGGTGGACTTTGGTGGGCGCCCTCTCTGAGGAGGGGCATAGCCTCTGGTCAAATCAGTAAGTGGACGAACTATGGCAGAGTAATGGGCAATAAAACGCCTATAATAGCCACAAAAACCCAAGAAGGACTGCAAGGCCTTGAGGTTAGTCGGCTGTTTCCACTGGGCAACTGCCCTGAGCTTTTCGGGGTCAGTAGACACACCGTCGGCAGACACAACATGCCCCACGTATTTGACTTGCGTCTGGCAAAACTGGCATTTGTCGATAGACACTTTTAAGCCGAACTCTTCTAACCGATCGAGGACTTTAAGGAGGCGCTCTTCATGTTCCTCCAGCGTGCGGCTGAAAATGATAATGTCATCTAAGTAAACAATGCACTGTAGCAGGTTCATATCCCCTACCACTCGTTCCATTAATCTTTGGAAAGTGGCAGGGGCCCCGGTGATGCCCTGTGGCATCCTCTCAAATTGGTAAAAGCCTAGGGGGCAAATGAAAGCGGTTTTCTCCTTATCTTCCTCCAGCATCGGTATCTGATAATACCCGCTTCGCAGGTCAAGCACTGAAAACCATCTGCTGCCCGTCAAACAGTCCAATGCATCGTCTATCCGCGGTACAGTATACTGGTCTGGGATGGTTCGGGAATTGAGAGTGCGATAATCGATGCACATTCTAATCTTGCCACTTTTCTTTCTCGCCACCACAATAGGTGAGGCGTAGGGACTACGGGATTCTTTGATTATCCCTGCCGCCAGCAACTCTTGTAAATGACGCCTCACATCGTCAATATCTGCGGGCGCAATACGTCGGGATCGCTCACGAAATGGTTTAGGATCACTGAGACGAATCTCATGTTCCACCCCTTTTGCTAGCCCTACATCCCACTCCTCTACTGAAAAAACCCTTGTCCGGGCAGACAATTTCTGCGCCAACCTATTTTTCCAGGTTGCGGGTAAAGGGGAGCTACCAAAATCGAATAGCTCGGGACAGAGGCTACTAGTGGAGGGATGGCCCTGATCTACCTCGGTGACAACGTCAGCAGTATGTATCTGAGCAATGACGGTACCCTTTGAGATGCACCGTTCTTTTAGGGAGACATTTTGTAGCAGCACAGCACAATGACTCTTATCCAGGTTTTTTGGGAGGACCACACAGGGGGGTGAAACAACCCCCTGCGGCAGGGTGTTGGAGTTGTCAAGGACCAATATCCCAGGAGCTCCAGGGGTGTGGATGGAGGCCCTACCTACTGCAATGCGCGCTTCTCCAGGAGACAACTTAAGTGGTCCGGGCCCAGTCCATGTCACCTGGCCAACCCTAGGTTCCGTCGGACCCGTCACAGGCCCCCCCATACGAGTATCAATCCTCCAGGACACGGCCTGATGTGAGGCCGAGGCCATGTGGTCGGACACTGGTTCATGGTGGAAACCTCTAGCATTAGTGCCAATGATCATTGGTACCTGGTCTGGCCCTTGGGGATCCGGACACACCAAGGCCAGTACAGTTCGAGGCTTTTCACTGGGCCCATCCTCCTTGAACTTTACATTAACGGCCACATAACCTTTGTATGGATAGCTGGACTCACTCAAACCCCAAATGCACAGACTGGAAATGGGCTGGATTCGGATATGCGACAGATTCTCATTATACCACTTCTCAAAAATGATGGTGACAGTAGAGCCACTGTCCATGAGTGCACTACACTCCGTTCCCTCGACAATGATCTTACTTACAGAGGGCCTCCCAACTAACCCATCCGGTAACACTTCAGATGGTGGGGTAAGTTCATCACTGCGACTGGACATGCGCTTTACATGAGTATCTGTGATCCCTGCCCGGCTGGAGGATGCCTCTTGTCTGCCATCTTTTTTGTTTTCTCAACGACCGAATCAAGCGGGTAATAACTCTACCTGAATCCTCAGGTGCATCACAGCGCGTAGGCGACATGGCCATCCTCCCCACATCGGTAGCAAAAATAGTCCCCTGGCCCCTCTGATGGTAAACTTTTGCTGTGGCCTGTCATTCGTCGGTTATTATGCTCATTGGTATCTCTAGGTCTCCATTCTCCGGGGGTTAGGGGGGGGGCGCTGGCTCACGGCCATTATCTGTATCTGATGTTGCAAGTCACTTAATTGACGTTGTAACATGTGCACTTCCTGCTCATGGCCTACTACATCCTTTCGGGGTGCTAACAAAGCTTCAGATTCCATGACTGAAAGGCTGGGGCCAGAGTCTTTGGCAGACAACTTAGCTACAAGGACCTTAAGGTGGTCTATCTCTTGCTTTAGCTTAGCCGCATCATGGGGCTTAAGCTCGTCATCAGTAGCTCGTACTTGCCTAACGGCCGTTTTTGTAACTGAGAGGCCTGGCCTCTGCCGCATAGCTTGTTGGTCTTCTTCCTCTCTTATCTCTTTTAATAACTGCAAAAAGGACGGAGGTGTCTCTTTGCGTTCACGAAGCCTCAGCTGCACCAGCATCAAATCAGATTCCACCGCCCCTCGGAGAAGTTGCTCAACTCTTATACGATCTCTTTGTGATGCCATCACCCCGCCTCTGAACACTACTTTAGTCAGGGCGTGTTCCATACGTCGCAAAAAATCAGAGAGTCGCTCCCCTGAACGTTGTCGTAACGCCCGGAAAGCATAGTATAGATCTTCCCCCGACTCAGACGAACCAAATGCTTGTTCCAAAGCTCCCAGATAATCTTGGGGAGTGGCGTGGGGATCGCTGGACCTAACAGCCTGTGCAATTTCCAGTGCTGGACCCTTGAGACTTTCAATAATTCGTTTGCGCTTTTCACTGTCTGAACACTCACATTCATCAACCATTAAGCGGGCCTGCATAAGCCAAGTATCGAGGTTCTCTTCTCCGTTGGGGGTAGGTGCAGTCCCCGAAAAGGGACGCAACCTTCGAAAAGCTGTATTCTCTGGGGCAATTGGCCTAGGGACTTTCTCAAGTATGTCCCCCACTGTTTTAAGAAGGGCGGTGAAATGTGGGTCACTGGGACTGGAGGTATCAGGGGTACCTGCTACTCCAGCATCTGAGTCGGTAACCATAGTTATGGGGGTGCCAGAGGTAACCCCTGGTAGAGCACTTAAGTCAATGGGTATACTCAGTTGCCATGGATCTCCCTCTTCAGGCCTCACTTCTGGGGGAATGGCATCGCTGTTCACTGTCTCGCTACATACACATAGCACAACAAGGCCCTGAGTTTCGGGATCAAACATCCGCCCTTTCACTTTGACACGTCCAAGACACTTAATAGCGTTCAGATGGCCCTCAATAACTTTATTAAGGGCATCTTTAGGAACACTTTTGACTATTAATGCATGAGCTGGGTCTACCCCTTCTCCCTGGCACCAGTTCAGCAGAAATGACATTGTTACTGTTGTCTTATTAAGTTTGTGCAACAACTACTTTGGTTCGGCTTCAACTAGTCTAGTCTGCACACTACTCCACTCACTGTAAATTTTTTTTTTTTTTTTTATTTATTTAAATCAATCCATCCTCGTCGCCATTTATGTAACCCAAATCATGTCCTATGATCACTTAAGCGTGGTGGGTTCTCTGTAGCTATACCTCAAAATATGGAACTATTCAGTGAGTGGTCAAACTTCAGGCATATATATATTTCAAATAAACATTTATTTTAAACACACCAAATAACACCAACGATCATTTCCTCATAAATCCCCCCCCCCACAGTACAGAAAGTACTCTTTAGCCACTAACGGCAGATCACATCTGAACCTGACAGAAAACGGGTGGCCACACTAACACAAAAGCTTCAAAAACACCTGCGCAGGTACAAAAAAAAATATAGCCGGCACATAAAAGAAATATCCCAAAACAAATCGTTGCAGGCCTGTTAACTGGTTTAGCTGAAGAAATAGTCCTTCTCCAACGGTCCTTTACTCACAGTACCGTAGTCCCAGTCTTCCAGTGAAACGGGGAAAACCCTGTGTCCTAGCCGCACGAGAGGTCCGACCGGGCGGCTGATGAAGTCCCTCCCTCGTCGCCGGAGGAGCCTCTGGCTTTCCTGGCCACCAGGGCGCTATCCGGGCAGAGTTGCTCCCACGCCGGCTACTTCAGTGGAACCACTGGTTGTTCGGAAACCAGGGCGCTAACTTGAGTAGCTACGAGCCGCATCTGGCAGTGGCTAACTTTCTGGGCCGGTCCCGCGCTGGGTTGAGACTCGTTCACTCGGCGAACATATAAACTATACTCAATGCAACTATGCCCGCAGAGCAGATAGAAAACACCGTGGTTCTCCGTCACCGGTTTTCCCTCCGAGCAAATGTCTCTTTTTCTACCTTCTTTTACTCTCACCTCGCAGAAAAAAAACAGGACCGCACACCGAAGGAAAAAAACAAAAAACGAACTTCCTCTCTTTTCGTATCCTGCCTCCTTCACTCCACCCCCTCTCCCCCCGTTCTTCCGGTGCATTCCCAGCCAATGAAGTGTCCCTCTGGCATGCATGACCTTTTAACTCATACACTCAGGTTTATACAGCACACTTATAACATTTTCATCCTGTGTCTGTTTCTTGCTTTTTTAAATGAAATACAGATAAAGTAAATCTATGCAACTTATTTAAAATGCATAGCACATGAGGAATAAACAAACTGTATCATACAGGAATTATGAATTATATAAGACCATGGATGGTTTTAACAGAATAGGTTCCTTTTTAACGAAAAAAAAAACACACCCTCTGTAACACTGGGGTTACATATATATATATATATATATATATATATAACTTTCTTTGCTCCCTCCCACAGGTCCAGCTGACTATTGGAGTATAATTGACTGTCTGGTTAATTCAGCTAATAATTAATTGACCACTTGGGGACATTAATCTTCCTGGGGTCCTTATTAAGAACATACGTAAACAACAATTTTGTCAATGTAACAGACAACAAGCACATATACCACACAAAAATATTTCAATAAAATTGAGACAGAGATTACAGTTTACAACATCTGTCCACAACCTGTATTTCATCTACTTACTTAAGTTGGTTAAGTTGGTTCTTAAGAATTGAGTGCAATAAAAAACAAAAAACATGGTGTTATCAAACCAAAACTAACATCACCCACACAGACACTGTTAAACCCTGTTTTTCACCCCTTATTTCAATACAAATATACACAAACAATGGTGAATAAAAAGCAACATGCACATTCTAAGACATCAAGGGACTTGATGAACCACGAAATGTGCTCAGGTTTGGACCAACATAACATGTTTTTCAATATGCCAACATACTTGGACAAATAGAAAACACTGGCAAATACAAATGTGAAAAAAATGGGTTAGCAGACGGTTACTGGGGAGAGTAAATAAACTTGAAAATAAGCAAATGTAGTAGAGATTTCCTTTTTAAATATAAATAAGCACAGTTGTTTTGTTGAGAACAAATTCAAAATGCAGGGTATATCAGCTCCTGCAACACTGCTTGCAATGACATCACATGAAAACGCCAAACACTGCAAATGTCTATGATAATAATACTATCAGCATAGAATGAGATGTAAGAATATTACAGGTGAAAATCAGACAAGAATGAAACTGACATTTCAGATGACCTGACACTACTTGTTACTACTTATCTCTATATATGTAGTTTTGTTTCCAATTTTCTCGGTTTGAGAAGATTGCCGGGATATTTTGCTGGATTTTTGAATAGATGTTCTGTGCAGTTGAGTATTGGTGAGTCAATCTTCAGCGTTGGAAGGCTAACACCATTAAAGGTTTACAGTTTTAGTTTATTTTGGAAATTCAAATAAAATGAAATTCAAAAAGTTTCTGCCCATGGTTTGCAATGCAATAGAAGTGGATATGACATGTTCAAACTTTCATAAGGTGTAAGTCTAGCTGATTTAAAAAGGTAAACAATTTGGATTGGCTGCTTCATCAGCTGATCTGGAATAATCTCTAAAGAAGTACATGAACTGAAAAGCCCACAAATGTACAATCTAAGATGCCACAGCACAAATAGCTGGTTGCAAATCCAAAATGTCATTCTACTCTCAGCAGAGATAGAGCAGATTGATAAATCATAGCTGACCAGGTGAGTTGATGCAGCCTGCAGCCTCTGTTGGCATAATTTCACACAGACGGCTGAAAAACTGTGACAATTTAAACAACAGTCCCATGGAAGAGTGTAGACAACTAATACCTGCTAATACAACTTAGTATCACACCAATATAAACATTTTAATTTTAAGTTTTAAATTGCTAAAGTTAGCTGTCCCACTGCATGGAGTGAACAACACCCCAGTATGTGGGGGGCCTTTACATGAATACATTTTATTCTGAATACAGTCAGGCAGTCTTGTAGACTGCTCAGGGGTCCAATCAGGTAGTGACACAGTGCACCATAACACTCAGAATATCTATAGAGTGGAGCGGCTTTGTTGCTTACCAAAGTCATACTTTCACATTTTAACAGATTTTTGAATGCATTTTACCACATAAAATCAGTCAGTAAGCACAACGGTAATCAATAAGGCGCACCAGATTATAAGAACCATAAAGTTTTGAGAAAATGTAAGGATTTTAAGTGTGCCTTATAGTCCGAAAAAAATTGTATGTTGACTTGTTTGTGCATTATAACTTCAGAACTATGTATGAGGAAGAACTATGGTCACTCAATTAAATAGGGTAGCAGTAATGGATTCTCATGGTGGTGTGGTGCAATTTTCAGTGGTAACAGTCTTGGTTACTAAAACAGTAACTGATTAACTGCATGCCTTCTAGAAGTTTTGACTCAAAGCAGTCTGCCTGGGTTGCCTGATTCCCTGTGTTGTGATTAAACAACTCATGGGGAAAATGATCATGAGATAAGCATTTGACTCTTGAGAAGCTTAAGGCATAAATATGAAGCAGATGGATGATCCTTAAAATCAGTGTCTGTTTAGCTTTTAATCTGTTAAAGAAAATACAAGTAGCAACATGTGCACATTTCTTCTAACATTCAGTCCATCTGCTACTATAAGAAACAAACTAGAATTTTCTGATAGCCTTTTTTGCCGCCTGCCCATACTGGATCTTCATCTGATGAGAGAGGGAGAAAACGAGTAAATAAGTGAACGGTAGACATCATTAACTGGATGGTAATTAGCCTTTAGATCCAGACTGAGAAATAACAGCCAATCAACCTGAAACTGAACGGACACCAGCTGTGAGGATGTACAGGATGTTAGCGACAGAGCCATCGAGTTGGAGTACACTGCAGAGGAAGTTAATGAATAAATAAGTGTCACACTAATGCACATTGCATGGATGTGTGGAGGAGAATGGCTGTTTATGTCTATCAGGCAGCTAATACCCTGACAGAAATTAAGAGTTTGTTTGTCTTAACTGTTTTTCTTAGCTACTACTAACTTTTATCATACTACACCTGTCCTCTTCCATGTTGGTGCTGTGGACGGCTGCCTTGGCTCCTGTGTATTTACTGTGTCATGCAGCCCAGAGTCCTTCACCGGGTCGGATACCCATATAAAACGTTCAGCCACGGGTAGAAAATAAAACCCTACTATTTCATGGGTACAGGCACGGGTATAAATAAACAAAATGCGGGCAGGTAGCATTAAAACAGTTGCAGTACGAAGAACATATTTATATTTATTTTAACTCTACATCTTAATAAGTAAATTCATTCAAGAATATCCAGATAATGGGTATTTTTTTAAGCAACGATTCAACCTTTCTTACTTCGGCCAATTACCGTCACTCCATTGTATAGCATGAGCCACGAAGCAACTTGGACCGCTAGCAGTGTGGCAATTGCATCATGAGGGAATAAAGGTAAAAATAGCCTCCAGTAACTACCGAATAAAGAACATACATCATCCAAGGCCAAGTCGATGTTTGGGAGAAATTTGGTGTAATTCTAGACCATGAGAACAACATTGTCAGTGGATTTGCAGCTTGAAAAAAATGTCAAAAGCTTTTAGCGTTTGATAGCCGACTGCATTTGCGTGTGCGCATGGCATTTACGGCCTCTGTTATTAGACCGTATCCAGCTGCAGTTGCAAAAATAAAGCGTGTTGTGACTAAGCACAAAATGAAAATGAAGGGGTGTGTGTATACATTGTGACCATAGGTCAGAAAGTGCTTTATTACTCACGGGTCCGGGCGGGCTCGGGTTTTAAATGTGGATAATTGCGGGTAATGGGTCGGGTCTCGGATCTGATCTCTACGGATGTGGCTGGATATGGGTTTGAAATATTGGACACTGACAGGACTCTGATGCAGCCCTCACCTCGAGTCTGTGTTTATAATTTGTAAAAACATTTATTTACCCAAGGAGTAATCCTTATTTGTTTTCACTGGTGTTTAC
The DNA here is from genome assembly GCF_011125445.2 of Fundulus heteroclitus. Taxonomy (NCBI): domain Eukaryota; kingdom Metazoa; phylum Chordata; class Actinopteri; order Cyprinodontiformes; family Fundulidae; genus Fundulus; species Fundulus heteroclitus. The sequence goes on along the minus strand of NW_023397186.1, from coordinate 409,536 downwards.
ATCCCAACCCAAATTTGTGTGACAGATGCGTAAAAACAGTTATCTGAACTGACCAGGAATGGAGAAGAAACACCCAGACTTATAATTGTCTCCTGGATTTTAACAGCACAAACCTCACTCTAAATACAGACAGAATATACAGTCCTCCACCAAGATCACTAACAATCTGGACCACAGGTTTGCAGTTTGAAAGGATGTTTCCTGCACTGTCCTCATGCAGCCTTAAGAGACTTTGATGACTTCTGAATCATCTCAAAAACAGCTAAAGGCAGAATCTAAAAACCTCTAACCCTGTGGTAAGGACTGTAAGGAAGAGGAATGATGGGTCAATGTAGATGTTACAGCCCTGCATTCACTGCACAGAATGGAATGTTTTTGAAACTGTAAGCAACTGGTTTGAATAAACTCAGTTATAAATCAGTGTTTGTGAATACGTGTGTGTGCAGACCAAGACATTTTGACCATACAATAACAACAAACTATGGTTCACTCCACATATGAGGAAGCTGTGCCAGACCAAGGAACAGGCCATATAGCAGAGGGGCACGGGTTCTGTATAAACAGGTCAGAAAATAAGAAGATCACCAAATAAAGGAGTTCATCCCACCAACCTGAGCAGAATCCCAGTCTGGCTGATGACTTCACAGCTTTTTCAACAGGTTTGAAAAACGACCGATCACATCTCCCACTCCTCACCCCATTAATACTCGATAATGATCAATAATGATCGAATGATAGCTAAATTATTCCCAACCCCATCTGCTCTACTCAACCCAACTCAGTTTTTAGGGTTTTCCATTTGGTCATCAGCCGGGTTCCAAGCAAGCATGGTCGATCTGAAAATGTGACACCGGAAAACTGCCACTGACTGGCTAGGGGATGGTAACACTGGTTGAGTCACAAGAGTGACTCCAATATTGAAATTAAACTCACCATTTTTTGAAGAAAAACTTGCAACAAGTGAGTGTAACACTGAAATCAACACTGTGATCCAAAGATAAGGCACAGGCATAGTGCTTGTTGGCTGAAAAAAAATACAGAGGGAGCTAGATGGGGTGGCACAAATGATCCTCCATTTTTATGTTTTTTATTGCATACAGATCTCTTGTCATGTTCCTTTTTGGAAGACTTGGTATGACAACCCAACTCAATTGTAATGGAAAATGACCAGATTTGTGTCAATACGAACAGAGTAGAATCAAGTTGAGCCAAGCAGGTACTGATGTAAAAAAAAAAAAAAAAAAGTCACATGAGAACAACCTGATAACTTTATGGTCAATTCCCTATGTGTAACTTACTCTCCTCTGACCCGTTACCTACAGCAGCCAATCCCTCCCTTTGAAACTCTGCTTGCACTAAAGATTTACAAGGAGTACTTGTGTCACCTTTTCAACATCAGAAAGTCAGGCAGCGCGGAACACCCCTGTTAGGGAAGATCCTGTGCTCACCAACAGGCTGTTATCTTCATTCAGATAGCTGGGAAGCTCTGTGGTGTTACTTCCTGGTTGAAAACCTCCACAATCATCCTGGTCCCCAAGAAACCCACCCTTACGTAATTAAATGACTACAGGCCTGTCGTCTGATGTACATGATCATGAAGTCATTTGAGCAACTGATTTTGAACCATCTGAAGGGCATTGCAAGCCCTTTCTGGACCCTCTCCAGTTGCCTATCAAGCAAGAAAATCTGTAAATTATGAGAACTTAATTTGTTCTCGAACACAATCATCCCAGACATCCTCCACAGGAAGCTACAGGGCTCAAAGTGCTGGCGTCCACCTGAAAGTAGATAAGCAGCTTCTGACTGACTGGCAACAGCAAATAAGGCTGAGCCACATCTTCTATCAAACAAAGTTGGATCCAGAACCTTGTGGGAAAGTCAGCTTGTGCCGTTTAAAGCACTTAGAGCTCAACTGGCTCAGGACTTGTGGATATGAAGGGTAACATCCTGGACATAATCTATTCCAATTTGTACCTTCAGGCAGCCAATTCCAATCTCCTTTCGCAAAAAAAAACATCCACCAAAAAGACAGTTTCTTCCCTCAGGCTGTCTCTCTGATGAACACAATGAATACTTAGGCCAGGGTACTCAGGCAGTGAGAAACATAATGTTCGATAGACAGTTTGAATTATTCCAAGATGGATGGATGGGTGGATGGATTCTGATTCTATTTCTGTCCACAATGAAAGTTGCTAATGACAAGTTTTCTGATGATTTATGGCAGATGAAAATTTAATCCCACATATGGAACTTTTTATAAACATTTTAATTGGCATAAACCTGCTCCTGTTTCAGGCACCAATGAATTAGGATATTATTATTTTACACAATTTTGTTCTTTGGGGGGCTCATTAGCAGATTTAATGTTTAACATAAATAATAAAGTGCACATTACATTTTAGCTGAGTTCATCTGATTAATATATTAAGAGCTGAAAATCTTCAAACACAAGGCAATTTTAAGACAGAACCTAAACAGCTATGGATATTTGGACTACTCATTTTGTATTGCCCTTCTATAGGGGTGTAAATTAAATCACAGTCATTAGTTCTTACATGAATAGAAGAAAACTAGACCAACACATTCTGATCAAAAAAGCACACTTATTTCTGTAAGATTAAGCCCTTCATCACTCAATAAAAGAATAAGAACAAAATAAATGAAGTGTGAGGACTTTGGGGTTTGGTCGTTGAAACGCAGCAGAGTTACAGTACCCAAGAGCTTCAGCTCCTGTTTACTAAACCAATGGGAGTTTACATGAGTGACCATGTATATTGTTGTGCAAGTCCCAAACCGACTATGTCTTGTAACATAGTCAGTTTTGGATGTGTTGGTGTTTTACATTAGAAAAATATGGACAGTGAAAACAGCTCTATAGTCATAATAAAAAGAGCACAACTACAACTTCTCAAGGCCCTTGAGTAACACTAAATGCATAGCAGAATGTTCATAAGCTTCAGAGCCAGTGCAGTTTGGCAGTATATTATATGTATATTTAGAATTTTGCTTCAGTATCAACGTTTTAACATCATTTTTAATAATTCAAAGGAAAGAACGCAGGCACTGGGTCTCAGTAGCAAGTGGTAGTTAGGCCCATGGTCCTTCTCTCTCTAGAAGTTCAAAAAGCAAGCAGATTTTAGGTTGATTTTGCTTCCATTTTTTCCCCCCTGTGTGATTTGTTGAAAGCTAAAACTGGGTGTAAATGATTCAAAGTGCTGCAGATGATTTTCTAGTTGCTTTCAAGTGGGACCTTTAATGTATTTAAAGATTAATAAATCCTTGAGCTTTGCTGGTGTTACTTTAAAATCTAAGTTTTTTAACTAGTATTTTCTTTCTGTGTGCTTTTGTGTTTATTTTTATGAAAAAATAAATAAAAGAGAGGGAATCTTTTTTAAAAAAGAACAAAAAGTACTCTGCTAATTCAGTGCCCCCACCAAATTCCAAAAATACTTCAAATGTTCCCTCTCTCTATATATGCCTGTGTTTCCTTCTCTCTACTGTGCTTTTTCAGTAATAGAAAATGGTTTGGGATAATCTTGAGCTAATTTTCCACAGCTAGTGTGACAGGAACGACAATCAATAGATTGAGAACGAGGATTCCCGTCCTCATTGTAGACACCACTGCCAACTGTCTTGCAAAAGAACTAAATGGACAAAATACTGAGCCAAAGGGGTTTGGATGAGGAAGTTTAACTGTGTGAATCCATACTGATGAGGCTCTAGTCCTGGGGCGATTTGTTCCACTTTAACAAGGACAAAGCTGTTTGCCCTTCTGTTTGAAGGAGAAGCAGCAGCAAAAGGAGCCGTCTCAAATTCACAACAAACCAAGCAGCTGCATGGACTGGATGTATGCTGCCGACTTTGAGCTGTGGTTTCTAATGAAATCAAGCACCAGCAACAGCTAATGATATCTGCACGTATCATTTTCTTCACATTTTGGCAATGAGCACTGCTTCTGAAGGTTGACTTTTTATAGTGATGTTCCCTGCTTCTGTGAATAGTAAGTGGTGCTGTCTGAATTTGCATAGATGGATCATTTGCTCACTTTCTCAGTCCTACAAAACTGTTTAATTAGAGGGAGATTCAAAACCATAACTGACTAAAAGCAACCTTTTAGTCTGATTTAATGTCAAACAATGTGGAAAAAGTAATGTGTGTTTTTTATCCTATGTCTGTACATATCTGCATTCAATTGTACATATTTAGAACCTGTTGAGAGACAAGGGCAGAAAGAGAAAAAATACCAAACATTCTTTGCTTTAGGAGTTACAGTAAAGGGAAATAAACCTATTTGCATGATTTATATTTACCTTACTGAGAAGATGAACTCAAGTTTTGTTTTCCCATCTAAAGACTAAAGAGGTGCTCAATGACAAAACATTTATGAACCCTAATTTAGTTCCTAAATTTATTGTTACACAATTCTGTCTGCAAGTAAGGCCACTTTTCCTGATAAGGTGAATTAATCAGAATGTATGTAAGAAGGAGCTAGTCTGACTATTCAAATGATGAGCAGTCTTATCCATTTTATTTTATTTTTTTGGACATACAGTACAGTACATCTCTGAATAGCGATGCTCATGTGGCAGGATTTTTTGATATGTCCAAAAAAATGTGTGGCATACTGGTTGAGCTTGGTGTTCAACTTTAGTATGCCAATGTATCACATGTTATGGTTGAGCCTTTACTTAAAGTTGTGCTTTATCTATGTTGCTAAAACAAATTCCATTCTATTTTTCTCTAGAAAGAAAATGCAATCTCATTTACTAAACATCCATTGGTCTGTGCCTGTCTTTTCTTCTGAGCGCCTTAGCTTGTTTTCATTGCAGAGTTAAACTTAGATGGAGCTGAGTTTACAAGTGTGTTAAAATCTGTGTTTATTGATCTGTCTGTGTCCTTCAAGATCCCTTTAGCAGACAGCTATAAGTAGCCATTATCGGAAGACACAGATACAGACTTTCACAAGCTTACAGTAATTGAACACTTTGTGTTAATCCCAGCCACGAGTCATTATGCTAGCTGCTCAACATTTAAATTCCCTATTTTTCAGTGTGTGAGTGTCTGTGTGTGTTCCTCACATTAGTGTTAAAACACAAAAGGCTCTACCGGTTTGTTTATGTTTGTTTTAGCAAACCTTATAAACTTGCTTTTAGGTCAGCTTGCATCGTACCTAAAAATTTGGACTGTGTGAAAAGCCTCGAGCAGACATGGAACACTCTGGTGTATAGGGATAAATTATGACTTTTTTGGTCCATATGTTTTGTAGTTGTAAATAAAAATATTATTCTGAATTCACTTTGGCCTCACGCCACTCGGACATGAGCATGGGCCCCGCTGATTGCAAGGTCAAATGTTGCGCAAATACTGTGCAGGATGATTATTGTCTAGGATAGACTGTCTCTCTTTTGTCTCATGCCAAGGCCACTGTGTAGTATTAGGGAGAGCTGAAAGCGAGACAGGGCAGAGACAGAGCAGACGCAGACTGCAGCGGGATCGTGGGGTGTGATTACTTTCCATCTATGTGATCTCTGCTCTGTTTCTCAATAAAAGTGCTGGAACTTCATCACCGCTGTCTCTTCATTTAGTAAAGATGGAAATTCAGTTATTATTGTTTAGAATTTCCATAACATTGTCAAGTGAATAGTTGGAGTCGGCAGGACCAATCCACTGACCAATCCCTGCCTGTCGGACCAAACAACAGAGATTAGTGAGAGTTTTTACAGCTATCACAGAAATCTAAATTTTCCTCTCCTTTTTTTTGAATACATAATGTATTGACTACTCTCAGGATGGAAGGACAATTTCAGCTAGTAAAACAAAAAGTGTTTCTGAACAGGATTAGTTCGATATCTAGAAAGAATGGACAAAATGTTGGTATTTATGAGGATACATAAAAGCTGTTTTACACTATTTCACTATTCATTATCATATCCAGTTATTATTTGAACAACACAAAAAATATATATTTTGTATCATGATGCACTGGCAGTAATACAATCACTTTATTGTAAGAAAGCTGTTGTTTTCTGGGATCTTCCGGCTCACAAGCACGTAATGTCTTTTAAAAACGCAATTAACTTTTCAAGATACTTAACAGATCTCACAGTACTTCCGATGTCTAATAGTCCGTCTTTTTTCCCATCCTTTCCTACTTGATTTGAAAATAATGACATACTGGCCATTTCTTTCAGTAAATATGTTACAAATATTGAATTTATCATTGTAGGGAAGAAGCAGTACTGTGAGCAGTTTTTTCATTCCTGCTTCTATGACTAAATCAGAAATGCTTTGGAAAAAAATACTTTTCTTTTTTCCTGAAAGTATAAATGGTGTTGTCCAGCATCTGTTATTAAAACATGCTGTGCAGTTATTATGTACCAGTCATGCTATATTTTTAGAGAGAAAAGAAAGAGGCCTCTACATCACACTATAGGTATTCCTTAGGGAAACAGAAAGTCAAATATTACTAATTAACCAGTAATTGAATACTTCATGGCACTTTGACAAAATTTTGGATTGTTTTGATGGAAAGGTAACTCCTAACAAGTCAAATAAATGTGGGGGAGGGAGCTTTTCTTAAGTGGTAAATAGGTGAGATGAGGTGTGCACCCTGGACAGTTCACCAGTTTGTTTTAGGGTCAACACAATGACAAGAATCATTATTGTCATTATATGTTACCATAATGAAATTTTGGTGGCTCACCGGCTCAGAATCCACACATACTATATATACATAACGTGCAGACACAGTACGACATAATGTTATCAAAGTTTTTTCCAAGAATTAGTTGATTGCACCAACTACACTTCCTAAGGTGTGTAAATAGTCCTTACCATCAGACAAGATTCATGTTTAAGTAAAAAGAAAGATAGCGCCCCGTAAAGCTATAGTTGGCTGTTCAGAAACACTTTTTATTATACTGGGTAAAATCATCCTTCCATCCTGAAAGTAGTCAATACATTATGTATTCAGAAAAAGGAAGTTAAAAAATCATTCTCTGTGGGAGCTTCAGGCCAGTAAAAATTCCAACCAATCTCTGCTCTTCGCACCGGGCAGCAAGGATTTGTCAGAGTTTTGTTTCTGCTCTCACTCACCTCTGTCATTCAAGTTCTGGGGGTATCGCCTTATCTATTGGTTGTCCCTCCCACAAGCCATTCTGACACGCTCATGTAACACAAGTGTGCGTGCACGTTCCCTGTTAAATTCTGCTTGCTGGCTGTGCATGCGCACTTCTAGTGTTTATATGTCGAGTTAGCACAGGGGTGGCCAACTCCGGTCCTCGAGAGCTGGTGTCCTGAAACTTTTAGAGGTTTCCCTGGCCCCACACACCTGAATCAAATAGCACAATTAGCTCCTCAGTATACAGTCAGGTTCTTCAGAGTCCTGCTAATTAACTGATTATTTGACTCAGGTGTGTCAGACCAGGGACACATCTAAAGGTTGCAGGACACCGGCTCTCGAGAACCGGAGTTGGCCACCCCTGGCCTAGCAGTTAAGTTGGCGGTTAGCAAAAAAAAAAAAAAAAAAAAGAAGGTATTTCGGCATGAAAACACATTTATTTACACATTGTGTAAACATAGCAGAGTGATGCATCTATAAATACTACGCCAGTCCAGCAGAAAGCCTGCAACCCCCAGATCCGTTTTAAATCCTCGCATCCTCAAATTATCTCCTCCTGGTAATAAGAGCTGTGCTGGTATAGACTCTAGTTCTCTCTGGTTATTACTTATTTTTCTTTTCTTGGTTACTTTCTCTTCTCTCTCGCTGGGCAAAGAGTATGGATGGTCCTCCATTTCAACAGAAAACAGCAAATACAATGAACGATCGTCTTTGCTTTCCTATTCCTCCTCTACCAACAGCACGTCTTCATATTGAAGACAGATAGGGAAAACGTGCATGGCTAACGGATTTAGCCCCTTTCGGCTACTGAAATCAGAAATAGCAAGGCAACATGGCGCCTCCCAGTGGGTGCGCCGACACACATGTATGCATAAATAACTAATATTATGTTGTCAGACTTTGCCACAATATGTATTTCTAAAAGCAATACTTGATATTTGCTGATTAAAAGACACATTAGTTACACACTGTCCCTTTAAACATACAACTCATTATCTTTTTAACTACATTGACAAAAGTAGGATATGGTGAACCATGCAATACCTTTTGGAGCAGTTTAACATTCACATTATACTGTATCTCATCATATTGCCTGCTTATTTAATGTCTAATAGTCATCTAGTATTCACTGTGTGCCTCTAGCTAGTTAATAATATATGCTGTCTTTGGCAGCTACAGTTGTAGCTTTCATACATGAATTGATTTTAAGTGTGCAATACACAAGCTGTAACAGTGTTCTACCTCATTCATGCTTGTGCTCTTTTGCTTTGGCTGATTGGATATTACATGACTCTTGACACATTAGGCAGTGTGCGCTTGTCAAGTGCAATTAAAAAGCACTCAAACGGTAAGTTATAGTGACAAAACACAGGGATGTACTTTTATTGTCAAGTCACATATTTAGTGCTTCATGTATTTCAAAAAAATGCTTGAGCTGTGCTTGAAATGTATCTTATCGCTTTGTTTTAGCATCAAGAATGTTATCTGTGACATTTTCCTGCATAGGCCCATCACTTTGAATCACTGCAAGAAATCCCTCAGGATAGTTCATGGTGGATCTTCAGATGTGCTTATCTGCATGATTGTCTGTCCTGTTCAAAAATACAACTCATCCGCATGAACAGTTCAATATTTCATTACACCACTGTTGTATCAAGAATGTGCGGTTTCCTGAAATTGTTGAGGGAGCTGGTCACATGAAAAAGTCAGCAGCTGCACACAGCAGTCAAACGTGAAAAATAGATTTTGACTTTCATCATTTTGCTGCTATTCTCATTGAAGAAGGATGTAAATGCACGTAAATGGCCTTTGAGACATTCTTGATTAAATTGTTCACAATATCCTTTAGCGGTAGTAATTTATCTAAAGTTTCAGATAGGTCACATTGTATTTGTGGAAAATGTACACATTTATATTTAAGTTAAGAAAATTTGTACTTTATACAGATAAGCTCTGTGAGCTGGAAAATGTGTCTTAAAATGTATGCAATGTTGGCAACTCCATTGCTACTGGAGTACAATTAAAAATCTCACAATATATCGACCATAGTTTGCTTTGAGAACTCACAGGAATCAAGCATCTTTTTATTACAGCTATAAAAGTTATAGTGATTACACTAATTAGGCCCAAACAGCTAAGCGCTGCGAAGGCCTATTGTAATTTGTGCTTTTAATAATTATTATTTTTTTCTCGTGGCAAATAAATTGCTTTTGGAGGCCTTACACTAAATATGAAAACTCACAATCTTTTGCA